>NC_064306.1:44660767-45260767 GCF_023373825.1 Bactrocera dorsalis
AACGAGCAACGCACTTGCAAATCATTGAATTTTATTACCAAAATCAGTGTTCGGTTTTTTTTTTTTTTTTCGGAACAAATTTTGTTCAGCGATGAGGCTCATTTCTGTTTGAAATGGCTACGTAAATAAGCAAAAATTGCCGCATTTGGGTGAATAAGGCGACCAGAAGGCCCGTTTCAAGAACTGCCCATGCAATCCCGAAAAATGCACTGTTTGGTGTGGTTTTTTGTAACGCTGGTGGAATCATTGGACCGTATTTTTTTTCAAAGAAGTTCTGTTGGACGCAACGTTACGGTGAATGGACGATCGCTATCGGTTCGATGCTAACAAAGACTTTTTGTTGCCAAAAATGGAAGAACTGAACTTGGTTTGACATGTGGAGTTTCAACAAGATGGCTGGCTACATGCCACACATGCTCGCGATTCTATGGCCATTTTGAGGGAAAACTTCGGACAACAATTCATCTCCAAGAAATGGACCCGTAAGTTGGCCACCATGAGATCATGCGATTTAAACGCCTTTAAGACTATTTTTTTATGGGGCTACGTCAAGTCTAAAGTCTACAGAAATAAGGCCAGCACCTATTCCAGCGTTGGAAGAACAACATTTCCGAAGAAATTCGGGCTATTCCGGCCGAAAAAAAATGCATCGAAAAGAAATGCCCAAATCGAAAAGACCCAAGAATTGACTTTCCGAAGTGACCACCTAGACGCAATAACCGTTTTAAAAATACTTAAATAACTTCTTAAAGTTGTTGTTGTAACGGCTACGGAAATCCGGTTTAACACTCGTCACCAGGGCCTTTCAAAGTGAGGTTTAATAAATCGGTCACAACAGAGTTAGCTAAAGCGAATAGATGAAGGTTATGTAAAGAGGCGGTATCTGTTTGTTATTCCTGAAAGGTTGCTCTGCTTCAGTGAAGTATCATTGAAATGAAAACAAAATTTTCTACTAGATATTTTAGAAAATATCAAGAGATATTCCGGTTATTGTCCAAACCTTAGATCTCTTGTAGATTTTTAAATTCCTCTGTGACTTCTCTTTAAATTTGATCATGTTCTGTACTAAAAGAATTGAAGAAAATTGTGGGACATTGGAGTTCATATGTACCAGATAGAAATAATTAAAAAGTAATATCTTAATTAACGATAAAGCTTTGATTTAGGGCATTATATAGTTCTCTATTTGGATTTCGCCTTACACATTTCGTATAATTTTTTTCTCCAAACTATGAAGAAAACGCTGGATTTTATTTTGATCGTTAGTTTATATGATAGCTATATGCCAAATTGGTCCGATATCGACGGATCCGACAAAATAGAAGCTTCTTGGGGACGAAAGGACGATAACTCAAACTTTCGATTAGTTTTAGTCGGGCAAACAGATGGTCTTGGCTAAAGAGACTCAGTTCTTCACGCAATTCGTTGATATATACAGTTAATAGGGTCTCCGAAGTTTCCTTCTGGATGTTACAAACATCTTAGCAAACTTAATATACCCTGTTCAAGGTATCATCAGCAAGTTAAATTATTTAACATGAACTTGGAAAATATTCAAGTACCGTATTTAAATTCGTAGTCCACTGATTTCCATATGAAACTTAAAGGCGACGAAATATTTGCGTTTTTGTTTTTGTTCTTATTTTGTTCTGGTTGGTTTTATGAAAAGGAGATTGCAACACTTCACCAAAGTGTTTGCCTTAGTTGCACTTGTTGCGCTGTTGATTGTGCACTTTCCAATTTCTGGCACCGGATATGAACATCCGGTGGCGTTGATGAACGTTTTCCATTCGATTCGTTCTCGTTTATTCATTGGTTGGCGCTGGGTTTGGGCCCTTACTGCTGCCGGTTAGTTAGTTGGCTGCTTCGTTGGTCCGGAAAACAGGCTTTGACTCTTCATTTTCATCTCGATTGACTTTTCGGCAAATACACACGCAACGCAATGCACACACACAAAGTATATATGTAGCTTGTGAAGTGACTTAATTTCGCCGATAGATACAGGTATACTTCTGCGTTCGTATATACTCCTGTATATTTTTGTTAGTATTGTTGCTTTCAGCCTTCATGCCGTTGCAAGTTTCTTATTACCGAAAATTCTCCAAGCTGGCCGATTGCCTGTTGCTCGATGGTTGTGGGCAATAATTGCTTGTTGCAGGCGGTTGTTGTTGCTGTTTTGTTGTTGTAAGTGAAGTTTACGGTGTTTACATTACGGTTAACAACATGCAACTCACTTATTGAGTTATTTGATTTTGCTGCAAAGTGTGTCCACGCTGTGGCTGCGGCACATGTCTGAGTGGGGGGTTGAGGCAGTTAACCCCTAGGTGTGTGAAATGCGAGCAAAGTGTGAAATTTTTCGGTAAATTTGTTAAGTGCAAGTGGCTTAGGATTTTAAGGATTTACAGCAAAGTGTTATGCAAAATCGCTTGTGTGTGTATGTCTTCAAGTGTGTGAGGAAGCAAAAGGGTTGAAATGAAATGCTTTGGAGAGCGGCAAACTTTGCTTTACATTTGGCAAAATAACTCAACAATGTATATATGAGCATAACTATATACTCACATGTGTCTGAAGTGTGAGCATTACACGCTTGTTGTTGCTGCTGCTGATGGCACACCGTAATTCTAATGCTCGGTGGTGACTGATGATGGTTTTAGATGTCAACACACTCACTCTTCATTTAAACTGAAGACAAATGTTCACACTTCTACTCTTATACACATTTATATGTATATGTATGTCTATCGGTATGTATATGTTGCAACCATTACTACCTCATTTGTACATATGCTCATATGAAGAGCTCTGTCTTTACCGCTGACATTGTAGCATGCTCGCAGTTGCGGTATGAGGCGTTTGTAGTAAGGTGATTTCACTTTGGCTAACGGCTGTCGGGGCGTATGAGTAACATTTTTTCATATTTGCACTATTGAACAAAAGTGAACTTAAAAGTGTGGTTTTAAGGACAGCCGATTTTTATGTATATCTTTTTTGTTGTTTTAATAAAAAATAGAGTTGCCACATGTTTAAATGTATAAAGGGAGATCCAATTCAAGGCTCCCTAATTTTTTAAAGAAAAAACACAGAAGCTTCAAATTCAATAGGGAATTGTCATTATCACTTGAAGGAACATTTTTTGGCATTTATTTTTTGAGGATTATCTCTTTCCAAGGTTGGCCGCGGTTACGTCTCAGATGGTCTATTCGTTGAGTCCAATTTTTTATGTCTCGTTCGAGCATTTCGACAAGGCGAATGACACGCCAGGGTTGTCCGTATTGGTGGCCAATCGACCGGCCCAAAACGTGAAATTATCTGCTCACTGAAATGTTCTCTCAATAAATCCATTGGTTGATGCGATGTGGGGTAAGTGACGCTGTTTTGTCGAAACCTAATGTCGCCGAGATCACGAGCTTAAATTTTAAATAGTCGGTTATCATAGTCCGATAACATTTTTGAAGAATTATGGACCGATGTTCCCACCGGCCCACAAACCACATCAAACCGTTGTTATTCTGGATGAAATGGCAGCTCTTGAATCTCTTCGTCCTAAATGTGTTTCGCTTGTTTATATACATATTAAACCAGGAACGCTGAACATAATTTGAGTCGTCGTTCCACTGAGTCGTTCACTGCCGAGTGACCTTTGCCGTGTAGCAGAATATAATGATGATCTAAGAAAAAAAAAGATCTAAGCTCGCCATCGAAGAGAGTATTGAAATAATATTTTTTTCATGTATGGACGATTCTGCGTATATCTTGTCGTTTTGTTCATTAGAAGCTTCTTGCAGCTGTTGAGCCTCTGAGCAGGTGAAAAACGATAGCCTTTTATGTAATTTGGTCATTATATCCTTGCCTCTTGTCCTAACTTTCTGTTTTCTTTGTGGATTTTTGCGAATGCTTTCGCAAACAGTTTTTATGGCTGTATTGGTTCGAGCCACGCAAGGGCTCTGTTATCAAATATGGACTTTTGGGAATAACGGCCAATAGTACGGTAAACAAATATTCTCGATATTTAAAGTTCTTTGAGAAGCTCATAAATTTCACTTGTGTTTTTTCTCCACTTATGTACGTAAGTTGTCTTCTATATCTGGTGTTGCAATATGGAAACTCACAACTTTATCGCAAAGTTAGACATTTTCATGTTATAAATAGCAGGACATTTCGACATCACAACGTTATATGTGTTGTTTACAGTAACTTAAAATATTCATCTCGGCGAAAAAAGAAAAATCAAATCCAGAACATTTTCGCACCATTTTTTTTCTATCTTTCGACTTGGATTATCCCAACAACCGTGCATTGATGAACTTAATTAAGTTTGTGGCGATGAAGGTCCATCTAGGATCAGTGTTTATCGATGGTATGGTGACTCCAAGCAAGGTGGTAGATCACTCGGAGACGAATTTCGGGAAGATGGTTCAAAAATCAAATGTTCGGAAAGCATTGATGTTGTGCGCAAACTGATATTGCAAGATCTTCATGTGACTTTTCGTGATTTTAAGACAACTATTGGTATTAGTGGAATCAGCATACATTCATTTCATTGTAAATTTTTTTTACGTTGTTTCCCACTCAATTTTTCGATCGCTCAAAAAAGGTTAGTGTCGAATGTTCGAGAGTAATATTTAAAAAAATAACCATGCCAACGAGACAGCTGATGAAACGTGGATTTATATGTATGAGCCCGAAAGTAAACAGTAGTCTACTGTGTGGGTGTTTCCTGATGAGCCTAATACAGCAAAAGTTGTTCCTGCACGATGCAAATGGTTGCCTGTTTATTTGGAAAAATACAGAACAGTAAATTATGAATTGTGCACAACCATTTTATTGCTAGTTGTCTTATAAGGAATCAGAAAAATCAATCACTGAAGACCGAGCATTCTTCACCACGACAATGAGCTGCTTAAGTCGGTACACCTTAAATAATTAAAAAAGTGAAGGATATGGTGCTGGAAAATCGTCAGGCAAGTGTTAGAGAGGTGGAAAGAGTGTTCGACATCTCTCCCGAGTCCGTTCAAATGATTTTGGTGGATATTGTGGGTATGAAGCGCGTTTTTGCTTGCCTTGTCCCGATAAAGTTGAATTTTGTTTAATCAGGTCTCTTTGGACGTGCTTGATCGTTCGACTTCCGTTCCCACATTCATGGAGAGCATTAAAACTGCCGATGATACATACTGACCAGATTTGGCTCCGTGTAATTTTTCCTTGTTCCACCAACTGAAGTTGTCTCTCTATGGAACCCGTTTTCAGTCAATCGAAGAGATATAATAAAATTCGCTGAAGGCTTCAAAAGTGCTTATGAAAAGTGTTTCGAGGACTGGAATTTGGCTTCACAGTGTAATTTCCCAAGTGCGTGCATTTCAACACCTTGTGAACAGTGCAGCTTTGTGGGCGTTGTAGCATGCAACGGACAGTGTGGTGTGCGGTGACTGCACGTGAATGCTTTGTGGTTTTTTATTACCAAATGCAACCAGTTGCTGACGGTTTGCCACCCTTAGTTCACCCTTTACCCTAAAATCCCATCACACTTGGTTATCTGATCATTCGCTATTCTACAGAGCCTTTGTCATACATACAAGCACATAAATACATACAAACATATATGCGTAAGCTACTCATATTTTAGGCAAGTGAATGTCTGCCACGCTTTGCGCTTTCGGCTGTTGTGTTAAAGTGGAAGCTTAGCACCCACATGCAGACAGATATATATATAAACATACCTAATACGTACCCTTACTAAGTGGGCTTTTTCGAATACGCATGCAGACAAGTGTTGTTGTGCTGCGTACATTACATTCTGTACATTTTATGTGTATGTATATGTATATTTGCATGCTTGTGCGCACGTTTAAATTGCAATTTTGGCTTTAGAGCGTGTTAATCGATTTTATTATTGAATTAGAAATGTTGGCACATTTTGGTTGAAATTTCGAAAAAACTCATAGATTACGCTTGCTAACACTGGTTTGGCTTAATTTGGATACTGTGAATAGAATTTTTGCTTCGCTATATTGAAATCTTGTGAAAAAATGTATATATTTGGTGATATTTTGGTTTATGTTAATGTCAGAGGTGCGTTCAACGGGAATATTTTTCCATTAAGTTTACATTAATGATATCGCCCTAAAAATAGTCCCCATTTGATATTATGAACTTCTGCAAACATTTGTTCGAAATGTCGAATGACTTCTCAATTTCGATTTTTGTTATAGCCTTTAGCTCCTTCAACGATTTTCATCAATCTTTAACAACGTCGGCCTTTTAAGGTTCTTTCTATTTTTGAAAATAAAAAAATCACATAAAGCCATGTCTGGACAATTTGTAGACTGAGGCATTGTTAGAAATTATTTTCTTTGAATCCATTCCTTTAACTAACGAAAAACGCCAAACTCATAAAAATAAAGGAATCAATGAATGCATAAACAAATAATTTCACTATTTGAATTTCCAAGCCCACGAAATTTTTAAATTCCCGTTATTTTATGAAAACAAAAAATGAAAACTTCACATACAGTTTGACATACTCAAGACTCTCCTACGGAACCACCGGTTAGGTATTACTTCATGAAAGGGACAGTCTCCTCTATTGTACATTATCTGTTGAAAAAGTCTCAGTTTTGTCATTATTAATGCTGAAGCTTCGCTAACAGCTCTCTAATTTCTCAGTCGACTGACATACGAGTGTTGTCAATTTATTTTACAGTCGATTAATTGACACCTTCTTCTACCTGTACATACTCTGTACACGTCGTCCACTAAGTACCTTTATTCCATGTTTTACGGTCCTCTGAACAAGCCTATTGGTGGAAGTTGACCAGGCTCGCGTGAGGATAGAACGTGCCCATATAAAACATTCATCAGCAAAAATGACATTTTCATAATCTCTGTCAATATTCTCATGCGTCCAAGCGAGTCGCTTTGTCACAAGTTTTTCAGTCAACAGAGGCTTCTTCATTGTGTTGCGCCATTTCAGATCATGAATATGAAGAAGGGTTCGGATAGTTTCGTAGGATATATCTAAACCTTTTGCCATTAATTTTGCTTGTCCTTGCCGCAGTGTTCACTATAATTTTTTCATCTTTTTTGTTCACTTTGCCTACCGAACCACGTTCTGGTAAGTAATCGACATTTTTCGCCACTTTATATCGCTGTATCCACTTCTGTACAAATGCCTTCGACTTTCTTATATATTTAGCAGCCGCTGATTGCGACATATTGGGATCTTTCTGGTGGATGCAAAGGAACATAGCTTCATAGCGCGACGCGTACTTAGTACTCATGGCGTTTAACGTGATTCTCTTTCAAAAGATCAACGACAACTGAACCTTTGTTGACAATGCATCAAGGACAAAGCTTCCCTCTATCGGCTAGCGAAGGAATTAGAGCGAAATATTTCATTAACTGTCGGTAAAGTAGACCACGCTCTTACTTGAGAGACTGTACTATATATTTTTTTTTTAATATATTGTTTCAAAATTTCATATCCACACATGATGTGCGAATTTTTAAATATCTTTTTATAGTATGAATCAACATAAAATTAATCTTGAAATATATTAAAAAAATATTATTAAATAAATCGAATTTATATCAATATCTTTTGAAAAAAAACTATTGACCTTTCAGGTTTGTTGGTCCAAAGGACAAACCATTTTGTTCTTACCAGGAATCACTGTTTTATTCTCCAAATAACACAATTGTATACTTGTATATCGTTATTACAGTATGAAGCATTTTTTCCCCATCCTTCAAAGATTTTATGATATTCTTTTTTTAGTTCTTAAAATATAAATTAAATAATAAATTAGCAATGGCACACTAAATTCGTGTCTTTAGACTAGAATGCACTTAAATTCAATAAATATGGTATACTTATACGTAATTTTGCAAACAAGGAGCTTGAAATTGTTAACATCGAAATGATATTTCAATATTCCAAATTATCTAGAATCAGCTTTTTGTAAAGTATTATTCCGAATTCGAGATAAGTAATTTATCCTAATGAATCGTTAAAGAAGTTTTCTTGAAACAGAATTTGGATTAAAAATAAATTGAATAAAGAGCTTTGAAACCTTTAACCAGAATTTGGAGCAGTCTCACAATGGTCAAACCATATAACCTTTTTGAAAGATATACATACAATTGTTCATATAAATAAAAATGTTATCACTCATAAACAAAACGAATCGCTCATTTTTTAATAACAAAATCTGTTTTCGTCAAAACTTTTGCACAAAACTTGGATCTCGTATATGTTTTTCATAGTTTACTTAATTTTTTTCCTTTCTCCATCCAGTGATTAAATTAAATAAATTCAAATTGTTGTTATATTATGGACATCTTCTTAATTTCCTAATATTGTATTTTTCTAAAGAAAACGTCTAACACTCCAATTTTTTGTGGAAATTATTAAAAACTATATCTTAAAACTTGGCTAGAAAATAACGATTATTACAAAGCTAATTTATTTCTTTTTTTAATAATAGCATTTCGCTCCTAGTATAGTATTGTTGTTTTGTGTACCTCGTCATTTACATGTGATCCTTAAAAGTTAAGATGCCAAAAACATTTTTCATTTATCATTATTTTGTGGATAACTGTATATAACAGGTCAAATGAAAAGTCCCTGGCCTACCATAGTAAAAAACATTTTCGGCAAAATTCGTTTTTTTATTCTACATACAAGTACAAGTAGTTCGCTTCAAGGGTAATATACTGATTATAGTGACTCTCCAACTTTTCGATATCATTTTTATATTACGGTTTGTCCTTTGTTTCAAAAGAAGCCTTAAATTCGGCAATCATCACTTCATTCAACGAACTTTTCTTCCTAGCAAGTATTCTTTTGAGATGTGAGAACAGGAAATAGATAGTCGCTGCAGGCCAGATCTGACGAATCATAGCCCCATTCATGAATTTTGCTATTATTTTCACTGACTTGTGACACGTTGCAATGTTTTGGCGAAACAGCAATTTCTTTTTTTTTAAGCGGTCGTTTTTCGGCGATCTAATAACGTTTTGTATTAGTCGCTGTTGATGGTTCTTCCTTTTTCAAGGTAATCAATAAAATACAGTCCCAAAATACATACGCCATAACCTTGTCAGCCGACCATTTTGGAGTGGATTCATCGGATGACTGTTGATTGGACTTCGGAGTGAAAAAATGCAGCCATGTTTCATCAATTGTCACATATCGACGCAAAAACTCGTGTTTGTTACCCATGAAGATCTCTAAATACTGCTTCGAATCATCAACTCGTCGTTGTTTTTGGTCAAAAGTGAGCTCATGCGGCATGCACTTTGCACAGAGCTTTCTCAGACCCAAATATTCGTGAATGATGTGTAGTACACGTTCAGTTGATGTCTTTAGAGTGCCTGCTATCTCAATCAATTTCAAGTTGCTCTCAGTAAATATTATTTTGTGGCGTCCACTGCGTTCATCATCTGCGGTGCTCATTTCACTTGCTCATTTCATCACAATTCTTGATGGTTGATTTTCTTGAGGCAGTAAAACTCGCCACTAAGCCAAGTTTTTATTCAACAGTATATTTCCTCTTCAAAAAGCAATATTTTATCAACATGCGAAATCCTTTTTATCCTTTTATTTCACAATAACAAAAGTTGCTTTAATCAATAGGGTTAATTCACAGACTAATGATCCGACAGCTGTCAAATTCATGTACCTTTTGAAGATCAGCGCTAATTAAAAATCATATGGATTTAATTCTAGTAGCACCATCTATGTGTCAAGCTGGCGTCTTTTCAATTGGACTGTTGATATACATATGCTTATGTAGGAATATTGGGAATCATTTAGGGTAATAAGTGCTCACACAAAGTACCATTTTTAAAGATGGAATTATTGATGTTCTTACTAAATAATATTTTAATATCAATAACTTATATTTTTTGTTTTATATTTTTAATATTCTTCCACAAATGCACAAAGATTTTGTTTTAATGCCTTTAAGTTGTTTTGTCCACACGATATGCAGGTTTCGTCGACAACGAACTCGTTTTAACAGTTTAACAGCCCGCTGCTTACGAAACCCGAGTTCAGCATGGATTTTTTATGAAGCAAGTTTCGCTCTTTCCATTTTGTTGGAGTATATTAAAGAGACCCGATGAAATTAGATTTATTTAAACACTTATAATAGTTTACACACACTCTCTTACAGAGCATTTTATCCTTTAATATATGTCCACACTGTCATCGAATTCTATCACACGTTATGAAAATAAGAATTACTTTAATTTAAATTTAATAAAAAAATATTTAAAGTAAATTTTTGTTCTCTTTAAGTCTCTCTTCTGCTAAAAATTCACAGTTCGTCATGAACATTAAAGTTCTCAAAAATAATGTTCACTTAATATTATCACACCGTTTATTGTCCTTTCGCACTTCATCTTATTTCATTCGTAGAATTCACTCTTAGTTCTTTGGTGCGTCGCTGAAAAAGAGAATAACGGTAAAATATGTAGTTAAAATTTTTTATGGCATTTTGTTTTGCTGAAAAATTTTCATTGTTTTTGTGATAAAATGTTTGCACATAAATTTGAAAAGTAAATAAACGCCAACATTCGCACCTTGCCACATGTGGTTGCAGCAAATATGCGTGGTATTTTGGTAGAAGCCACAGACAGCGGGCTCGTTTTGCTGGCCAAATATGGTTTTGTATTTCTGTTTTTAGAGATGCACTCATATAAGTGTATAAACAACGTCTGCTGCAAGGTGTTTATGACCAAGAACGAGCTAAGTACGCAAGGAGTTGTTATAATGATTTTGTTATTGTTGTTTTGTGTAGTGTATCCTCTTATTTTCATGTGAGTTTCATTGAAAACACGAAGCTAGTTGTTGTTTACGTTGTGTGGGTCATAAAAATAATTGTCAACCAAGGAGTTGTGTCTTCAGTTTAAGAGAGAGTCACGAGCGTGAAATGGAAATAAGGCAATATGAGTTATAAAAGCAAGATGTATATGTATGTATATATATTGATATATTGTAAGTAAAACCTGCATAAAATTCAAAAAAGAATGAGTGAAAATTTAGCGAGGACGAATTTTTCATAGCTTAGTAAGCAGATATTTTTATTCAGAAAACATTCGAAACCTTCAATATTTTGATTTTAATTAAATTCACAGCTTAATCGTCCTTGGAATCCCTAACATCGCAACTCATGCGTTTATTTGTAGCTTTAGCTGTGAATTACAAAAATACACTTAAAACTAATTGAATTTATTAAACTGATTTAAAAAGTTCGGTTTATTGGCTTTACCGAATTTATATACATTTAGCAAAAATTTAATCTCATATAAAATAAGTGTGGAAAATGTGAATGAAATTTGTTTGCGAATTTTTCACTAAAACTAAAACAATAACCACAGTTGTCAGTGTTATTGCATAATCATTTGCTTCGCTATACCAATAAAGTTTTATTTTAAATAATGCTTTGGGTGAAATTTGCTAATTTTAATGCGTTGAAATTTTGTCGAGACCCAGGCTGAAAAAGTGGAAAAACTAAACTTAAATTAATTGACATAAAAATGCTTTTATTTACTGACATCTGCACTTGTATGCTTGCCACATATAGTGGCATGTAATTGGTGCGGCCACTTGTGTGCATATATTAGCCAATAATTGAAATAATTAAATAGATTAATTGTGTTAATTTAATAATACTAGTTAATGACAGCAAACAAATGAGTTATTTCAAAAAATTTTTCCTCCACCACATGAAATATTTGTGCAGTCGATATTAATTGGCAGAATGTGTAAATAATACTTGTTGACATCTAGTTATTAGTGTTGTAGTTACATAACATGTACAAACATGTGTAAGTGTCAAGTGATTTATGTTTCGGCATGTTTTCAACTTGTTTTTATATTCATTTATTGAATTTTAAATAAATAAAGTAAAATATGCTATTTTTGTGAAGTTTTGAAAAAAAAGTGTGTTAAAGATAAATTATAAAAATTATTATTATATTTTATTGTTATTATTATCTATTATTATATTTAAAATTTTTAACCAATATTTTTCTTTAGTCTTCAACATTTTTTTGAATTTTTTAAATTTTTTAGTTTTTCTTTATATTTTTTTATCCTTTATATTTTACAATCTCGTCCTACGTCAGGATAATGGAAGCGAAATAGTTTCAAAAATAAAAAAAAGTACATTTCGGTATTTAATTAAATATTATCTTTAATGAGCTCATACTATTGGGTCTATAACTATATTTGTGCGGTTTGTCAAGATATAGCAGAATTTGATTATTATTCCATTGTTCCAATATACCAAACAAGCGTTGGAATGCTACAGTCTTCTTGTGTCTTTTTCAGTACGTGATATTCGTCTGGAGCGTATAAACTCAATTTTTTGTTTCACTTAAACATGTGGAACTTTGTGCTTGAAAAAGTGTTTGTGTGGGGAGTTCTTATTCATTACTTTAATATGACGGAAGCCCAGCCGAAACTTTGAAAAATTGTCCTAAATTTAAGTTGATCCGAGTAATAGTTTCGGAGATACAGCCTTGAGAACTTGTGCGCTTGAGACTAGCTAGGCTAAGTGCGCCGTTTTTAAACAAGTTTTTCTCGAAACTGTGTTTTTGAAGTCGGTTGACAAGATTTCTCGAGTACTACTCAAACGATATTTATGAAGTTTTACACAGATCTTTGAGATACAATTTAAAAGACTTGAACGAAGTATTATTTTTTTCGATTGCAACTATTTGAAAAAAAATTTCGCGAATTTTTCACTGAAACTTTCATTTCTTTGAAAAAATCTGTGACAAAAATGCAATTTTCAGTTTTTTTCTTCATCCAAGTTCTAAGTTATGGTTTTAAATGAAACACATATTTTTTCACTTTAGGTGATCCTGTAAGGAGTTATCCGGCCAATGCGGGCGCATGTTTTTTTCCGAGGGGTCAGCGAAGTGGCCGAGTTTAAAATATTTTTTTTCCAAAAATTTGCGAATTTCTTTGTTGATACAAACAACAACAAAAAAAAAGTTCTAGTAAAATATTTAATTTTTTATACAATCAAAATTTGTTGAAAAAAGGATGTTTTTACCCGAAGAAACCCAGGACACCCCTTAAAAGTGCTGATTTTGGCTTCGAGGCTTTCCTGGGCGGCCAAAAAAGTGTGAAGCCGGAGAATCAGAAACATTAGTCGTTGAAGAATATTACCAAAACGTGAAAATCTCACAGAAATGTTGGCTATTTCAAAACCGGTTAAAAACTATTTAGAAAACAGTGGCTGAGATGTTTTGCTTCACCAGCCCTGTAGCCCAGATCTTTGGTTGTTCTGGCTGCCATTTGTTCCGTTCGGGTATCCAACATTGATTTGCTTCATTCTTGGCTGCCAACCCGGATCAAATCTTTTGGGATGGTATCCACAAATTACCAGAAAGTTAGGAAAAATCTATAGCTTCTGATGGCCAGTACCAGAATAATAATGCTGCACATGCTTTTCTTAAATAAATATTCAAGTTTTGAAAAAGACATGCACGGATATAGTTACAGACCCAATAATAATATATATTTTCTCATAAACAGTTTGATCTTAATGCTAGTTTTTTTTTATTTTTATCTAAATATATCCGCCAGCTTATTTCTGACTTAAAAATATTTCTCTGATATAAAGAGAATTGTCATATCATTAATAATCTATATAAAGTTAATAACTATTTCTTAGCATGCTGAAGAAGCAGCTTACATTTGAAATTTGTGATGACAAGAACTAAACAGAATTTCGTTTTCGTAATAGTAATACTCTCAGAAAAACTAAGGCGCATGCCTGTTACTTCGGAAGCAAATTCGACTATTTTCTCTTAAATGCAAGAAGTAGGGCCCAATATAGCAATATGAAAGATTTTATAAACCCACTTACATTTTTATATTTGTTGCACTGTCTGAGCATTGAGAATTGGTCTAACAGTGCAAGCTCTTTAGCTAGCTAACACTCTATAGGAATCTCTATGAAAAAGATCTCAGGATTCTTAATCAATGTTTGATGTTTCTGTAGTCTTTACTTGCTTCTTTGTGCATTGCTTTACACTACAAGGTTCTATTTTTAAATGGGCACTTCGAAGGTTGACAAATTTACCGTAAAAATACTTCAAAAGAAGTGATCCAAAGCCGAAAAAGCGCTAGCAAATTGATGTTTGCGTGTTCTTAGCTTTAAGTAGTCAATTAAGGTTGACTTTAGACCAAGTTCCTTTCATTGTGCTATGTTTAAATTATAGTTTGACTGTTCTTGAAGCAAAGAAAATAGAAACAAGCAGCATATTGGATTATTTCCTCGCTGCTTTGGGGGAAAAAACAAATTTTGAAATAAATAACTGAAATTTAAAAATGTGTAGAAAATTCTAAGATTGATAAAATTTAAAATTGAAGATAACACTGTAAAGAGCCACCATTTAAAAAATATTTTTCTTTAATTGGGATAAGAACACCCTTTTAGCAATCGCTAAAGTGACGCCATAATATAAATTACATTTTATATATTTGTACATTATGAAAAATGGCATAGCTTAAGGCGCAGCCTAGATCTTCATTGATCAGAATTCAAAAATGAAATATTATTAATAAAATTTTAACACTAAAGTGGACATTTTTTGTGTCCAATTTTTTTAGAAATTCGGAATTTTATTAAAACATTTATCTGAAATATTTTTTTTATAGTTTTTTTTTATAAATATAATTATTTTTAATATATATTTTTTTTTAAATAGGGAGAATAGTTGAATTTCTCTACTTTTCTTATCAAAACCTTAACATTATAATTTTTTCAAGAAAATGTTTTAAATTTATCTCCTCACACTTAAAGTTTCACGCCACGAGCACTGCACGTACGCCATTATCCAATCTAATCTACCAACCAAGCAGCCTTAATCTCCCCACTCTCGATCACTTCATTCCGCATTTTGCAATTTTCAAATTGTTTGCCGCCATTAGAGCGTAAAATTGACAACAAACAAATTCATCTTGATTATTGCTAAACGCCAAGCTGTTGCGAATGTTTAACTTTACGCCACGGCTGAGCAGACAAGCGCCAGCAGTTACTACTCACTTTACCTGGCGGAGATCAGTCGCTGGATGCCAATCGGCGAACATGCAACTCAGCAGCCAAAGAAAAAAAAAACGGAATAAAAATAAAACAAAATAATGACAGTGGCAAGGAAAAAATGTTTCGAGAGCCATAAGGATGCAAACTGCACTAGACGACGTTGGGGTATAAGCAGCAAAGCAAAAAAGCGAGGAAAACCTTAAATGTTGCATACCAATTTGCTCCGGCGTACACACCTGACAAGCGCGCTACGCACGACACAGCTGCGGAATAGCGTAGACTGCGCGGCATGTGGCTTGAACACACATAGCTGCACACATACACACTCACAGGCGTCGAAAAAAATGCGGAACCGCCCGCAAAGTCAACCGAGTCAACCAACATTATCCTATTTGATGTCGTGTGGGTCGCTTCTTGTCTGCTGCGTTGCTTGGTTGCTATGGTCGTACTGCTGTTGTTGTTGCTGGCAGCATGATAAACGATTATTGAGATTTATATCTATAAGCGTCTTTTGGTTGGCACATTGTTTTCTTGCTTCAGCACCCCGTCCAAAATCAGCGGCCGAAGACCGACCTGGAAGACACTGTAGTTGGCGGCGAGCATGAGGATGCCCTACCCGAGCAGCAGCCGCGTCTCCACACAAGAAATCTAAACTTAACACAAACTATGATGACAAAGAAGAAGGTTAGGCGAAAGAAAAATGCTAAAGACGGAAATGAAATTATGGCAGTTGCAGATGCAACAAGAACATGTGGCAGAAAGGCAGATCCACGTGCCCACAACGGCTGAGAGGGCAACAAAGGCGGTAGCAAGTGCAAAAGCTGAAAAGCTGACACATGTGGTGACTTGGCGGAAAATCAGATACCCACTTCAAGGTGGTGTTGCGTGAAATTTTTTTTTAACGCTGTTGGCGGCAAGGCATTGCAATTGCAGTTGTGTTTGTAGTAGTTGCGGCACATGAGCACAATTTAAATAATTTGTGGGCAATAAGAAGTAGAGAAACCATGTGGGTTGGACAGTAGAAGGGTTTTTAGAAAATATCGCAAGGTATTTAAGAATATTTCGTGGTTTTTAATATAGATCTTTAAAAATAACGGTTTGCATCCATCGGAAACTTGTTTGCTAGTTTCTTCTGGTCACGTTCTTTGATATACTATAAACAATCTTTTGGCTTAGTTCAGGCCACCAAGGGCTACAGTTTGCGAACTTTTGACCGCCTAAGTTTTTAGGTTAGTGGCGAATATCCAATAAGCAGCCCCTGACCAAGAGCGACAGGAGAACAGTTCGGCTTAAAAGACCTGACACATCCTATGAATCTCTAGTAAAGAGGTGAATAGATTTCACATCAAAATAACCATCCACAACCACTAACGGGCTGCATCTAGGGAACACCTACCTACACCAGGAGAGCCTCCGCAGATTGGCATCCAGAGCTTTCCTCTCTTGGGTAGGTAGAAGAAGCGAGGGAAGCTATATAACGGAAGTCGTTAGACAAAAACAAAGCTCAGCCGGGATCACAGATGGCGGATAGTGACTTATGTTAGCTGTGAATTACAAATAAGCTGCCCTCTAAGGATGAGATCGCGATGACCTCAAAATGATGAAGTTTGTAATGTTAAAGCTGAAAAAACATAAATACCGATGTAGAAAATTGGGCATCTGCGTTAGACGGCTCTTTGACATTATCAATAGCCTGCGGCGAAACTGGATGTAGGCAGAAAGGGATAGACGAAAGCAACGAACATGCTGATGTTTCAACGCCAGTGAGAGCTCTTTCTAAGCGAACTCCACCAAGCCCTGGACCTTTTTCCTGCACGAAAAGTTTAGTCAAGCTGGTGTGTATCCAACGTCGCCTATAAAAATTGGTTAATTTTTTTCCAAGCAACCTCCAAATACTCAAACCATGAAACATTTTTGACTAGTCTTTAAGGAACTGTTTTTTGGGGAAATTTATTCAGGTAAACTTAAGCGAAGGTCGAAACTTACTTATATGTGTATGGAATTATATACGGAAAACCGGGGTCAGGGGATGATTGTAGTAAACTGTAGGAGAAAAAAATTTGCAAAAGTTGTTGCAGAGCACTGTACACCTCTGTGAACTGCTGTCGTGGGAAGAATTATCCTCGATCTTTCCCCTCTCTCCTTCACTGGATTGGAAATGATTATAAATCGGTGATCATTGATTACATTTAGCACAGGGTGCTATGGGCAGAAGATATAATAAGACTGCGTGCTTATATCTAACATTGATTTATTAACCACTATTTGTAGTCGAAACTATGGACAGTACGGTTCAGTTTTTCATATGTTGCCATTTGAATCGTATTCCGAATTAAAGGAAAACAATTCAGCCATTTGTAAATATCCATTCGACTTCCTGTTAAGTACTCCAATAATATGAAGGACTTATTGGTTAGGAATAAATTCCGAAGTCGCAAACCTTCCAGCTTAGTTCGATGGTCTTAGTGTGTTCAAGGGAACCATTTCAAGTAACGCCATTGAGAATCATCATGAATTTGCTTTCGGGAAAACACCACATCTTTACTAAATCCTTTCCATACAAACGTCGCGAAGATAAAGTGAACTTGAGGCCAGTTAGAAAGACAAAATTACTTTATACATTTTATTTCCTGCTAATATTTTCCAAAACTGTAAAATTTAAAGAAAACGTTTTCCTGCAAAACAAATTTAGTACTTATTACTTTCTCAAATAAAGCCAAACTACTTGGCTTCGCACTTGTTTGCTAAAGTTGATGACAAAAAATTGCATTTCCGGGAGCTGAAGTGAGGGGACAATTTTGAAACAGGACGTCAACATCAAGCATAATAAAAAACAGCAATAATATAAAAGAACAAAAACAAAGCGCAAAGAGCCAACGTAACAACAACACCATGTAAATTTAAAACAACAAAGGACCACTGGAAGCCAAGCAACCGCATCAGCCAAAGTAAACAAAGCAAAAGGTGGACGCCGAGTTGCACACACGCAGCCAAACATGTGGCGGCCCACGGACTGAAGTGAAAAAATGTACACAAAAACAAAAACAATGCAGATATATGTTTATATATATATATAGAAGAATTGTGTAAATATATTATCCACACATAAGCATAGCAACTAAACACACAGCGCTTGCAAGAAGAAGGCCGCAAGAAGCAGCGAGTAAATAGTTGCTTAGAAGCAGCAAGACGCCAGCGACTGCGCTTAAGGAAGCGCAGAAATTGCAGGAAAAGTGAATTGAAGTGGCTACAGAGAAGTAGTGTAGCCGGAAAAGGAAACCAGCTGTTGGCGACTGCAGCACCTTGAGGTATGTATGTTGTAGTGGGTGAGTGCTGCAGTGGCTCGTTACCACGACAAACGAGCGGGCGTGTCCAAGAGTGCAACGCATATTATTATGTCTAATAAGTAAGAAGCGCAAAAGGAGCCAGGAGACCACACATATACATACATATATATTTGCTTAAGAAGGAAGAAAAATTCACAGCGTTGCATGTGTGTGTGTGTGCCACGCTTACTTGCAACTTTTTGCACACGTCTTTGTCGCTACTCGGATTTCAAGTTAAGCAGCAGAAAATTGAAAAATGCACTGCAGGCGACGAGACGTCGCGTCACGTGACGTGCAATGCAAGCGGCGGGGGCGTTGGCGACTCTGCGTTGTTGGCATGTCAGTGAGTGAGGCGTGAAAGGCAAACAGCCCGCGGCGTGCAACAGGCTACATACTCCCACGCGCATTGTTGCAGTGTGGCAGTGGCTGTGCGGTCACATGACGTGAAAGACAAAGCGCACAAGTAACAACAATAATAGCAACAACAAGAATAATACATAGTAATAATAATAATAAAAGTAACAAACAACAAGTGGCGAATGGCAACAATCAGTGTTTGGCAGCAAAAGTAAAGCAAAGTCAAGTATGCAAGTTGCCACATTCAACAACTGGGAGTAAAATTGCTCTTTGACAGCGGCGATAGCAGCAGTGGCAAGGTTTAACTGCGGATCTGCCAAACGAAGCGGCTGACAGGATGTGTGCAATACACTTACACTGCGGGTGAATGTGGGATTATGAGGTTCTTTAAATTGTCCACCATTATTGGTTAAAGCTTTGCAAAAATTTGATTGAAATTACAAATTTTTCTAATAAATATTTTAAAATTTTAAATAAATATGATTTGCTATATTTTCGAAGTTATCACATACACTTAGGATCGCTTTAGAAATGTGAATTGTAATATTCACTTAACTAAATTTAGTTGGTGTACATGGCGTATGAGTGAGCAGGTATTCAATTTTAAGCATGCGTTGATTTTGGGACACCCTTTAAAAATAATCCAATATTTTTACATTCATTTTTTCTCAACAAAAGTGTTTTAGACAGTCCTAATCATAACCTAAATTTTAATTTCAAACTCAATCATGTTCTTAATCTCAATAAAAATCCCAAGCTCAACTTTATTTCAAATTAAATCTCAATGTCATTTTCCAATCTTAATGCCAATTTCAATTTCAATATCAATCACAATTTAATTCTTAATCTCAGTCTTAGTTCAATCTTTAGTTCAATCTTAATCTCAATCTCAGTCTTAAACTCAGTTTCAATCACAATCTCAGTCTCAACCTCAATCTCTATTTCAATCTTATTCTCAATCTCAGTCTCAGTTTCAATCTCAATCTTAATCTTAATTTCAATTTAAATCTCAATCTTAATCTTAATCTCAGTTTCAATCACAATCTCATTCTCAATCTTTATCTTAAACTCAATATCAATCTCAGTCTTAATCTGAGTTTCAATCACAATCTCAATCTTAATCTTAATCTCAATCTTAATCTCAATCTCAATTTCAATCTCAATTTCAGTCTCAGTGTTAAACTCACTTTCAATCTCTATTTTAATCTCAAATTCGATCTCAATCTCAATCTCAATTTCAATCTCAACCTCAATCCCTATCTCTATTTTTATCTCTAACTCCGTCTCTATCTCGATTTCTGTCTTTAACTATCTTGTTTACTCTCTCACTCTCTAATTCTCTCTAATTTTAACCATAAAACATTTTTTAAGAAATAATCTTTAAACAAGATTGCCAACGGATGTTGCACTTCAACCAGTCAACTGCTTAAAGGATTTACTAGTGAAAGTGCTACAGCTTAAGCCATTGCCATGTAGCAAGATCTACTCTATGTGCAACTGTAGTCAAAAAGTCATACAGAAAGCAGCTTTCTTCACACACATGCACACGCCGAGCACACTTGATTTGCTTTCGTTGCGGCGCACCTTCTCGGTCACAGATCCTTGAATTTTCTTAAGATGTTGGTTGCTAGAAAAAGCTTCAGTTTTATACTCCTTAGCCACTTGAAGCGAGTATTTTTCTTATCCTTTCTATTTGTACAGTTTAAGGATGTTGCAGGAAGAAATTGAAATTGCTTGAAAATTAAACAATAAGGAAATTGCAGGAAATCATTGTAGTTGTACAGAGCATAAAAGCGCAAGTAAACCGTGTAATGCCTGCATGTGTATATACAGTGGCATTTCAGGTGCTTGCTTGTGCAAATTTACATATGTGAATGTGTGGATCGCTGTATGGAGACAGCCAGTTATGCTCTTTGCCTTGTCTGCGTAGCAAATGTGGCGTGACGCTGTGTTGTTTATGTTGATTGCTGCATTTTGCTTAAACTTTCCTGCTGTTTACTTACACGCCTGCCAATCTTTGTTATATGCACATTCACATACACAAGTGCATATGGATTTTCACTCTATTCCTGGTACAGACTTTCGACTCTATCATACAGCTGTTTTGCAAGTTTTTTCATTTTGTGAAAATTTCTTTTTATTCGACAGAACTTTTTAGGGGTCTTTATTTTACTTTAGCAGTTTTGAAAATTGTGCGAAAGTGTTAAAGCAATTTTAGCATGTTTTTGTTGTATATATCGTCACCTAAAGTGCAAAATAACGTAACATCACCTTTCATAAGTTTGTAGGCGAAGGAAAGACGATATAATGGATACTACTCAAATTGAAATGAAATACGAATTTTGGTTAGAAAATGGTTATGTATTGGTTAACAAAGACATATATTGAAACGAAATGAAACGATATATGAGTTTTGGGCTTAAAATGGTTTTATATTGGTTATCAAATTTGAGGATTCGTTATAAAATGGTTATGTATTGGTTATTATATCTCACAACGTTTTTCGATTTTTTTTTTGATTTTTTATTAAAATTTGAAAAGTTGAAATTAAATTATCATCTACCGTTTTTAAATTGTTGTTTCCAAAACAGATATCGCATTATTATTTTTTATGTATTATGTTTCATATATCAGTATTGGTCCTTGTACATTTTTATTATTCATAATCGTTTGGGCTTTCTCTTTCAGAAATTGTGTGGATTGCATGATAACGATTTATAATTAATCAAAGTGTAAAAAAAACAATTTGTGTTAATAATGAATATTATTTAAGGAAAAGCAGCTCTTCAACTCGTCAACAAAGTAAGTTAACACTCTAATTATTATATTTATTGTATGTGTTATAACATTTGTATGATTAGTTTGTATAGTGTGGATTTTCCTGAGCATTAAAGGAAATTGAACAGACCGCATATCTCTCTATACAGAGAAAGAATTTATAAATTTTTTTTGTCTACAATTTTAAGCTTGATCCGATTTATATCTCTATTATGTAAGGCGACTGCTGTAAAAGTGCTGGGATACAAGTCATAGCTACTAGAGCAATACTTTGTACGGACATTTTGCTTTCTTTAAAATACAGCTAACAACGCAAATATTCAATTTTTGATAATACAGACCAGAAAACTTCGTCTTCTCAAGGTATTTAGTGAACAACGATTTCATTAAATTTTCGAAATTATTTTGTTTAAAATATTAGTAAATAAGTAAAACAAGTAAGGAAGGAATAAGTTCGGGTGTAATCGAATATTTTATAATATGCTCTCACAACTTACTAAGTTCGAAGATTGGGAAAAGCGTTCAGATGTTGGCAAAACTTCATATTGAACTAGAAAAAGTATTGCATTGCACTTACATTCTAGGCAAGAGGATAAACTGTTATTAGCAAGATATTCTTGCAGAATTTCATTGAGATTTATTTCACATTGACCGATAGAAGCGGTATAAAGGGAAATGGAAATTCGAAAATATTTATGTTTGGTATGTGGAAATTAAGCAAGTGTTAAACCGACTTTACCCATTTTTGACAAAAGTTATGAAGGTTGATCCATTTTTCCCCACTTTTTTTTTAAAGAAAAAAAAAAACACAGAAACTTAAAATCTAATGGGGAATGTTTATTATCAGTCGAAAGCACATTCTTTGGCATTTATTTTTTGAAGATTATATCCTCAATACGGCCAAACAGAACTCCTTAATGACCGTCTGTTCCTCAGGAACAAACTCAATGCACCAAACGACACATATCAAAAAAACCAATGACCATCACTTTGATTTTTGACCGCCTTTGGCGAGTTTTTTGTTTTGGTTTCGGCTCGTTTTTCCCTCCGTTCCGATGATTGTTGATTTGTTTGCATGTTAAACTCAAAAACCCAAGTCTCATCGGCAGTAATAGTTCTCCCTATGAATGTGGGATCGGAATTTGCACGATCAAGTATATCCAAAGAGACCTGTTTACGGTACTCTTTATGAAAAAAAAAATCAGCTCTATCGTGACAAGTCGAGCAAGAACGCGTTTCATACACAAAATATCCACCGAAATCATTCGAACGGACTCGCGAGTAATGTCGAACTCTCTTGTTACCTCTCTAACACTTGCCTGACGATTTCCATGCACCATATACTTCACTTTTTTATAATTTTCATCAGTTGAAGAGGTTGAAGGTCGTCCAGAACGAGGTATGTCTTCAACGATCTCTCGACCGTCTTTGAAGGCTTTGTACCACTCGTTGGCTTGTTTTTTTGATAAAACTGAATTACCGTAAGCTTTTTCCAACACTTGTAATGATTCCGCACACGAAGTTTGGTTAGAAATACATAATTTGAAACAAATTATTTGTTCGATATTTTTATCCTTTGTAAAAATCGCAACGTAATACTGAGGTGTACCAACTTAAGCAGCTGCTGGGTACAAGCTAGTTGACATATGATGCTCATATTTGGCATAGTAATTGAGGACAGTCCTACCAACTTAGCAAAATACATTTTTTTCAAATATCATTTAATATGAGAATTTGAATTATAATTTCCGGGTGCTTTTTTGTGACAATGTATTTTGTTAATATCAATCTTTCTATAGTTTTTAGTTTTATTGATTTATTTGGTTACTACTTACCACTTATTATGCCTTATAATTCGTAGTATTGTTGAGTTCGACAAGTATTGCACTGCAGAGAATTATTTTTGCATTTTTCCAACCTGAAATAAAAATTAAAAAAATATTAATAATATTTATCTCAAACTATTGTAAAATCGCGGTGCATTCCTCATTTATTAATCATATTGTAAAAATATTTCTTTAAATATTATATAAAATTCAACTTAACATTTATAATAAAACAATCTTGAAGTGTATTTTGAGGTTTTTGTCTCCGGAATTTTTCAGCGTTGCTTAATATACCATAAAGTAGCATACTTTTGGGCTATTAATAAAATTCTAATAAAAAGGCGTTGCAAAAGTATTTATGAATTTAAATAGGACAACAACTTTATGAATAAGTTAAGAATTTAAGATTCATCTATTAACGATTCGAAAGAGAAAAATATGTAAACTTGCGTTTCCATTGGCAAAATAATGTAATAAGTGAAGTTTATGCACTCAAATGCAATGCACTGGATTGTAATTTTATTATATTTCTGCCGGAATTTAAAGAATGCCTTAAATATTTGTTATGCTGGCTTAACAAAATTAAAAAATAAACGCCAATGCAACAAAAAACTATGTGCTGGGGCGTCAGAAATGTTAAAAATATAATAAAATTAAATATGTTACTCATACGCCATGTAACACCAGCACACGTTTACTTTAAATGGAAGGCATTTGTGCAGTGATAAAAAGTGTGTAACTTTTTCAAACTTTAACAATGAATGCGCTACAAAAACTGTTATTGTCCCTGACAAAACACAGTTAAAGCCACAAATTCACAAGCAGAAATGACAATGATTTTTCATAATTAAAAAAGCAGCAAATTATTTGCTGGCATTTATAAAAACGCATTTGTGAAATATTTGCTGCAAATATAGTCAATAAAAGTTACACCATAAACCGCTAAATAGTCAACATAAATTATATAAGCCGCACTGAAATGTGCAACACGAGCTAAAAACGAGACACACACACTTTCCCTCCACACACGCACTCACCCATTTGGACATTCACATGGCGATGTGTCGCACACTCATTCATGCAGCATATTGTGGCTCAACCAATTCACGCTTAATGTAAAAATATTGTCGTTATTGTTGTAACAAGATTTGGTGTTGCACAATGCCGCCCTTTCCCGAGCGTGGCAGAACGTCATTTCTGGTTTTTGTGGCTTTGCATTTGCTAAATGTCACCAATTAGCCGAAAAATGTCTGCGTATAAATGGCGTGGACAACAACAACAACATTCGCAATAACAGTAATAGCAATAACAAAGCTTGCAACAATTACAATGGCAAACCACACAAACATGCACGGTGGCCAGAGTGCAACAATAACAACAATAAAGAAACAACAACAACAAACCAAACACAAAAAAGTGGAAATACGTGAAAAACAAATGGCATGACAAACATGAAACGGATATTGCCGCACAAATGTGGCGGCCATGTGTTGCACGGTGTTGTTGTACATATGTAAGTAAGCCGACACGGCGTGTATAAAAACCAATGGCAACAAGTGTAATGACGGCAATGATGCCACACGGTAGCAACAGCAGACATACTGCCATAACACCAGCAGCAACAACAACAAGAACGCATAGCGCAATAACGAAGCTGATCGCTTGCAAAAACACAGTGCTTTCCGCCTCATCGACTGCGATGGATGCAATGAACTGCACAATCTGTTGCATGCACCGAAATCCATGCGCGTCCAATAAAGACATCAGCGACATTGCCAGCAATAACAAGCAACAACAGCGCAATGCAACAGCGTCAGCAATGCAACGACTAATGTACCAGCAATATGTGTGGCTTGCAACAGTGCTATATGTGGCATGCAGCACCACACAACACATAGCAGTTGGCTCACCAGCGCGGCCTCATAAAATCGAACTGCATGGCTATTTAATGAATTGCAATGATTTTTTATTGTTGCTACGTGTTGCAAGTAGGCTGTTGCATTGGTGCTATTAGCTTCTCAACTGAGCTCTGTGTGTGTGTGTTGAAAGCAGTGAGTTGGTCAAATTTGTGTGACCGAAAATATTTTTGCATTTTTGCATGTACATACATATGTATGTATGTATGTAAGTATTTTGGAGGGAATGAACAGTCGGACTTGTTTGGTTTTTGTTTTTGCTTCTGCTTCTTTGAATTTTGAACTCATTTGTTAAGTACAGGTATTATTTAAGTACTAAAAGACGTAACATTTTAAAATCATAGTTGAATTTTTAGACGATCACTTGTTCAGCCTACATGGCGTATGAGTAACATTTATATTTACCTTCAATTCTTTTTTGAAATTTTTATTTAGGTTTTAAATTTGTACGGATTATTGTGCAAGTCAACGGTACAATCTCCGAAGAAATTGTTCAAATCGGATCACTCTAGCATATAGCTGTCATGCAAACGGAACGATGACAATTATATTCTTGTAAGGAAGACTTTTTCGTTTGATGAGACATTTTCACAAAATTCGGTATGGGTTATTACTTGAGGGAACGGTAGAAACTGCGAAGAAATTATACAGTTTGGACTACTATAGGATATAGTTGTCATACAAATTAACTGATTTAAATAATTCATTCTTCAAGACAATACTATAAGCTTCATACATGTTGTTCTGGTCAGACCACGATAGCATATGCAGATGCCATATAAATTTTCCGATCAAAATCAAGGTAAAGATCTTTTTTAACCTTTTTATACCTTAAGAAATGCACCTGTGAAGGGTGTTATGGCTTCGCTGCAGCCGAAGTTGAAATTTGTTCTTCCTCTTTAAAGTTGTGAATCCTTCAGAAAGCATTTTCTGTTGGGATATTTCTGAAATTATTAAGTTTTGCTACCCTGTACCCTTCGAAACTTTTTGAAGTAAAGACATAGTACAATTAATAATTTTCTATCAACAACTAATTTGCATTTTAGAGTGTAATAAGTTATAGTTCAAAATCATTTTTCGTGTTTTTAATTTATAGTGGCAACACTGTTTACAAATTTTTATGTAAAAAATCTTTTATAAATCTGTTTATTTGATGCCATTATTTTAATATTTAATAATTTCGTTAGCTCATTTATGTTAAAAAAAATCGCGAAACAGCTGGCAACCCTTTCTCAATTTTTTTTATTTTCCTAATCTTACTTCGCTATGTAACATTTTAATCATTCGCGTTTTAATATATAAAAAGATTAAATAGGTGGCAACCCTTTTCAAAGAAATTCGTAACCATAAGTAGTTTTAAAGCTCTTTAGCTATGCAGGTATCCATAGGTTATCTAGTCAAAACTGTTTGTTAAATAAAAAAAATTGAAATAGGTAGCAAGAAACAGCTGACAACCTTTTTTAAACCTTTTTTATTTTCGTAATCTCCCTTCGGTATGTTATATTTTAGCCCTTCGTGTTTTTAATCATGTTTGCAAAATAAAAAAATAGGTGGCAACGCCTTTAAATTACAATTCTAACCATAAATATTTTTAAAGAAAAAAAATCATGAAACAGCTGGCAACCCTTTTTTAATATTTTTTTAATTTTCAAAATCTCATGCTATATTTTAGTTATTCGCGTTTTTAGTCATATTTGCCAAATAAAAAAATTAAATATGTGGCAACGCTTTAAAAGAATTCTCAACCGTAAATATTTTTAAAGCCCTTTAGATTGGTATCCATAACTTATTTCACTAAAACCGATTGTTAAATAAAAAAATTTTGAAATAGGTGGCATCTTCTTTTAAATATATTTTTAACGACAAGCATTTTCAAACCCTTTTAGTTTGGTTGCCATAATTTGTCTATACAGCTTTTTGGTTAAATAAAAAAAAACGTTAAATTCCTGGCAACTTTATACAAAAATGTTTTTAATCAGAAGTGTTAGTGGAACAAATTACTTTAGTTCGATATCCACAGTTTATTTATTCAAAAATGTTTGTTAAAAAAAACAGGTATGTAGCAACCCTTTTCAAAAATATTTTTGGAAGTATTTGGCTTGGTATCCCTAACTCGGCTATACAAAAATGCTTGTTAAGTAAAAAGTCGTTATACAGATGGCAACCCTTTTAAAAATTATATTAAATCAAAAGCATTTTCAAATTCCTTTAGTTTGATACCCATATTTTAGATTTTCTCACTTAAAGGTTTTTAAATAGGTGGCAACCTTATAACAATTTATATACAAACCATGCGATTTTTGAAATGAACAAAAAAGTATATTAAAGTTGGTTGGTTATTTAAAAAAAATTTCGCTTCATTCAGTTCAGTTTTATGTTGTTTGGGAAAGATGATGGAATAAAAGCTCTGTAGAAAGGTGGTGCCATAATAATACCATGACGACCGCTTGCCGTGATCTTTCGCTTTACAATGCCCTTCGCTTGGTATTAGTTTCATAAATGAAGCTCCTCGTGGAGACAAACAAAAAAAACAAAACTAGAAAAAAAGTTTGTAAATAAAAACCTCAATCAAAGACAGAAAGGTAAAGGCTAAAGCAAAATGAAATAAAAAGCGCTTAAAATGCAACCAAAACTAAAACCAGCAGCAAAAATGAAGATGCAATGAAACAGTAAATAATTCACTTAAAATCAAATAAAATTTAATTTACTCGCACAACGGAAATGCACACAGCAGACCACTTACGAGTACACACGAGCGCACAAGCCGTAGCTATTACAGTAGTACCGCTATAACACTTAAGTGTATGTGTGTGTGTGTGACTGGCTCAGTGCAAACGATTGTACGTGCAATGAAGCTGCCATGGAGCTTAACCAAGCAAACAACCAAGTGTCCTACGCCTCCTCCCCCCGACCCCCACAAGCCGACTGTCCTTCACGCCAGATTACCGTTTTTAACTCGGTGCTGAACCGAACCGTTTGTAGAAAAAAAAACAACAAATGGAATAAATGCTAAATAACAACAAAAATGAATGGGAATAGTGCAAACAACAGCGGCAACGGAGCAGCACAAATTTGTTAGAGACGCAAAGTGCGGCGCGAGAGTGAAGAGTGAGCGAGCGTGGAGAGCTTTTAGTTGGAATGTACTGTAAATGCTCCCTGTGGCATCGTGCGCCTTTTTGCATGTTTATGTCGCTTAGTATTTATTGCGCTATGCACCTGAGTTGCATGCCACAAAGACAACGGCACACGCAAACGCACACAAGTGAATTGACAACAACAAAAAAACAATATCACTTATTTATTTATTTGTGAAACGCGTGTTGTTGTTGTTGTTTCTGCTGCAACTGTTGCTGCCAACGGATAGATAGCTCAGCTTATCCAGTTGAACTAACTCGTTCTACATGTTTATGTGTGTGTGTATGTACTTGTGCACTCGTATAGTGGCTAAACTTTTCAGAACAATAACATCAATGTCACTGCTGTGTGTTGTTGCTTTTGTTGCAGTAACATGCAACACTGTGACGGCCACAACTTGAGCGGTTAGGACAACTCAGTGCCACTGAGTGAATTAAGAATACAAATGAAAGCCACACGCTTGTCTCCCTCCCATTCGTGTAGTTATGTGTATGTGTGTGTGCTTCTTCTGTGCGTTTGTTGAAGTGCAGTTGAACTGTAAGTAATTAAACAAATACAAACGAAAATTGTCATTAAAAACAAAACCGAATGCCGAATAGGTGTGTTGGAGCGTGTAGTTTTTGCCGGCGGTAACTTGGCTGGAGTTCGTAAAGTAATATCAAAATTAATGTCTGAGAATTTCTATTAGTTGTTTTTGCAAATTGCGCAAATACGAATTTGAGGGAGCAAGCGGATGAGGAAATTTGAGCAAAGTCGAGTTTTGGGTTGGAAGATGCCTTAAATTTCGTTTAGATATTAATGGGTTGATCCTTTTATTTATTATACAATTTTATTTGCACTTTGTGTTACCCAAAAACTCTTTCAAGTGCATCGCCTCACAGATTGACGAAGTGTTTTGAGTTAACCAGAAATTTACAAGAGTGGTTAATAACAATCACAGTCAACTTAGATCTCAAACCCAACTTAAGCTTACTCTCCAAATTAGTGTAGCAAAAGCTGGACAATTGAAGGGAAAGTGACTACATGGCATCATCTTCTCACCTACTTCCATACAGCTTTAGCAAAGAGTGTCCGACGAATCTTCCGTTCTCACAACAATCGGGTCTAAGTAACTGGAATTGAAACGGATTATTAACCAGCCAAAAACTGTCAACTCGGCATTATTCCACGATCTTACTTCAGAAATGTTTTCTGCCACTACACCAGCTAAAACAACAAGCCAACAGTGGCACCATGTGTGTACCTGTTGGACAGAGTCCATCCAGAACCCCTACAATAGCAGCGAGATTGACTATGCTAAGCAATTATTTTGGAGGACCACTTACGGTTTAATCGCACAAGTTCTAACTGCTGACCAGCGACTGCCAAGCTGACTGGTGGTCCATAATTGCCACGCTAGAGCGCAAAGGGATATCGGACGACAGACTCACTTCCAATCGGATGAAATTGGGTTAAGGATGTTGTTCCGTAATATGAAAAACCTTGAACCTGTTGCTAAGGAGGTCGTACACCCCTTGTTTAGTTTTGCGCTTATATTCGCTGAGCTATCAGAGTAAATGCACACTTCCCTGAAGAAAGCATCACTTCGGAGCAGAATATCTACCGCTACTTTGATGGCAGCCAGCCCCGCTTGAAAACGCTACAGTAGTCTGTTAGCCATTTAACTAGAGCTGATGAAGAGCTTCCAACAGAAGACTCCACCTCCTATCCTCTCTCTTAATTTCGATTCATGCAGAAGCACCCTTTCTCTCCTCTTTTTCAACGGCTTTGCTCCAACACATACGGCATAAACTACCCAGTAGAATTATTGGCCGTATTGAACTCCAGATTTGAATCCGTTGGACTGCTGTCTGTGGTCGGAGTTTAAAGAAAATGGCGTTTCCAATACGACATGCAAAAATTGAAAAGTTCCAAAAAGTCTTTGGTTCAAGTAGCGTCGTCAAAAGAAATAGAAGCTGTGCGCTGATCAATGGTCGAATCGTTTAAGGGCTTGCGTGAAAGCAAAATGTTATCTTACACATACGTTATTAATTAGTATTAAATTATTATTAAATTAAAAAAATATATTATAGTTTCACTTTTGTAACGACTTGAGCTTGTAACAGAACTTATGGCAGGTTTAAGTATTTCGCTCAAATATGAAAAAAGTAAAAATTTACGAATTTTAGTTCGCTTTGGCAAGTAACTGAGGGCTTAGGAATAAAACCCATTATCAATCCTGTAAGTTTATATATTTTTCAATGGGGTTGCCACGCTTTTTTATATAATGATAAAGATGGAGTTGAGAAATTTTTCATAATTTTAAAGTACTGATAGCAAGCAGTAATCCTAAAAATTATGCGAGCAATATGTTCTGCAACAATAAGGGTATAGACCTTCCTGGAATTTCCGAAAAAGATATAGGCAAATTGCAGAAGCAAGTATTTTTGAGATTTGTTAAAGTCTCTTTTTTCGATAAAATAAGAGAAAAATTTATGTTTTCCTGTTATATCACTATGTACAAAACCTGTCCAATAAATTATTGTAATTTCCAAAATTATTTTAAATCCAAAACAAATTGAAAAGTTATGCAAAGTAAATGCCAATTTCATAATAAGTAAAATCCCTTCCAAAAAGTTTTCATATATATTCAAATCAGCACCCATTACTTAGTGCATGTGAACCCTTGCCAGGGTGAGTCCATAAAAAATGCCATTTACATATCAACAACCAAATTAATTTATCAATTCGTCTCGCATTAATTTTCGCGATCTCAGTTCATCCCTTTCGTCATTCGCATACAAATGTCCATACATAAAACAGCGTTTTTTCTCACCAACGACTGCATTCAATATTCAGTGGCAATTGAATACACTAAACACATACTTGCTTAGTTGAGATTTGTATGTATGTGTGCACGCCCGAACGCCTTATTGTTTAAGTTAGACGCGCGCCAAATAAAAATTAACCCACGACCCCAGCTCACTCCTTTACATACATATATGTTTATATATTGAAAGTACCGTTGCTGCATTGTTTTCGCTTATCTGCTTTGCTGTTATTTTAATCTACACAAATTTTTTCTCACAATACATCGCGTTTTTATTCCACCAACTGACCATCAAACCACACACATTACCATTAGCCCCACCGCTGGACCGCACAGCACACAGCTTAGTCCGATGTCAGCTCTTAAGCTGTGCTGCTGATGCTTTCGCTGTGGCATGCTTCTAAAAAAATGCTGAAAATTGGTGAAGTTAAAGAATCGTAAAAACGGATTTCAACGACGTACCGCCGCACCGTAATGAAAGGTTGCAAGTGTTGGGTCGAAAGTAATAAAACATTCGAGCAGATTTAAACCATCAACCAACAGTTCAGCTGCCTGTGGCTGTGGGTGGGGCACTGTTGAACGTTTGTCCACCTTTGCTATTGTATTTGGCAGACAGCTGGAAAAAAAATAGAAAAGGTGCAAAGGTTGAAAAGCGCATAGCGAGCGGTGGGATAAGCGCATAAGCAAACAAACCGTTTGTTAAACAAACGATCCAAGCTTTAAAAAGTAGAAATGGAACCCCTTCTACAGCGCACATACTATATATACATACATATGTACGTATATGTAACTCCATATTCAAGATATGTATATATGATTCTTTGGCCTGTCTGCCCCTCGCTGCTAGACAATTTAATTCAATTGATACGAAATGATTTAAATATTGTGGTCTCAAAGGTGTTTATGCACGGTACAATATAGCATATATATGTACATACATACATATTTAAATTTCTAAATCCACACAAACATACATATATTTGTTTCGATAAGCCGAATCAATGTATGAAGCTTGCTCTGGCGCGCCTTGTCTCTGCATTTTTGTGGCACGATTTATTGTTATTGCTTTGCATATATTTGCTTATTGGCTTTCGTTTATTTTACTTCTATTTTTTTTGTTTTTTACTTTTTATTGCAATTTTATTTCCGTTAAATGCTCATTTCAATAATTTACTTTATAGTATTAGTAAAATTTTATTCGATGTGCATCAGTGCCATTGGAGGTTGTAAATTTGACAGAAATTGGCTGACTTTAATAAAAATGTTGTTGTTTTATGGCGCAAATAAACCTTTTTAGTCATTTTATTGATTTAGAGGTCTTTGTGGCAGTTTTTATGAATTTCTCATAATTGTAATGAAAGTCTTTTGAATACTAAAAGCATTTCGTCTTGAATTTCTGATATTTCAAAGAAAAGGATATTAAAATAGTATAACTTTTTACAGTGCCGAGCTCGTTAATTCTTCAAATATGATGAAACTAACACCTGTAGTGTAGCCGTTTACCTCAATTAGCTGAATCAGTTTACATTTAAACGCGTTTTCCCAAAACTACATTTCTCAAATTCGATTGAGTGATTACTTGCAGACAAATGATTTGATCACTGCAGAAGATTTTGAATATAATAAAAATAAAAAAAGTCATTAAACACATTGGAATCGAAAGATGATAAAATATAATTAAAAAAATCGTTTACGGGTAATCTGAGGCCAGAGAGAGAACCTCTATGGTTGAATTTTTAAATGATGAATACCATTTATCTCGATTTCCGGTAAAACTACGAGTCTTGTATAAAAAAATTTAAAAAAAAGTTGTAGGTAATGAAAATATGTGTAACTTTTGTTTATACTCCTTCCTCACATAACCTGAAAACTTTTCCAAACTATTCAGATATCTATGCTTTTGTTTTTTTTTGTTTTCCTTGCACAAACTCCTTTTTCTTTCATGAAGTTTTTCTCAAGCGTTCTCAAGTTCTCAAGCGTGACGTTGTTGTGGCGATTTTTGCGAAAAGATCTTGGCCTATTTACATTCTTACAAGATCAAATTGACGCTAGAGCTGAAGCCGCTTGACCATCTGAATCGTCCTATATTTGTCAATTATGCGGAGCAACAATTTGAAAATTATCCGGATTTTCATCCCAAAATTATCTTCAGGGATGAGGCTCATTTCTGGCTGAAGGGCTTCGTAAATAAGCAAAGTATGCGTTATTAGACAGGCAGTAATCAGTAAATCAATCAGTAAAAAATTACGATTATTGCGTATGGGCCAGCGGTGTCATTGGGCGTGTTATCTCACGAAATGCACCAGTCAATTGGTCGGCTCGGTTGTGCGATTTGACTCCGTTAGTCTATTTCCTGTGGAACTAGGTCAATATATGGTCTATACCAACAAGCCAGCGACGATTGATGAAATTCGTACGAATATAGAACTTGAAATTACAGCAGTGTCGGCCGATTTATGCTTGAGAACTGTCGAGAATTGGGTGCAGCGTCTGAACTTTTGCAAGTGTGCCATGCAAAATAATACGAGTTCTATTCATAATGGTATCAAATGTAGTTTCACAGGAATTTCATTAATATCCTAAACCGTTTTTGCTTTATTTAAAAAAGCTGTTGTACCGCTCTTATTGAAAACCCCGTTAGTTCTCCATGCATTGTCGTACCAGTTGGCAGGTTAAAAATAGGTAACATTTTTGGTAAAACACAGCCATTTTGTCAGTTTTTGACTGTTCTTTCTATGGATAATATTTTTCGGTCAAGATTTGTTTTAATGAGAAGGCCGGAATCATGGCAGTAGCGGCCATTGTTTTAGAGACGTTGGAGATTGTAAATTTTTTATAAAAAATTTTTTAATGTATTTTTAAAATATGTGTAAATAAACACCTAAAAATTTAAGACATTTGATACAATACTTTGGAGTTCTCTAAAACCAAATTTCTTTAGGCTGTCACAATAGGTGTAATTTACTGACCAGATGTTAGTAGTAAGTTCAGGGCGTAAATAATGGTAAATAGAAGTTGCCAAACTCCTTTTTATCGTCGCTCGTATTAATAGTTAAGTTGTATTATCCAAACTATTATCCAAATTATTAAGTTATGCCATTCGTTGAATTAACGGCCACCGGAATCGCTCTAGTCTGATAAACTTAAAACCATTAATAGACGAACCATTCAAATACGTTTCGTTATAAGTCTGTTTACGCGATTTTGTCATACATGAGAGTTATAGCAGTCCTGATCAATTTCAACTGGAACTATATAAAAAGGAGAGATTACCTAAATTCGTAGCATGTGAGTAAGGATATACTGATGCTTTCTTTTAAAGTAGAAGTACAAGTTTCAAAAAAACATAGTTTTGTGGATTAGTATAACATGATTTTTTTATAAGCTTTGAACACAGCTTAATGAAATATTAATTTAAGTGAAATATTTATGTGGTTTTCTAATTTATAGGGCATTTGATATTATATAATTGACGTTAGATGGTGAATGCGACCTAATAAAAATATTTTTGTTTTAAATTAGCTCAAATGATTTGTGCGCAGTTTCAAGTTTGAAATGATTTTAAATATTTAATTTATCTACTTATCACGCCTCTTTAGGTGCAAAAAAGTGGGTTTGTATATACAAATATGTACATATATATTCTCACTTAATATCACAAGACTGCCAACCATTCCCACTTATGCGCTTGACTCACGCTCTAACGCCGATAATTCAATGCGGCTAATAATCAAATTAGGAGCCACTAATCAACAGCCACGAACCAAAATAGTGCCGCAAATCGATTGTCAAACATACGAACACACATACATACATGTAGATATATGTATGCATGTACGCTAATATACTGCTATCTATGCATGTGGTTATTTGTGTCATTGTATTCAGCTATTCAACGGTGAAATACAATTACAGTTAACATTGCGACACGCTGACAGCAACCTGTCCCCTTTGGCGCTAAATGTCGAGCTCATTGCGTTGTCAAAATGCTGTTCAAAGCCTAAAGTCTGCGTTGCGGTGCCGAAGACAAGGTGATTCCCTACAGCCAAAGTGGCAACCACATCGTTGTAAAATCAATTCACGCACACAATTAGTCGAAATTGCTGTGTCGCGCACTGAGCACCGTAGGTCGCTGGAGTATTTCAGAGAATGGGAAACACGTTCGTACATGTGTGTGTGTGTAGCAACTTTCATGCATATATGTACATACATATGTATGCCTGCACCTAAAGAGCCACAATGGCATTTTGCATGCATGTCGCTCAGCTTGAAGAGCCGCTCAGTGTGCGAAATGCCTTAAAGCAGCCATGACGATGAGCCTTAAGCAATGAGAAAGAATAAAGTCTTCTTGAAATTAAATAAAAGGCAACAAAGCCTGCTTGTTTTTAAGTACAAAGCGGAAGATAAGTAACTTAATTGCTTCTTAAGACCTCGCAGTTGAAATATATATGTACATATATGGAATAAAGCTGAAAATAAGCGCTTGTTAAGGGCAATAATTTCTTTGTCAACGTTTAAAAATACATATGTACATATTCACTAGGGTGTCCGTTATTTCCCCCAAGTTAAAGTTTGAAGTTTCAGTTTTTGCTCTAAACAATGACCTACTTCAAATAACTCTTTATTATACCCTGTGCAGAGTATATTGCCACGAAGTTTGTGATATTGCAGACCCTATAAAGTATATATAACTTGACGAGCTGAGCCCCTCAGTTTTTGAGATATCAATCTGAAATTTTGCACACGTTCTTTTCTCCCGAGAAACAGTTTATTTGTTTGAACTATATAATATGGGACCAATATACCATATAGCTGCCATACAAACTGATCTGATCAGATTCCAGGCCTTGTATAGGAAACTTTTTCATTTAACGAGTTATCTTCGCGAAATTTGGCATGCATTATTTTCCAAAATAAAGGTACAATCTCCGAAGAAATTGTTAAGATCGGATCACTATAGCATATATCTGCCATACAAACTAAACAACCGGAATCAGGTCCTTGTATGGCAAACTTTTTTATTTGATGAGATATGTTCACAAAATTTGGCATAGCGAATTGTGAAAAGTAACGATATAATCTCCGAAAAATTGGTTCACATCGAATCACTATAACATGGGGCTGCCATACAAACCGAACGATCGGAATCGAATCTTTGTATGGAAAAGTTTTTTTTCTGCGGAGGTATCCGCACGGAATTTGGCATGATTGATTGTGCAAACTAACGTTACCATCACCGAAAAAAATGTTCAGATCGGGCTACTGCACCATAGAGCTGCCATACAAATTGACCGATCACAGTCAAGTTCCTGCATGGAATATGTTGTTCTTGTTTTTGTTTTTTCTTACTATCGATGTAAATGTGTTTTCTTTTTCCTTAAAGACCTACCTTTTAAAGTTTTACGCAGTTAAAATTATTCATAAAATATACTGGTGTCATACGGGACACCATGTCGTATGAGCAACTCAGAATTTATAACTCACTTCAGGTCATTTGATGTATAACTAACTTTGTATGTATAACTATAACTTTAAATTGAAATAAAGAGCTTGTTTACATTAAATAATATTTTTAAAGTTAAAACTTGAAATTCTAATAGCCAGTCGTAAAGCAAAAAGAAACAACTTGGGAAAAAGCCAACACCCTAATATAAACACATGTAAAAACATGCTTGCTATCCACTTAAGACAGCCGTCACATGTTGCACGCATATATATACATATATTTTTACGCTGCTTAACGGTATATTTCTTTAATCTTCGTTTTCCGCTTGTGCGTAAATTCTGCTTGTGGCTTTAATGTCTGACTTCCTGCGCTTCCTTTGAGCGCTTGACTTTTATCTACAATATATGTATGCAATATATATGGATATACGTGTATATGTACTATATGTAACCATGTAAGTGTGTGTTTTGTGCAATATCATGCTCGCGTGTCGCAGCTTAAGCGCTATGCCAGCGCCGACTTATAAGGAAGCGTAAATAATAATTACCATGCTCACAGACGTATTGATGTGTCAACAGGAACAACAACAACAACAACAACAGAAGCAACAATAATCACAAAAGCGCTAATATTTACAAGACACACATCAAAATGACTTAATTATCCAGCGCGTCAAAGCTTTGTAAACGAAATCCCTCCAAATTTATGGCGTGCTATAATGAGCAAGAAAAGCAAAGAGTGGGAGGCAAGAAAGTGTAAGACAAAATTAAAGAGAGGGAAGAGAATTTTTAGTAAAGTAAAGATGAAAGTAAATGCAGAAGGGAAATAATGAAACGGAAACGTGTCAGAATTGATAGGGAAAATGAAGATACCTGCTCTGAATTTAAGGAAAATGTTGATATGAGTTTTGGAAAGAATGAGAGTGAGTTTGAGTAGAAGTGTGAGTATGAGTATAAATATAATTATGAGTATTAAAATAGTAGTATGATTGAACACGTTCATACGCTCAACATCAAAGTTGACTCAGACGATTTTATATATTTACACTCTTCGATACAATTTGTTTTCCTAGATTGGTATATTCTTTTTCTATGCATTTGTGAAGCTATTAATGTGTTTCTGAAAGCACCTTTTCCTTTGTATTTGTGGAGTTTGAAGTCTTGGTATGAGAGTGGTTGTAGAGGACCTCAATAGCTCTCAAGGATCGACTCAATATATTTTGATTAATCTTTTAAGTATAAAGCGTGACTTGCACCAAAAGAATTCAATCTCTTGAAAAAACGACGCTAAAGGGTTGCTTAACAACGTCGCTACATTCAGCAAATGGTGACGAGACGTGAATTTATGGATATGATGACGAAACTGTCAAACAGTCTAGTGAATGGCACTCCAAAAATTAGACAAAAAGCAAGTCAAAGCTTGTCATAAATTAAAATGATGCCCATCGTTTTCTTTTACTATCGACGTCCAGTTCACCATGAATTTATTCTAGAGTGTCAAACGACCAAGCCAAGTAATGTCAGTCGTCGAAAAAGTATTTTCGTATTTTGTGAATAGATATCTCCAGTGCTGCCAATCACATTGTGTCACACCATATAGTGCTGGAAAGAGATTTTGTTGTTGGAAAGAGATTTTAATTTTCATTTAACCAAAAAAAAAAAAATTAAATTCGGGGAAGTTGAAAAAAAGTTACAGCTGTTCAAAAAATTGTTGAAGTTTGATTGGATTGAAAGACTTTTTCGAATGGATTTTGAACTAAAATGATTTTCCTTCACATTCTAGCATGTTCGGGACTGACTTTATGGCCAACCACGATACCAGTGTCATCGCTCAGCCACCATATTCGTCACAATTGGTTCCCTGTGACTTTTTTCTGTTTTCGAAACTGAAAACCCCGCTTCGTTTAACGCGTCATGAGTCCACTGAAGCCATTTAAAATAAGTCTTTGAAGGCAATTGAAGCTGATTGAAGCAAACAAAGTAATTTTTTTGCCAGTCCGGGCCAAATTTGCTCAGCTGGTGTATTGTGACAATCCAAATTATTAACATATTTTTACATCATCTTTTATATTGCACAATGATACTCTTTCAACCATTTCTTCCACAGACTTATTTATAAAATCATTACATAAAATTTTGTCAAGCCAAACTACAGTAACAACAACTTTATTTCAACATAAGCTATTTTCTATGCCCCACAAAATCCCCTACAATTAAACTAAATCGAATGCTCAATAAGTTCTCATTAAATTTCATTTACTAATAATAATCATCAAAAGCCTTTTACAGGTAGGCAAATATTGAATGCAAAATTGCGGAAATGGCTTCATGACATGCCGATAATCAAATTAAATAAATACGGCAACGACTGCCGGGTATGCCAAAGAACAATGTGCAATGCAATCAATAGTTTATTCAACTAAATATTATTAGCTAATATCCTTTAAACTGATATTAAACGGCAACGAACAGGCAAATGAGAATGCGTGTGTGTAGATGTATGGGGGAGTGCAGAGCAACGCAAAGGACAATGGCATATCACGTGTCAAATCGTACGGCATTTTAGTGGAGTTGGAATTTAGTTAAGCACATGCATGCATTGATTCCCTCTACTGAACACACGTACACCCATACACACACATACAACAGTATTTAAAGCGCTCTCACACCCATACACACACGCTCACACGTTCTCTGTGGCGTAACTGGCTGAATGCTGCCTCCACATTTAAGCATTCGCATTCAACCAGCTTATTCACCGAACACTTCCAGCTTTGCGTGCCGACTATTTGTGGTCTTGCGGGCGCTTTTGCTTGAGTGTGCCTGTATATGTGTGGGTAGTATGAGCCTGTGTGCGCTTATATTAATCAGATTACGACTAAATTAATTCATGATGTTGTCTGCATTTATTTGCGATAATTATATTAGTCGCTGTGTTGTCTTGCTATGACAATGCGCAAAGCCACAGCAGCACACGGCTCACTCCATCGGCCGAACGTGTGTGTGTATGTGACTTAGTACGTGCTGGTTTGTGGGAGAAGTGAGTAGGCAGTCGATTCTTTCTCGCATCTGTCAACGTTTCACTTTCAACGCCTCGAAATATATGTTGCTCATTTGCTTAATTTGTATTGTAAGTAATGGGTGGAATAAGGGGGGTATAAGGGGAAGTCAGACACGCACACACATTTACTCGTATAAAAATTATATTATGCCATTTTGTGGTATATAATGAGTATTGTTTTTGTTGAGCCGACCAAAGTATTTCTCAAGTGTTTGAATAATAAAAAATTTTAGAATTTTCACACATATATACAAGTTTATATGTATGTACAGATGCATAAAAAGGTGTGTTTTCTCTTTATCCAATTATTTTCATATTGCTTTTATTTCTCATGTAAATAATTGAGAAATGATTTATGTGCTGCCATTGTGCGCATATCCGCTAAGTTTCCTCATCTTTATACATTTAATTTAGGGCATCATGACTCAAGCGGCGGAGTCTCGCATTGTTAAGCAAATTACTCTGTGAATAAATTGAAAATGATCATTGGGTATGCCTTGTTGTTTGCTTAGAAAAATATTATGGTTGTGCTTTTTATACCCTGAATAGCGTATATTAAGTCTGCCATGATGTTTCTAATATTCAAAAGAAGAATTCGGTGATCTTGTGATATAGTAACTAGTAGGGTGCGTCCAACCAAAAAAAAAAATAATATTTTTTTCGCTTGGTACTCTGAAAGTATAGTTTTTTAGAAGCCTCTAAGAAAGTCTCTCCAAATATGAGCTCTTAATTGTAACGAGAAGATCCTTCGCCTTACAATTTTCTATATTTTTCTGATTATCAGATAGAAAAATGCATATCTCGCTTCCAACTACTTCAAAAAAAAATTGCGTTTCACAGATTTTGTAGGATTGAGTGTAGGATTGGATATTGAATGCACTACAAAAAGGCTATTTACGATTTTTTCGATAACCTAACTGTTTAAAAGATATTAACGGTTTAAATTTGATTCTTTTAGGACAAATTCCTTTTTTTCTTATCAATTTGATAACTCATTAAAAAAAAATGTTATGATTTGGAAAACTTATATATAGGAAATATACTTCTCTACTTACTAATATAATCGTCTCAGTAAATTTGAATGACCTAAGTAAGCAAAATTTCATACATAATTAATAGCTTAAAATCTGCAACTTGACTTAGAACTTCTTGGTTCTATTGTGTGGCATTACTTAATGTAATTTTCCAACTGTTATTTCGCAGTATATGAAATTTGATCGTCTTAAATTGCATTGTATCTACTTTCCAGTAGATTAAATGACTAAAGAGTAAGATTTTTTTATTAGAAAAAAAATTTAAATTTTTTTGGAATCTACTTTTTTTATAGAAATTACCTTGAAATTAAAAAGCAGTACGCTATCTCATGGAACTCGCATGAATATATGTAGTAGTTATAGATCAAATGGCCTTAAGAAATTCATTGAAGTTTTTATGTATATGAGTATCTTTGTTTTTTGCACCATTTTATTCAGGAGATAATATTTTCTTTGGAAGGTTTTGTGCATTTCATGGAAATATCTTTACTGATTGTTCAGACACGAAATTTGGTACTATACTCACAACTTTTTAGTGCAACTAAAAATTAAGGAGCTATTAATTCATTTGTAAAGGTCTCCTCCCGGGAGGATATATGTGTAATTATTTTCGAATCCTAACTTAAGGGGTCAGTAGGGTAATCTTTAAAACTTTTTTTTTGCATTTTCCTGTTCCCTTATACTCTTAGAATTAATGTAGAAACCCACTTTACCATTGGAAGGTTTCAAAAAGGCCCAAAAATAATAATACCCCTTGACGTTCGGAGCGCTCGTAGGGCACACCTCAAACTTTAAACGCGTTTTTCTCAAAACACACTTCTTTAAACTGGCGGCCATGATTCCGGTCGAACTTCTCAACCGATTTGGTTAATTTTTTTTTATCTAGCTATCGTCCCTATTATATTCATAATTTTTTATAATTTATTGACAATGTTATGACAAAATTTATGTAAAAAACCATGGAAAAAATTTAAAAAAAAACGTTAATTACTTTTTTATTTATCAACAGGGTTTCATGATTCTGGTAGGGACGATAACCATTCACGTATATTTTAAGAATAAATTGGTTTTTGTGTTTCAGGTGACATGAGAAATCGTGTCCGTCAGTGAAAAAACACATCTCATTCACCCAGCCGACAGATGTCATAAAAAATTTCCGAAAAAATGTTTTATACATTCCACGATATACCTCATGATATGTGAAAAAAGTTCTATTGCAGAATAAAAATTTCTATGAAAAAAAATGTCAAAAAAACAGCCCGGATTACCCTACAGACCCCTTAACCAACAACAAGATTATACGAATTTAATCAATTCTCTCTTCAAAATATGTTCTTTACTTTATTCAGACTCTGGGTTTTAGTTTTCATGGTTCTGCTAATAACTCGTTTCCACATAAACTCAAATGGTTTTTAGGCCTCTTCTTACCAGTATACCTAAATTAAGTCAATGAAGGTAGATTGAGTCAAGCCCTATCCAGGATCTCGTATCGCATATTGACCAGAAGTGTCATGGAAAGCAGGGCAGCAGTGGAAAGTTTTGCCAGAAGCAAGCAATTTCATTTCTGCTGGATGCGAGGTCACAAATGCAGCAAGGGCAATGAAATAGTGAACGAGATTGTCAAGAATAGTGTGCGACTAACACCTGAAAACGTGATCAACACTGGGAAACCCATGCTTTGTCCATACGACGATCTGAACAGAAGCAGGGTGAAGAAAACCAAAACCTGATGGAACGAACTGGGGGTAAAAGTAATGAAATAGTAACTGATCTCCATCTGGTATCGCAAATGACCAAACTTGGTCTGTGCGTGGCTCAATGGCCTACTAGACGAACCTAATCTGACCTATGCAGAATCTTTGTTATCTTCTTCATACCATGATTTTCAAGTTCAAGTACATCACATTTTTATGTTAGCTTACACAGAGGAGTATGAATTTATATGATGTTTAGCTCGGGAATATACATACATACATATGTATATTATATGTACATGGAATGAATATAATTAATTTTCTTTGTATTTAGGTTTTCCTTCAGAGGTTTTATTACTAAGTAAAGTACTGAAGAGGAAAGCTGGTTTTTTCGTAATTTTTTTTTTAAGCATACGTGTTCAAAACCAGCTAGTACGAGTATAGCACTGCCAAACCGCATTGGCTTGCTTGAGGGATGTTTAGGTGAAATCCTCGAATTATTATCGTCCCGAAAATTGTTTTTTTTTCCTTGAGACTTATTTCTATACCTGACGAAAATTAAACAAGTCAGAAACTGTAGTCTTCTGAAAACTGTACTGCTGTGAATGGACCTTTTCTCCATTAAACGTCGTAGTAAAAAAGAATGTTCAAACGCTTTTTTTTACATCAGCATCACTGAATAGTTTAGTTGGTTAAATCTGTACGAAGAGTGTAAAATAGGTAAAGTAGCTTAAGAGTTTATCCTGGACAAAACCGCACGCGTAATTTTTATTTATTAGAGATATTAGAGCTAATTAGGATATAATATACACATTATATACTATCGTATATATGTATATAATTGTAATATATTATGTATGAATATATAAAATATACAAAAGTCCATAAAAAGCGTCGTCTTTCGCTAACTATCCACCTGTCCAACTCTTTCAGCGAACAAATATGATTTCTTTCAAATGGGGGCGCTTGTAGCAAGTAGGCTTACACTGTTGAATATGAGGATCATGCGCGCACAGCTAAGTATACACTTTTAAGCGCATTTAATTCTTTGAATGTGCGTTGGCGGAAGTTTACAGGACCTCAGTTAAGACCATGGCAACCAATTGGCCAACATTCATATCAACATGTGTGAACATATGCTTGTTTGCATTAAGAATCCGGACGGCAACGACATATTCATAAACAAAACTGCACACACCCACGCACAAAGAGTGGTCACGTAAGGCGAGGGGCAGGCAAACAGATGCCAAAGTTTGCGTAAAATTATAATATGCAACAAAAGGTGACTAACAAGCCGGCAGCAGTGCCTTGGCTATTGAGGGGAAGTGGCTAGAGCGCGTGGTATGCTACCTCTGTATACATTTATGTATGTTTTTACCGTTACTACATATGTGTAAAGAGTCAGTGTTGTGGCAAATATGCATTGCTGCCGTCTACTTGCCACAAAGCGTAGCATATGCGCATAGTTTTGTTGTTGTTTGTCTGTTTTTTGTTTGTTGTTCGGCTGCTGGCACGTGACACCGGTGTTGCGCATGTTTTGCACGATTGTGAGTGTATATGTGTGTGTGCTGTTGTTGTTGTTCCAATTGTTGTTGTTGCTTCAATTCAATTCACTTGCAGCACTTGCCACCGCTTGCCGAAATGTCACAATTTGCAAACATACATATTTACTCACATTTCTATAAATAAGCTTACAAATGTGCTTGCCTTGCTTGTGTGCGTATGTTTCTGCGTGTGTATGTGTTTGCGATTCGTATCAAAATTAAAACCGCACTAAAACCAAAAGTTAATATTTGTCTTTTACATTGTAAGCCACAATTAATTTGGCATTTTGGCATAAACTTTTGCCACAGACACAAAAACACGCATGCAAATGCACTTGTATATGTGTGTGTGTGTTACCTGTGTGTGGGTGCGCTCACGTGCACCGTTTACAAATAAATTCATATATGTGGCAACTATGGCTTTTTATGCAAATTTGAATTGCTATATATAAATATGTATGTATTAGGGTGTGTCTTATTTTCCAATATTCCGATAAATGAATAATTTTCCGATAACATTGGAAAAGTTAAAGAAACAATGCTTGAGAATTCGTATGTTGGCTTAAGAGAAATACCAGAGAATTTCAACATCTCTTATGGATCGACTCAACACATTATGGTTAAAGTTTTGGGTAGTGCTTTGGGTAGGAAGGGCGTTAGTTTCAGACTTGTATCACAAGATCTGTATCTTAGAAACAATTTAGTGTAGATTTCGCATAAGGAGATACTTGACAACGTAGCTAAGGACCCTACATTCTTCAAAAGGATTATTACTGGTAACAAGACATAGGTACCGGAATATGGCGTCGAAACTGTTCAACAATCTAGGGAATGGCCAAAAATGAACCGAAAAAACCAAAATTCGCTGAAGGCACTGAATATCAGTCAGCCCAGCCAAGGCTTAGACCAAGTTTATGGAAAATTTAATTAAGCGTTGCCAAGCCTGTGTGCCTCAAAAGGAGCTTATTTTGAAGTTGAAAATGAAAATATATGTCAAACCAAAAAAAAAATAAAATGTAATTCTTTGTCACTCCGGCTCAAATTTGATCGTATGAAATAGGTTCATTTTAACCAATAAATTCTATACGTTGGTTTTAGTCTCACCCTAATGTAAAAGTGTATGCATTTCGCTGCCTGCTTACATTCGGCGCTGCGCTTTCCCGTACATTTGACATTTTGTCCGCTGCCGCTCTAACTGCCACTGTTTGTTGTTATTGTTTTTGCAATTGTTACTTTTGTTGTTATATTGTTATTGTATTTTTAGTTTGCATCATTTGCATGTATGCAGCTTTGTCAATTACTCGTTTATTGTATTTGTTAGCTTTGTTTCGCCTTGCTGTTACTTTCATTGCGGCTTTGCGCACACACCTTAGCTTCTTAGCTGCCACATGTATACATGTGTATGTATGTGGGTTTGTTGTCATTTCTAATTTGTTTGCGTTGTTTGTTTGTCCATTTGTTTGTCTGTCTGCTGTTTTTGCTAATAATAATGTGCTTTGTTTAATATAACTACAACTATTATTCGTTAAAGTTTGGTTGCTCAGCTGCACGGCCAGTTGTTGGGGTTAATTTCTAGTAGATTAGTGAAATTTTGCAGTGGCTGCTGTGCACATAGAGCCACTTTATTCATACATATATATCATATATTTGTGAGAAATGTCGTAATTACGTCACTACACGTGTGGAATTATAGTTCTGCTTAAGTTATTTTAAGTTGTTGTGAAACATTTTCCAAACAGTTGTTCTATATTTAGTGGATCATTCATCAACTAGCGCCAAATTTCGAATCCCCCAGACTATACCTGAGGGTTCGTCTTAGAAACTCATTTCTTGACCCGTTCTAAGCCGAAGGTTTATTTTGAATTTATTAGAGAATATGATATTTCTCCTATATTTTAAGTTTCTAGATTAGTAATTTACTAGTGACTTTCATTAGTGACTTTTACGGTGCATTTTAAAGACCGAAACGTTTCTTTTTATGGTCGCGGCCCATTAAATCCAATCTTTTTAAGGTATCCTCGTACAGAACGACTTTTTATTATGACTTTCTCCAACTGAAAGCACTCGGTCCCCAAATCTTCTTAAATTTTTTTTAGTTTGAAGCCGATTTTACATGCCTAATCGCTTCAGGACACGATCTCCCTGGTCGTTAGCCGTCCATTTTTTTATTGCTTAAGTGTTTCGTTTCTTTTAATTATTTAAGAAACATGTGTTGGAAGATTTACTAGATTTAACTTTAGTGCTTAAATTTCGCTTGATTTTGCCGACCACAAAGCGAACATGATTCGCTTTTGCATGATTCAGTTATTTTCGACTTATGTAATTTTTTATTTTATTCTAATTACCAAGGTATCACCTTAAACTAATCCAGATAGATATAGGGTTATATATATATAAATGATCAGGATGACGAGAAAAGTTAAAATCAAGTTGACTGTTTATCTGTCCGTCCGTCCGTGCAAGGTGTAACTTGAGTAAAAATTTAAGTATCTTGAACAAACTTGGTACGTGGGTTCCTTGCAAAAGGCGTTCGTAGATGGGCGTAATCGGATTACCACCACGCTACCAAAACACCATTAACCGAAACCCTATAAAGTGCCATAACTAAGCACAAAAAGAAAATAAGATATAAAAATCTAATTCGGCACAAGGGATCCCAGAAGTAAGGAGCAACTGTGGATACAATTTTTTGAAAAAGTGGGGGTTGCCCCGCCCTCTAATAAGTTTAATGTACGAGTACACATCTTCCAATATAGCTACCATAACCAAATTTGCTAAAATGTTATAAGAACTCTTACCGACAATGTGGTAATGGATGAAAACGGAAGATAACCTCGGTCACCCCTATATAACGGTACTGTTAAAAACTACTAAATGCGCAATTTGGACGATGGGCGCGGAACCGCCCACTTTTTGGTGAAATTACAAATCTCGAGACTCGACCAACCGATTTCGACTTAATTAAGTATGTGGTCTTCTTCTCATATTCCTATATCACGGTCCGAAAATGGGCGCAATTGGACCACAGCCGCTTATTTCCCCATGTAGCACAATTTTGAATTCCATTTTATTCTTTCACTTTTCATTACAAAATTTTGCACTAAAAATTCCATTTAAGTATGCCTTATGAGCAAAAATTTCCCAAATTCAACCAAAACTGTTCGAGCTTCTAGCTGCCGGTATCAGTAGTTGACTTTTGACTGAAAATATCGGTCAGTGTATGGGGATATGCCAACGAATTTCAGGGAGAATCTTTCCTGACAATATTAACTCGATGTATCAAAAATTGGCTGGTTCGGTGGCAACACTGATAAAATACATATTTGTTTTCAAATTAGAAGTTGACTTACCAGTAAGTTGTTATTCAGTTGTTTCTAGTTTTTCTGCAATGAAATAAAAAAATAGAAAATTCTAATTATTTTGTTTTCATCAGTTTCAATTTTAATATTTACTTTTTACTAAAATATATTAAAATATATATTTAGATAACAAAGAAGGCCGCTAAAAACTATAAGTATGCATAGAATGATGAATTTTCATTTAATTTAATACCAATAATTTGAAAGATATTTCAGAAAATATGCAGTGAAAGATATCACTTGTAAAGCGTTGGATTTCCTTCCATCGATATTAGACGAAACTGTTTCTTATTTATTAAAAGAAGTGCGTTTTGATAGCCTTATTTAATAAACTATTTTAGAGTTGAGTAATATTTTTTGGCTTTGATATCTTTTCTGGCTCACCATTATTTTTGTATGCTCCTCATTATCGAGATATTTTGTTTTCTGGCATAATATTTACATATGTATTTTTATTTAGTATATATTGTGATTTGCCTTATCTACTTTAAAATTACAGAGTTATTTTGGCAATGCCTTGTGTCTACCACTGTCCATTAAAACTTCTTTGCACTTCTTACTACACTTTATTTCCACCATTACTTAATTTTACTTTTAACATTTCATTTCAATTACTTATCTTCTCACTCCATTAGTAGGCGTTAATATCTTATAGCCTTAGATTTACATCTACCACCTGTTATGACCTTAGGGTCACACAATAATAACAGTAATTAAGTTGTCTAATAGCGATGGATTTTCTAACCAAAATATATTTACAACAACGACACTCGTCATTATTACTAGGGAGATCCTCAAATGTTGAAATTTATTTTTATTACAGTTTTTCTAAAACTTCCGTCTCTTCTTCGAAGCTAGTAGTGTTTAAGTTGTCAAATATTTTTGACGTTGAATTGCCTTAAGGCCCTCCCTAAAATCTTGCTTTGCTTAATTTACATAAAAGTGTGTCTGTAAATGTATATTAAGCCCAAAAATGTTCGTAAAAAGCAAATATTATTAAAATGTTATCATTATCCCGGCACGTTAGGCAATCTGTGACAAAAAATAATAAGGAGAAAGGTAAATGGGCAAAGGACAAAGTGAAAATCAGTAAACAAGCAAAATGTAATAAATAATACGGCGCGTGAGTAAGAAAATGAAATTACAAAATAATAAACGGCGGCAAAAAATTTCATAAAATAAATGAGGGTGTGCAGGGAAAGGTAAACAAAGGTAAAAGAAAAGGTGTGGGCAAATGGGTGTTGGGAGGTAAAATGAAAAGAGTGAAAATATAACAAATTTTTAAGAAATTTCGTGGAATTCGTGTGCAATTTAGGATAACTGTTCATAATAATTTTGAATATTTCTGTGAAAACGATAAAAGCGACGATTTTCAAGGGTTTGAGCTTATTTGGCTTCGAAAATGTGAATTTTAGGAAAGGAGTTTTATGAAAAAATGAATAATTTTAGGTGTTGTAGAACATAAATATATGTTGAAATAGTATTGAGCCATTATATTTAAAGAATTCAGCATTTTTTAGTTTTGTTCACATTTTTTGCCATTTAAGAGCTCCTAACCTCACTTTCAGATTTTCATTTCTATGCCCTGAGAAGGGTGTTTTAAATTTGTCAAGTATTTATAACACTCAGAAGGAAACAGTGGAGATGACATGAAATGCATACATAAGTATATACATGATCAGAGTAACGGGCTGTGTCGATTTAGCCTTGCCGGCCCGACCGCCTGTACATACGCGAACTATTCCTTCAGTTTTTAAGATATAGATCAGAAATTTTGTAGACATTATTTTCAACCGAAGGCGTTACACATTTGTTGCAACCGCCAATATCGGACCACTATAGCATATAGCTGCCATACGAACTGACCGATCAAAATCAAGTCCTTGTATGGAAAACTTTCTTAACTGAGGAGATTTCTTCACGATATTTGGCATGAAATTTTATCTAAAGTAAAGATATAATCTCTGATCGAATTGTTCAGATCAGACCACTATAGCATATAGCTGCCATACAAACTGAACGATCAAAATTTAGTCGTTGTATGGAAAAATTTTTTATCTGAAGAGGTATGTCCACAAAATTTAGCATGGATCATTTTCCAAGGCAACGCTACATTCTAAGTACAAATTGTATAGATCGGATCATTATAGCATACAGCTGCCATACAAACGGACATATTTTTATTTTTGAAATTTGTAAAGTATGCTAATAAGATCATTTATGCGTGTTTTAGTTTAAAATTTATATTTTTTTAATTTTATATTTTCATCCACTTTCATTGTTACACCGCGTCATCCACTTTCCACGCCTTGTGCGCTGTGTAGACACCCCCATTCTCACCTCATTATATTTTACCATCCAATTTGTTTCATTGCTTCCGCCTACTAATTCACTTTTCTGCAGACTCTACTTTTCCACGAACATTCGACTTATTGCTGCTCTTGCAACCGCGTAGATTTTGAGGGTTTTCTCTTTATGTTTTTGTTGTGCATACTTTCCTAGTCATTTCCACACTAATTTTATGCTTATCCGCCCTGGGGCAAGAGGTGGGCAAACGGAGCCACAAGCTCAAGGGTTTCACTGAGCTGAGATTGTTAGTGGAATCGTAGCCGAGATTGCCATCGAAAATAAAAATAAGACACACGTACAAATAAACGAGTCTTCAAATAAGTTGAGGAAAAGTAAAAGCTTTCAGCTTGCAGCAAAAAGTAGAAGAAGCACGTAAATAATAAAAATGTTGCTAGGTATGTATGTTTACATATATGTACAGATGTGCTCTCATGACTACTTGTGCGCTGTGGCTGCTTTGCTACTTGTTGCTAGTGTCAGCGGCAACCGCTTATGTGACTACTGCTTTGTTGTTTTTCTGCTGTTGTGGCAACTTCAGTGGCACTCGTGCGCTGCCACAAGCCGGGATAAAATGTTATCACTTTACAAAATTGCTCATTAGCACGTGCTAATATGGTATTTGCCGCGCCACGAGCATACAAACACACACATACATAGCGCTGCATACAAACATACATATATGATGTCGTGCGGAGGGGATGAGAAAAACTGTGGGTTATGATAAACGCTATTTGGCCATACCAGTTTGCAGCTAATACCTGTATGTTTGGCAGTTATGTACTCTTATTTTTGTTGTTGTCTCAACTTTGTATCTGCAAGGCAAAACCAAGCCGAGCAGTCAACCAAAATGGCAACAAAGAATGCTAAAACATTTGAGTCTAAGGCTCCACGTGTACTTGTTGTTCGTGGTAGGCACTTGAATTTTTATTATGTTTTGAATACAACACAATTGGAGCATGAACTAAAGCGCCATTGTTTGTATTTTGCTTACAGTGTGTTGTTTCGGATTTTTTTTAGTCAAAAATTAACATCTTTTTATTCTAATTATAATTTTTTATTATAATAAAATTTATTATTTTTAAATTAATTATTTTTCTTATAGTTATACTTTTTTGTTATAAAAAAATTATTTTTTTTTTCGATGTGTTGAAAGCTTTCTCTGTTTCTCTTATGAACATGAAACCTTTCTTGGCATCAGTGCTTTTAATACAGACCAAAGGCACACTAACTCGTCGATATTATGTGCTCAGCCGCCAAAAGTATGCTATATAAACTGAAATATTAAACTTTTAAGTTTCCAAATAAGTTTTGGGATATTCTAAACTTTTTTACAATAAAAAAACAAATGTCGAGAAATTAAAAAAAAAATAATTTTGAAATTTTTTGTTTAATTTAAAAAAAAAAATATAAATTTTTAAACTTATCTCAAATAAACGATTAAAAAAATTTATCCCAAAAACGAGATTAAAATAAATTTGCATTCTCAAAATCCAGATTAAATATTAAAAAAAATAAAAAAATAAAAAAATAAAAAAGAACATATTTTAGAAATCACTTGTTTTCGTATTTGCCCATTTTTTATCAATTTTTAACTCCGATTTTTTAACTAAAAATTTTATTTAAAAAAAAATTTTATTTTTTAAAAAATGTAAAAAATTAATTTTTCAAAAAATTTCAATTTTTAATTCGGATTAAAAAACTAATTTGGTTTTCAAAATTTTTGAATTATGAAATCGCTATTCAGCGTGTAACTGGGCCTAAGTCTAACATAATTTTTCACAGAAAAAAAAATGGTTTAAAGTAACAAATGTGGGTCGGAATTGAAGCTGTAATCAATATCTTAGATATTTTCAGTTGAAACATGCAGTACAAAATGTATGGAATTCCCCCAAAAAAAGCGCTTGGATAATTTCTTTACTCTAGGTTTTCTTCGCAGATATTTTTTTAAGCATTTAAAAGCTAAACTCTACATTTTTAAATACATTTTCTTATATATTTTGTATGCAAAAACAACTTTGAATTTTATTTAATATTCTAAGTGGCAACCCTTATCCGATTCTAAGTCATACATATTTATTTCCTTTATTTTAATTTATATTTTTACAAAAACAAATTAAAAAAAAAAAAAAATTTTGTATGGAAAGTACCACGGTTCAAGTGCCGGGTATTCCAATAGGTATGATATGATTTCTAAGTTTCGAAACTTAGACCCTATATACCTACTTTTATTTGCACCCACCGTAAAAATCCCAGTAGAGTCCATATAAATACATAAATACATACATATATGCATGTGCGAATAACTGTATTTTTATATGCTGCGCCATGAAGCATAGCTGTTGTTTTTAGCCTCTGGCTGTCATTCCTTTAGAAGCCACACTCACACACCCACGCGCGCGTGCACTAAAAACCCAGCTCAACTGTCTTAGCATAAACACTCGAGGAAAAATCGTGGAAAATATATGCAAAATACAAATTTTAAGCAAAAAAGCGACTGAAGTACAGCCGAAATTTGACGCTCAACTGTTTAAATGCTGCTGCTGGCATACTCCAGCTATTTACATGAAGCATACTTCAAGGCGCTATGATGGAAATGCCAAAGATATGGTATTTAAAATTACGCATGCGTGTGGGTGTGTGTGTCTTGCTGGAAATTGCTGTGGTGGTTGGTTGATGGGGGGAAAGCTTGAAAGGCTTTTATGAGTTTTAAATTGGGCCCTAAAGTGTCGTCGAGAGACTTGGCGCTACAGGCCTGCTCAAATGTTATTGGAGTGGCAGGGCGCATGAGTTAGCGCCGAGAAATCACAGGCCAACGCTCGTTTTTCGGTAATTTAGCTAAGCGTTTTGGGATAAGATTTTGTATATGAATTTTTTGTTTGTATATGAGTACGATTTAATGGCACAGCTTATGAAATTGGAGCATTTGACAGCGTGGCAAATGCTGACAAGCGTTGAACAGCTCATGTCAACACATCCCAACAGCGGGAGACAATAGATGTGCATAAAAATTCATAAGCATAGGTTTAACCTTACTGCTTACGCACATATTATTCATAAATGCGTGCTCTTCAAAAGTACCCTCTTTTCTTAAGCGCAATCTATCCTACACCAGCACTTATGACATAAAATCTCTTTTGTAATTTTGCTATTCATTTAAATGTCTGCAGCGGAGGTAAGCAGATAGATTGCTTGCCTACATACATACATACATGATACAAATATATATATTCACACATATATATGTACATGTCTACAGACTTACAGCCACCACGCTTCCTTAACAGGCATTCATGAAAGACATTAAGCTGTTATCATTTTAATTATTAATATGACTGTGCTCAGGCAGCAATGTCAGCAACAAAAGCAAAAACAACAACTAATTCATTCATCCACATATCCTTTCAACACCATATGTGTAACAGCCTTTAGGTGTCTGTGCAGACAGGTGAGTTGTTGCCAACAATTAGTTTCGCGCGCTGTTTCTTTTTCGTCTTTTATCTCTTCTCCCTCTTCGTTTTCCGCATTTGATTTCACAGTATCCTCATGACAGCCTGAAGTGTAAATAAGCCGCTTTAATTAAGTTGTGTTTCATAAAAAATTGATATGGCAATTGACTCATATAACTCACATAACTGTATGTATATGTGTGTGTTTGTGATCGCTTGTCGTCCATATGTGCTGGAGTGGCGTGTGGGGAGCAATTAATTTCAATTGCTTGCTTTTTAAAGTTAGCGGGATTTGTGCGTTTATGGAAATTAATTCTCTCATTTTCTGTAAATTTTCTACGAATTTATTTTATCGCCATTTTAATTAACTGCTCTTAATTAAGTCGTAATTGTGTTAATTTCGGTTTGGTGTTTAGCTTATGCATACTCTTATAGTGTGAGTGGTGGTTTTAAATGTACTTCGTACACTACTTAACCGAGGATCATATATAGACTTTATAAGAAAATATCCTATACTGATTATTCAATATGATATGATATTTCTTATTAAAGTAAGTATTTTATATAACTACCATTACATAACCATTATATAACCACCATATCATGTTGCAATAAGAAATTTAATATAATTCGAGATAATATGACTGACGCTCATATCAAATGTCGTAGTCTATCCTGTCACAAATTCTATTATTTACTTCTGCGCTTTGAGTCGTAGGCCGTGAAAGTCGACAGCTAAAATATCTATTCAGAAGTTGTTTGTTTATAAGTACTTTAAAACAATAAGGAGTGACTTAAAATGCAGTCCGCATATTACATTTCAAGGTTCTCTTTTTCGAGAAGGATCTCAAAAAGTCCAGAAAAATGGAAAAAATCTTTGGCGTAATTTTTAATTAATATGTAAAATGATATACCGAATAGAGAATCAATTTCTGAATGAAGCAGGTCTGAATCTTCAGTATACTGAGAAAGATAATAATTACATGAGAAAAGAAATGCACAAATGCGCTCAATATAATTAGTTTCTTGGCATTTTTTTTTAATTATTTGCTTTTAATTTTTTATTCCCCGCTTCTACTCTGTGTTGTGAATGGACGGGCCTTGTCGGTCGAATTTGCATGACTTATATATAGCGGGACAAATCTTGGTTAGACATGGCTTGTTTGTCGGCGTATACTTGTTTTGTCTCTATTTGGCAGTCGGATTTTTTATATGCCCTTTTCGCACCGGCATGGTATAGCATTTAACACCTTGACGACTTGTATTGACGAACAATTCCAAGTTATTGCCATAGTCTTCGCAAAATGAATGTTAGACACACGTGTTTACTTTGACAATGCTGGCAGTTATGCTTTTAGCCTTTTCGAAAATTCTATTTTATGTATATCGCAAAAAAAAAAAAACATACTGAAAGGGTACATTTTCGAAAATCTAGCTTAGTTTTAACTAATTATATGGTTAGGATTTTTTATGATAATATTAGCTATGCATAAATTATTAATATTTTTTTTTACTTTTTTTCTTTTGGTTTATAGTTTCTTGCATGTTTTCGATAAGGCCTGTTCATTACGGTTAATGTTTCGTTTCTCGAATTTGTTCAATATACTCTGACTATAAGCAAAATGTTATTTTTACAACGTAAAATACGTAAGTTGCCTTTTAAATTTCGGGATTAGGCAACCCCAGTATTGCTATCTGGCGATTCACATCTTTATAGTTTGACATTTTTGATGTTATACGTACTGAGAAAGTTTTTACATACGAGCGCTATGTTTATAGTAACTTAAAATATTCATCTCGGCCAAAACATGTAATTAAATTTCGCGCGATTATTTTGTAAAACTTTCGCCGTGGATTAACTCAGCACTGGTGCATAGATGAACTTAATTTTTGATGATGAAGGTTCAGTGTTTATCGACGGTATGGTGAATTCAATCGAGGATGTAGATCACACCAAGACGGATTTCGTGAAGGTCGTCCAAAATCAGTTCTTGTTCCGGATACTGTTCGCAAAATGATATTGCAAAAGCATCATGTGATCTATCGTGAGATAAAGACAACTATAGGCATTAGTAGGACCAGCATACATTCAATTTTGCGTGTACATTTGACTTTAAAAAATATTTCTTTACGTTGGAGTCCACACAAGTAGTGGAGAGAAGTGTTAAAAAGGTAGCAGTGCTTCGAAACACGTCTATGAAATCGTAACAGATGTTGAAACGTAGATTTACGTGTTTGCGCCGGAAAGTAAACATCAGTTGACTGTATGGGTGTTTTAAGATGAGTCGAAAAACAAAAGTTGTTTCCACACAAAGTACTTCCAAGCAAATCGGAATTTTTTTCTTTGGGAAAACTGGACATGTTGCAAGTAAAATAACAGGGAACAGTAAATTCTCAGCTTTACACAACCATTTTTGTACCACTCGTGTTTCAACGAATTAGGAAAACCAACCGCCGCAGACGGATCATTTTTCACCACGACAATGATAGCTCTCACACATGGTCAAACAACTGTATTTTTGAGCACTCAAACCATCACTTTGAAGAGTCATCCACCATATAGTCTTGACTTAAACCGAATGACTTCTTTCTGTTCCAGTTCTAATAAAATTAACTAAGCGTTCATCGTTTTTCGACAGCTGAAGAGGCGGTGGATATGTTCAGAAGGCATGTTTTGGAGGAACCTCGATTAGAATGGCATAAGTGACTCCGCAATTGTATCACACCCATTTTGAAAAACAATAAAGCGATTTTCGATGATTGAAATTTATTTTTGTTATCTAATCCCGAAATATAAAAATCATTTAGTACCTAAGTAGAAAATGAGAAAAAAAAGATATTTGATTCTAACAAAAAGTTGCCAGTATTTTCGTTAAAACTAATTTCCTCACCAGAGTATTTCAAGTTTGCTACGAAGTGTGTAGCATCAAGTGGTCAGCCAAGGGAAGGTCAGTTTACCCATGTTCGTCTGTTCCTTTGTCTGTATACACACGGCTTATGCCTCAGTGTATTTTCCTTCTCAAGAAACTACTCGTTTCTTGGAACTGCTTGATTGTCTTTATCCCACAAGGCTAAAATCTCAGATCATTCATATTGTTCAGGTGGAAGCCCGATCGACTTTAAGATAAGTGTAGCCAAAGTTGAGGTTTTTTTTTATTGGATTTTACCTCGGTTCACAAAGATTTTTATTATTTTGGTGTAAAGAAACCTTTCAAAACAAGTTTTCTTTCAAACATGATAAGTCAAATGAATATTTTATTATGTGGACTTTCACATAACCTTAATTTTTTAATTAATTTTTGAAAACTTCATCTCTTCTATAAACACCAGCATCTATTAATTAAGTTATTTGCAACAACACTTCAAATTTAAGCTAAATCAAGCAGAACAGCAACGAAACTTCCAAAAATAATTGAACTCAAAAGCTTTTTAAGCGAAACAAGCTGCTTTTAAACAAATCCAATTAAATGCGCCCACAAATATGCAACGAAGTTTAGTGCGAAAGAATTGAGTTGCAAACTTCTTGTTGTTGTTGTTGTTTATTTGCTGCTGTAAACAAATTATAAACTTTTAAGCAACGTGTCATGTGTTGCAAGCACTTTGGGTTAACTAATTGAGGCTAGAGCATTACTAACCAAATGACAGCAAACAATGTACGAATACAAAGAAACAACAACCAACAACTTGCTTGTGTGTAGGAGAGTACTTAGTGGTAGTTTGTAGACAAGCTGCATGAGTGATGGACGCCGTTTAGGGACAGTGATCAATCGTCGAATGCCACAAAGCCTGTCATTGACAACAACAACTACAAAAAAACAACAATCACAACAACAGCAGCAATTACAACAACAACAATTACAGAGTGCTACACTTAACTGTTTGGTTTGCCATCACAGTGTGCATAGTGCAGTAATTTACAACAGCAACAACAACTACAAAGCATGCAACTGCCTGCGCTAGTAAATTAACGTAAAGAAGTTTGGAGTGCGCCATTTTGGGTAGTTGCAAGTTAAGAGCACATCACTGAAACTTGGCTAGTCAATCAAGTGGTTACAACAGCAACAACAAAAACAACATAGAATCTACATTTTCATATATGCGTCATGTTGAACGCTTGGCTGAGGCTGCCACCTGCTCCCTACACTGCCTGCTATTGATAAATTGTTGTTGTTGGCCGACTGGGCTGGATTGACGCTGGCATTGCATCACTTTTAATGCAATTAGAGCGCAAATTACTTTATTTTTCGGTGCATTTCATTAAATGCACACTCTTCACTCGAATAGGCGCACAGCTGCCGGAACAAAGGCTATTAGTTGATATGGTCGGCGCTGGGCTTGGCTGGTTGGTTGGTTGTGTCGCTGTCGGATGTGCTGCCTGTTGCGTGCTGCTGACAAGTCACTGTCGCAGGCGCTTGTCATTGTAACATTTTCTCTGCTGTTGCTATTGTTTTTGTTGTCGGCCTTACAACCACTTATTGTTGTTGTTATTTTTGTGAAATACCAGCAATTAGATTAGCGTTGGCCGCAGCCAAAAGCATCAACCAACCGACCAACCAAGTTGCCGCCAGTCACTGATTGCCGTCAATTACCGTTGCCACCACAGCTGCTGTCCCTACTACCGTTGCTATCACTCAGCAGCCGCTTGCCGTTCTCATTCACTGCCACTTCTATTGCTGCGCTCTTTTGCATATATTTACATGCATAAATAAGTATTGTGGTTGTTTTGTTCATTAATTTGTTACAAATTTACCGTTGACTGCCGAAAAAGTAAAAAAAAATTGAAACAAAAATAAATAAACATTGACAAACAGCCCCAAATATTTGTGTGTGGGGCACGGAAGCATATGCCTGTATGTGTGCATATGTGTAGCGCGGTACTTGCCACATACCGTTGCAGGCTTATTGCTGTTTAATTGAGTTACAAATGACAAAATGCCGCTAATAAGCTTGTAAGGATATGCACTGTCATGTAGTCGTGTCTCCTTTTGTGTTCCTTTGTATAGTTGTATTCGATATAGGCAATGTGGATCGAACTGAAGGTGATTTTTTGTAGCTAAAGGTGTAAATTATTTTTAATTTTTAACAATTCTTATAATGTTGATAACCCACTGTTGAAAGAAAATCACCGGAAATTTGATTGTAAACTCAACAATCTTATTTTTTGGAAGATCTAGCGTACAGTGCCATCGTCGATTTCAGCGTTGCCAAGATAGTTTTTTCATTCTCGACCATATATACATATATAATATATAGTAAACTTATAGTCCCTAGAATCCATAACGACACCCAAAGCTCGAAGTAACTGTAACTAGATTTAAGTTTGGTGGGCCATTATGAGCAAAAAATAAACTAATTTTAAATATATTTTTTTATTCTATAATATCCGGAATATATATTTATGAAAACCGGTAAAATCAGGAGCATTTTTCTTGATATTTTGTTTACTAAATTTCACAAAAAATCGATATTTAGGGATAATTTATCGATTTTTTGCCGATTTTTTACTGAAACATTTTTCTTTGTCTTTTTCTTATTAAATTTAACAAAAAATCGATATACTACCCATAATTATTTTCGATAATTAGTCGATTTTTTACCGATATTTATCGTTTATTTGTGTTGAAACTTAACTGTACTAATTGTACAATATATTATCTTCTGCAAAAATACTACACTTTTTTTATCAATAGTTTCCGAATATATTTGACTTGGAAATACAATAATGGATTTTTCATATCGCTTATATACATATGTATGTATATTCCATTTTAAAACTGCCAGCTAATAACTGCCAGATTTTATTTTATTTTTATACATTAAAATCATGAATTTGTGTATACTTTTCGTAATACTAAAAATTGTATAATCATTACAAAAATAATCGATTAACTGCTTTGCTTATAATTAGCTGAAGAACAGCAGGAAGCTGAATATAAATATTAAATAAATTACATATTGTATTTTAATCTACGTCTTACTAATAATGAAGTATAATGACATTAATCGGTAATTATCGATATTTATCGACTCTTAATGTTCGATAATAAAATTTTTAAAATAGTTTGATCTTTAAAATATTTGCTATGGTTTTTGGATTAGTTCTATAAAGCTAATAATAAAATATCTAGTTACAAAGCGTAGAAGAAATATATAGTATACCCGTTAATATGGTGATTCCTACTTTTTTTTTTAAAGTAGTATGAAAATCTGTTATTTACCCGATTTTATTTAAGATGAGAAAATTAAAAATATTAGCCTATTTGTTTTCGAAAATAATCGATTAATTATCGAATATAATAGTCGATTTTTTTTATCGGGCACAACAGTCAATTTTTTATCGAATAAAAACATCTACTTTTCATAAAATATAAGACAGAACAGTCAACTTAGTCTGGAATATATTAATCGACTTTTTATCGAATGTTGAATAATAATCGAATAATATGTTAAACTTTGTATCTAACGTAAATTCGATTAGTTAGCTGATACAATCATCTGTTTTTAATAAAACATAATAATTGATTTAGTCTGGAATAATAATCGACTTTTTATCGATTGTGTAATAATAATCGAATAATATAATACACTTTGATCTAATATAATAATCGACTAATTATCTAATGCAGTATTGGATATTTTATTGACTATCATATTCGATTCTGTTCAAGCATCAACTTATTAAAAAACATAATAATCGGCTTAGTCTGGATTAGTAAATGATAATAATCGATTTTTTATCGAATGTGGAATAATAAACGTTACATATAGTTTTATCTAATGTAATAATCGATCAATTATTTAATACAGTATTCGACTTTTTATCGATTATACTAATCGAATATGTTGTAACCCACTCAAACTGTCTCAAAATTTTCAGTTAAAAACGATAACGCCTAAGCTTTCCATGTGGCTAGGCTCAATTCTGTATAAATAAACTCATGTACAACAGTTATTTAAATGTAATATTTTACGCTTGTTGATGTCTCCACACGAAATTATGCCTATCATCGTGCTTGTCTATATTTGCAACTGTACAAACAATTTAATTACTGCCTAATTTATGGACATATTTAATTAAATCAAACACTAAATTCATTTGCAATTAAATCTGAAGTTAACCGAAGCTCGACAACAGCTAACGGTTACTAGCATTTTACAGGCACTTATTGACATTTTAGTTGCAACAAGCCAATTTATGCTCACGTACATACATGCACACCTACAAACACTCCTCTGAAACTCTCACTTGACATGCCTAGAAAATTCACCAAAATGCACATGACCAAGAACCACACGAAATACCCGGTCACTTTCTCTTATTGGCCATCTCTCATGGTCAAAATACTGTTATTTACCCTCAAAAATCATTAATTCAATAAAGAAAACACCTCAAGTTGCATCTTATTTGCCTGCTGGCAGACGTCTGCGTATAAATCAATTTTCTTTGCTCACAACAACAACAACTACTTATGTAAATATGTGCATAAATGTCTTAAGAATACTCAAAACGCTGCCAAGCACAAGGAGAAACCAACAAACACACACTTTATTATAAGCTTGAACTCAACTGCAGTATGTATGTGTGCATCTTTAAGTATGTGTGTGTGTGTTTTCCCAAAAACACCTTACATTCAGTTAAGCAGATTTATGGTAATAATCCGACAAGAAAGTTGCTAAACATATGTACTCGTATTTACCTATGTCGGAATATTTTGCTAGCAAAAGCGTCATAAATCACTTGAGATTTTATCGATACAAGCGCAAAGCTGCTTACGTGCTGGTCTCAAGCAAATGCACAAACAGCACATAAGACTTTAGACGAGATCTGTGCAAGTACAATCAGACATTTATATAAATATTTATATTTATATATGAATTTCTATAATAAATAAATACGATACAAAATGTTAAGCAATTGCAACTTAGTTGATTTCAAAGGTTGAGTGCCAATATTATTTTGCATTTGGAATATTAATGACATTGTTTTTGTGCCTTTACCACTGTCTACAGGCTAGTCTAAAAACTAATAAAAATAAATAAAAATTGCACCGAAGCTATGATACCCTCCACATATATAAAAGTTTCCACACAATGACAGGAATTTGATCGACCCGTTTGTATGGCAGCTGTATTCTAGAGTATTCAGATCTGAACTATTTCGCTGGAGATTATATCTTTAACAATAATTGGTGCCAAATGTCTTGAAGATATTTGTATAAAGTTTCAGATCGATATCTCATATCCTGCGAGCCTAATTTGCATGTATGGATACAGACAGATCTATACTTTTAACAACATTTGAATGTTGAGGTTTATAAAATAGTTATAAGAGGCCATTTTTGCATTCCATTCAATTTACTGCAAGATACGCTATAGCTACTGAGATGTGTATTTTTCTTTTTAATAATACAGTAAAGAGTAGAAAACTGAAAAGTGAAGACCTCATACTTGGAGTGAGCTTTTTTTGAGGTGTTCAATTAGCCAAGCCAATTTAAAAGAGTGTAAAGTGAAAAATTAATCAATTTTTATATGCTGCTATAATCTCTATACTATATGTGACCTGGTCTACGGAAAGGGGGCTTAGGTGTCAAAAAATCAATTTTCACTTTTTAGTTGATTCGGATGAAAGATGAGAGTTTTTTATTTTTAACAGCTGTTTCCCAGAAAACTAGTTTTCGCACGTTAGCTCCCTTTTCGTAGACCAGGTCACATATATGCCTAAGTCGAGAAATATACTGAAAATCTTTTTTTTTGGTTTCCTTTGGGTTTTAATTCGAGTTCTATGATCAAATTTTTTATTTGAATTTTAAAGTAAAAAAACATGTAGTTTACCCATCTTGCTATTTAGATATCTAAGACATTTATTGTGTTTGTTTTCGTTAAAATCTGTAGTTGCTTAAAAGCTCTACAGCCCACCTCAATTTGTGCTTTGATATGTGATATTGAGAAAGTTTCTGTCCTCCATAATAAGGCTAAGAGGGAAATCTTGTAGTTGAATGAGAATCTTTTTCAGGTTAAAATGTATGAGTTTCTTATTTTTCTATAGAGCCCGTTTGCTGCTAAAGAAATATTATGTAACTGAAGTAATACTCGGACATATTGTCACTGAAACAGGGTCGGCACTCGAAGTGTAACCAACTTCACACCTTTCGCGCAGCCATGTGATCGATGTTGGAAGACACTTTTGAGAACTTTATGAGATATGGTGAAAAAGGCTGGTGTGTTCAAATATTGGTAAATGCAGAAGTAGTGAGGTAGAAAATTAGTTAAGGATTCTCCCAAAGTTTGTGGTTCTCGGTTGAAAAAATATTTAATGTGAATGCAGAGCAACGGAACCCCTCACAAGCACAAAAACTCCCCCAACGGCATAAAAACCAAAAGACAGAAATACTGGCCCCAAATTTTTTTTTCAAAGTATTGACGAGTGATTTACAAAAACGATCAAAAGTTATTTATTCAATGTTGCAACTACTGGTGCTGCCAATGCTACCGCTGTAGCCGCCTTTGGTAACGACGGTATCTCCAGCACGTTGCAATGAATTTCAACGCATTCTGAATGGTGTACCTCTAGACTATGCATAAGATACGTTTGAGATACGTGGTTAAAACCTGCTGTTTATTATTCTCATTACTTCAGTGAACTGAAAAGAGTAGTAGATTCATTTAATAGCGACTGTCCTGAAGCCATTCGATTGTCTCTGGAGTTGTTTAAGTCACACCGCTTTTTTGCAGATCTCGTTTATTTAAAGCAGAACTTTTTTAGCCTTACAAATGTAAGACTCAAAAATTTGCATTGTCGAAGAAGTAAGAACCTCTATATACGCTTTAGAAAATAAAATATACTTTAGAAAGCTGACTGCTAAGCTTTCAAATTGAATTTCACAAAATGGTGGCTTCCCAAAAAAAAGTACTTGTAAAAAATTTGAACATCTAAGTCACTTGAAAGAAGTCAGCTTTCAAATTATTATCAAAAACCATGTTCTGACAAATTTTGGTACTCGAAAAAGTCTTTTCGTATTTCTAATCAAACTTTGAATTATTATTTTTTTTTATATTCATAATAATAAATAAATTAACAAATATGCGCCATCAGAATATGAAAAGACTTTTTCAACTACCCAATATAACTAAGAAGGTGCTGGGAAAAATTCAATTCGATCGGAGTCGTTGTGGAGAAATTTTCCTTACCGACTCTAAAAACAGTAATTCTAAGCAATAATTATCCACGACCAATATTAAGGTAATATATTATATCAAAAGAGCGCGATATATAATGAGTGTCTTAACCCGAATGAAACCATTGATGGGAAGGCTATTCAAAAATTTGTCAAGTTGAAGCGAGCGGTTGCCAAGTTTTACAACTGCCAAATCGACCGATATTCATTTCCGCCCAATAGAGTTGAAAATAATGAGAGTGTAAAATCAAATTTAAATATATATATAAGGACTTATAGAAGAAGCTATGCTTATAGCATGGGATGCTGATGATCATAATGATTGCCGGCGGAGGTCTTAAGCATCTTTCGGTGGTGTGTATTTCAAAAAAAACCGCCTTAGGTGCTCCACAGTATCCTTCGGTTGTATATTAAGACGCTATCTGAGGTCTAAAAAGTCTAAATTAGGTAGCCTTATATTCGTTTTATATCACCATATCGTTATTTATTCGACGCTGACTTTGAGATAAAAGTAGAAACGACGAACAGTTTTTGCTTTCATATCAAATATGTACAAAACAAATGTCTTGAAACACTCACAAGAATCTAGAATCTAGTAACCTTCAATAAGCTTTGTGCTAGCACCACACAAACTCTCCACAGAAGAGGTTAAAAATAAAACAAGACAGAAAAATAAAAACAATAACAATGTAATCAGAAAAGCACAACAAAAGCGCCAAACAACGCGTTGACAATTGTTAATAATAAACATAAACAAACACTTGCCACACGCTTACAAACGCATTTGTGCGCTTTGCTTGTGCGGCGAGGCGCCTCAAGGTATGCAAAAGTTACAGCGCAGATATGCATTTCGCTATCAAACGGAAATATCAATCGTATTTCAGCAAAACAATAAAGCCAGCAGCAGCAGCAACATCAACAACAAACACATATACAATGCAAGAACAATTGTGATGATTTTGTGTCTGTGTGTGTGCCGGTGTGTGGAGTTTATGCCTTTGCGTTGCAACGTGTGTATTACGAAAGCGCATACGTGCCTGTGGCATTTGTGGCACAAGTGCTCGACGAGCAGTTATGAAGTGTGACTGCGGTAGTTGCCTTGTTGCAAGTATGGAAGTGTGTGTGTGTGTGTGTGTGTGGTTGTTGCACGCTGTTTGACAACAAAAGCGCAAGCGAACGGAAGGAAATGGAGATATCAATTTATGTCTGTCTGTCTGTTTAGCAGCTTGTCTGCTTGTTGCAAGCACACACACAAAAATACAGTTATACAACGTTATAGGAAGTTGACAGCGAAGATGTGAGACACTTGAAACGTTGCCACTGTAACTAAGTGCACAATTGTGCGAACAACAACAACGACTACAACAAATACACGAGCAACAACTCGAGTAGCGGTAACAATGGCATAACATATCCGTCGTTGCCGGTTGTGCGCCTTAAGAGTCGGTTGCTGCATGTGCGCTTCACACATACACACATACATATGCCACATATACTGTTGGCTGCTGTGTGATTGTGGCAACAACAGACTTTTGAGTGCCGCTATTGTCGCTGAGTTGCTGACATTTATAGTCAAAACAATCAGGCAAAGACAATTGGTAACTGTAGCAACAAAAACAACAAAAGCAACAACGAAACACACACAAAAATAACAACAATGCCATATTCATTTGCCTTTATGCGGCAACAAAACGAGCAACACAACACGTGCAACTCGAAATAGACAGGCTGGTAGACAGGCATATGCATGAAAAAAGTGTTGCCAGCATACATTTGCTTGTGTGCGTACATGGCGTATGCGCAACATAAACTCGCTTGATGAAGTGTGCAACAAATGGTGGCAGCATGAGTGACGACAAGTCGCAACATTAGTAACTAAAACGTAGCAGTGACGAAACAAGTGGCATAGCTGTGACAACAACAGCAAAAAAAAGGGTTTAACAACAACAATAACAACAATAGTGTTGAAACTTTTGGCAGCAAATCGAGCAAATAAGCAAATTGACATTGCTCCATAGCAGCTATTCGTGGTCTCCAGCTTTACTTATTTGCATGCGTGTGTGTGTGTGTCGTATGTTGCCACACATATTCTAAATGTGTGTTTAACTCTAGCACTTGCCTTGCTTTATGGCCTTTTAAGCGACGGCAAGTGTTGCACATACATGTACTTCCGCTGGCTGTCTGCCTAACTGTCTGCGTGAGTGAAAGTGTTGCATCCCATCCGTGCTATCACCTGCCACTCAACGGCGGCACTCAACTTCTTATCAGCTATAGAGTTGCTGCGCTCACACACACACTCACGCATACTTCATCAGCTTAACAAAGCATTTTGCACTTCAAACTCTCAGTGGCTGCCGCAAAGACAATTGTTTGTTGCCACATATCCACAATATACACTTTTTGTTGCAAATTGAATCCTTTTTTAATTTTTATTTTCAAGCTTCTGTCGTTGTATCCTTCATTTGTGTTGTGTTTTACCTTTTTGTTATTTTTCACCATTTTTTTGTTATTTTTTCCTTTTTTGTTTCATATTTTTGTTGTTTTCTCCCCCTTTTTGTTTCATATTTCGTGTTTATTTGAAGTTCGAAAACTTCTGCTTGATTTGTTGTTATTCAAGCATTCCTTTTTGCATAATTCGAATTCGTTGCAGTTGTCAATCAAACTTTTTCACCGTGTTTATTTAGCATTCAATTGAAATTTATATGCGCAGCTGAGGACAATTTTATTCATTCCCTCGTAAAAAGGTGTTGTGGGAGGTAGTTGTGCCACGAATGTCAGTTTGTAATGAATATTTGATAAAATAACGTTATTTCCCTTATTTTCTTATTTCAGCAACTGCGCTTGAATCCGTACTCTTTGTGTTAGAAAATAATCTTTAATATTCATTTAGTTCTTCTAATGATACAGATGAGTTTTGAGTTAATAAATAATTATATGCTAAGATTGGGGTTCAGTTACTAAAAGTGTATGCGTTTTGTTTCATAAATTTTTTAACATTGTACTTTTCGAAATATATACATTTGTGGGTTATATTTTGAAAATTTTTATTTTGTTTTTTCAAATATAGTATCTTAAATGAACATATAATCACCTAAAATGCAAAAAATCGTAACAGTACTTTTTATATGTTTACGGGCGAAGGAAAAGCTTTATAATAGAAACCACTCATATTAAAGCAAAATTTCGAGTTTTGGTTATAAAATAGGTATATATTGGTTATAAAATGGTTATATATTAGTTATAAAATAGTTATAGATTGGTTATAAAACGGTTATAAAACGGTTATATATTGGTTATCAATAGGTTATATTGTGGTTATATTTGATAGCGAAGTTTAAAATTTTATGCATACATTTATGCAATTTGATGTGGTGCATCGTAAGCAATAAAAAGCTCAACATTGATTTTTTGATGATATGTTGTTTTGCAGTTTAGGTGACGTTATATTTGAGAATAATCTCCTAAAATATGCAGTTGATTGGCAAATAGTTTATTAGTGTATTGGTAAGAAATTTTTAGCAAAATGAATCGGTTTCCAGAACTTGCAACGCGTTTTTCTTTTTCTCGAAGCGCTGTTTTTTTTAATAATACCGATGTTGCAACTCCATCTGGTTCTGGCTTATTGGCCTACTTAACCTAAATCATTAGATTTATTAATTTGTTGTAGGTCCTTCTGGAAGTCGGTTGCGGTTTTTGAAATTAATCGTCGATTACTAAAGTTACAAATTCTAATTTAGTTATTAAATAAAATGAGTCTTCAACAATTTTTTTCCAAAAATATGTTTTTTCTGACTTGCAAATGTATAGGGTGAGCCATCTAACGTTTTAAATTTGAATTATCTATATTTCGACATTGGAAACGTCAAATACCATTCGGAAAGTGACAGATATTCAGTAAAAAGTCTAAAATATACGAAATGGGTCGCTATTCACTATTCTACAGTTCGCAGATTGGGCAGAAGATCGTTTGACCGAGGATGGTCAATTTTACCGAAAAATCATCTTTTCGGACGAGGCTCATTTCCACCTCGATAGTTACGTTAACAAGCAGAATTGTCGCATTTGGGGCACAGAAAACCCGCACGTAATCGTCGAGAAGCCAATGCACCCAGCACGAATCACTGTATGATGCGAATTTTGGTCTGGTGGAATCAGCGGCCCATTTTTCTTCGAAAATGAAGAAGGAACCGCCGTAACTATCAATGGTGAGCGATATCGCGCAATGTTAACCGAATTTTTCTTCAAGCAAATTGAAGAGGAAAACTTGGACAACATTTGGTTCCAGCAGGGTGCGCTACGTGCCATACAGCAAACGCTACACTCAATCTTTTACGCCGTATCTTCGAAATTTAAAATTTTATATGGCCCACCCTATATATTGTATCATTTCATAACTAAATTATGAAGAGATGGAAAAGTCCGTGTGAATTTTCTGCTAAACATTGTTATACAACGTAGATCTTTTTAACATGAATATCGATTTCCTGATAAAAAAAACTTCTTAAATTAATTAGAAGTTTGGAGTTATAATTTTTAAAAGATTTTTTTTTTATACAAATATCTATCACCATACTTGTTTAGTTCCACTTAATAGTAAATATAGCTTCTATACGAGTACTATACAAGTCTAGTAGCTTTCTTTAAATTTTTTGGACACTCAGAGTCTGGGTGCCGAAGATCATTGTGCGAAGTTCCAAACATTTGAATATAGCAGTTTTGGTGCCTAGTCTAAAGAAACAGCACTAGAAAATTGTTGTATTTTCCTCAGAGAGATTGCAGAGGATCTCAACAACTCTTAATGATCGAATCAACATATTGTATTAATGTTTTGACTATGTTAAGACCTAAACGATTGTCAAAAAGAATGTCTAGTAGAGGTTACAAACGATCGCACCGTCGACAAACACATGATTATTGGCGACGAGATTTATGAATATATGTATAGTCCAAACTCCGCTTTTTTGCTCTTCATTCAATGCTTTATAAAAGTGTTACAGTGATCGGATTTAGTCCCGCCTCGTAGAAGACCCCTCCTTATTTGCGAAGAACTCGGACAGCCGCTTTTCACAAGCCTCTTTTGAGTTCAACTTTACACCAACAAGGGCGTTCCATTTCCAGAGAGTGTCAAACACCCTAATTGCATTAATTCAGTGTTTTATAAATAATGATGAAAAAACTGATATAAAACAACTAAATTGATTAATAAACTTATCCCATCTAATACCTCGTCTTCAAGTGCCTTTTTTCAAATTTTGTATATATTTATGCATGTACGAGTATGTGAGTCTTAGACTATATGAAAACGTCTGATATTCAACTTAATATCAATGTACAATATGCAAAGGCAAATGAAGCGCATCCACAACCACGGCCCAGATCCGTCGTTTAAGACAAATTTGGTACTTACATGCTATGCTTGTCCATGCCACATCATGGCAACAACAATAAGACAACAACTACACAATAGCATTGTTTGCCCAAAAGTATTTAAGCAAAAGTGGTCCCCAGTGTCATTCGCTGTTCCAGCTCAAACAAATTGAGCACTTAAGTTGTACCTAGAAGTAGAAGCAAGAAGAGGGAGGAGGGGCAGGGAGAGTCTAATAGTCGGTAAGTTGATGTACCACAGGCAAATTCAGCACAGGTATTTCAAAGTTAGTCCATACAAAAGTGTGTGTGAATGCTGAATGTTTTGCGCACGATGAGAAAGCTGCTGAGAGACTTGAAATTAAGACCATTAGCAATCGGATAGACAATCAATAAAATTAAGACAGACATGAGTTGGCAAGCAAAGTGGACAGTGTTTCTGTAAGTAGGGCGCTGAAGAAAGCAAGTGGTATGGATAAAGTATTATGTATGTGTGTAATGAATTGGCAGGTGAAAACAGGAAGTCGGTAATTTTCGTTGAAAAGTCTGAAGACTGCGAAAGACTGGCTTAAAGTGGGTATATGTATATGCATATTGAGAGATTGGGTTATTAATATAGCGAAACACTGTGTGTGAAGCAACGTATTAAATGCTTTATGCTTCCTATATCCTATTAAACCCAACAACAACAACAAGAAAAAGATTAGCTTCGGTTGCACGGAAAATATAATACCCTTTACAGTTGTAGTTTTTATAGCCTAAAAAGATATAAATATATTTTTATGTTGATTTCGGTCGGTCAGTTTGCTTGACTGCTATATGCTATAGGGGGCGATCCGAAAATTTTCTTTGGAGATAGTAGCATTGGCTTGAGCAATAAGCCATGCTGAATTTCGTGATGATATCTTCTCAATTGAAGAAGATCTTCATACAAAGACCTGATTCTGATCGGTCAGTTTGTACGACAGCTATATGCTATAGTGAACCGATCTTAACAATATATTCAAAGTTTGTAGATATATTTATGGTAATAATATATGTCAAATTTCATGACCATATCCCATTAAATAAAAATGTTTTCCATATAAGGACTAGATTTGGATCGGCTATGTTGTACGGCAGCTATATGCTATAGTAGACCGATCTGAATAATATATTCAAAAAATGTTGATATATATTGGGTAATAATTTATGCCAAACTTTATGATGATATCTCGTTAAACAAAGAAGTTTTCCATATAAGGACCAGAATTGGATCGTTTAGTCTCTTCGACAGCTATACGCTATAGTGGTCTGATATTGATGGTTTCTAGAAATATACAGTTTCATCGGGAGAAAAAGACTTGTGCAAAATATCAAATCGATATCCCAAAAACTGAAGAACTAGCTCAAAGGATGTACAGACCCTGTAGTGCTACAAACTTTATGACAAACGTGCCCTGTTCAGGGTATAAAAATCTATTGAGCTCAAATCTGCCAAGCTTAATTTCCTCCATCGCATCATTAGTGATAGACTAGCAGCTGCTCCACTTCATAGCGCGCATCCATCGCCACGCCGCTTAGCTCTTGGCTGCTTACAAGCCATGAAGTGGATATGTTTTTTGTAGCTGCGCGGCGCTCGGTGCACAATTAAACGCCACGTCATGCCGCTACACATACACACATACACGCGCACTTATAAACTGATCACTAGCGCAAACAAAATTATATGCCAATATACATATGTATGTATGAGTGTATGTGTGTGCATGTAAATATGTATTATTGGTATTTATCGCATTGAAACGCACCCATTCGACAGCGCTGCTCGCTCGTACGTTCCGGTCTATTGCAGACGGAATTTGATATCGCATCGCTGCGCAGCACAACATCGAGCAACAGAGTCAACAGAACAGCAGCAATAGACTATCCGCTAGTAAAAGAAAAAAATTTGAATATATATAAATAGGAAATATTTGCTAAAGCGTAATGAAATAGAGTAGTAAAGCTTGGTAAAGCGCCGAGCCACCCGTCCATTGTCAATGATTTGATAATTAAACGAATGGATGAGGCTCAACAAATTTACTGTTGGAAAATTTTTAAAATTTCCCATTAACTATGATTTTCTATAATAATAACGGTAATTTAAACCACTGGTTTTTACGATTATGCTTTTACATGCTGCTGCATGGCATCAATAGTATTTAGTGTTTCCTTTACTGTTATAATTAAATAGAGATTTTAGTGCGCGGGTAATGAAAGTCATTTGTATATGTTTTGTTGGCATATTGTTGGATTTCTAAACAAGTTTTGTTAATTTTATGGAATATGTTTTGTGTTGAACGGAGCTTGAACATTAGGTGAGGTTAGAAAAATGTTTATTTTATTTGCTAAGTACATTTCAAATAGAGGCTTTTGATTGTAACTGTAAGGTTCTCCGCCTTAAATTTTTCTCATTACCAGCTAGAAAAAATAAATTCATTCTTCCAACTACTACAAAAATATCGCGTTTCATAGATGTTGTAGGTAATTGAATGCTCTACCTAGAGGTCTCTTATGATTTTTTTCGCCGTTTGCCGTTTAAAAAATATTAACGTTTAAAGTTTGATCATTTTAAGGCATAATTTGTTTTCTTATGAATTTTAGACCTGAATGAAAAAAAATCATTATAAATCAGAAAATTCCCATAAATTGACACAAAATGGCATTTTACTGTAAATAAATAAAAAAAACTTATCATATTAAATCGACAGAAAGTAGATCATAAAATTTATGCTTCGTAATCCTATAGCCAAAAGCACCTAATCTGCAGCTTCCTAATACCGTACGATATGGCCGATTCTCCAAAATCGAACAGCCTTTTCTGCAACCAATGGCAGCTTGACTATATTTTGTCAAATAATTTTCATAAGAAAATTGTCTTCTTCTACAAAAAATTGTAATTTGGATTACTACTTGAAAAAAAAGGTCTGTCTTTGAGAAAAAGTTCTCCTTCTGAGGAGAAGCTCTCTCTCTCTCAGAAAAAATGCTTCCTGTCTGAGATAAAGTTCTCAAATTCGGAAGAAATGGCCTCTCTGATTGAGAGAAATGTCTATATATCTAATTAAAAAGTTTAAGAAAACATTTTTTTGATATTTCTCTATCTGAGGATAAGATTTCTTTGTTATAGGAAAATATGTCTCTATCTTAAAAAACGTTTTTTTTTATATGTCACTCTATCTGTGGAAAGAATCCTTTTAATTCAGTACAATATGTTCTTCCATTCGACTGCATCTGAGGAAAAATTTTCCTGTCCGATGGAAAGTTCCCTCTTTCTAGGGAAAAGCTCTCTCTAACTGAGGAAAAGATATTTCTGTTCACAGAAAAGGTAATCTTATGAAAGGTTTTCTTCTTTATGTTTCCTTATTTGAGAAAAACGTCTTTCTAGCTAAGTAAACTATTTTTCTATTTGGCTGTCTATCTCGGGAATATATCTCTTTGTTCGAAGAAAACGAATCACTATTTGAGGAAAAGGTTTTTTCTCTATGCCTCTTTTTTTGTCCGAGGAAAAATTCCATATAACTGAGACAAATATTTTTTTTTATATAGTTGTCTATCTGAGCAAAACACCGCTCCAATAGAAAGACGTCTATATCTTTGTATATCTACTTGAAAAGTATATCTTTGAGAAAATAGTCTGCCGATGAGGAAAGAGACCCTCTCTCCAAGATAAAAGTCTCTTTACCTATGGTAAAGTTTTTTCTTTCTTCTATTTTTTCTCTATATCTCACTATCTGAAGAAAATATCCCTCAGTCCGGCGTAAAGGTGCCTCTATCTGAGGGAAAAGTTTTTTCTCCAAGTCCTCTAATTAAAGAAAAAGTCTTTAACTGAGTAATATACATAGTTTATTTGGAACAAGGTCTCTTAAATTGAGGAAAACATTTCTTTCTCGGTGTTTCTTTTTCGGAAGAAAGTATGACTTTGTCCAAAGAGAAAGTTTATTTCATGACCCTCTATTTAAGGGAAAAGTGACTCTAATTGAATTGAAATATTCATTTTCATATGTTTGTTTATTTGAGGAAAGGCTCTCTCTGTCCGAAGAAAAGATCTCTCTCTCTTTTTCTCTCTCTCTCTATCTCTGTGAAAAATGCCTCTGATCAAAATAATTTTAAGTGATATGAAGAAAACTATAATTTATATACATATATTTATATATTATATATATCTATAATTTCATAAAAATAGTTTTGATATTCGAGAATTAAAAAAAAACATATCACAGTGTTATTATTTTTGTCATCGCTGTATGAGAACTTAATTAGAATTATTATATATTTTATATATGCGACACTTACCTTCAAATCGCGATTGTCTATTAACTTTTCACCCACTTTGTTCTTATGATTATTATTATTAATATATATAAAACACTCTTGTAAAAAATATTGTTTTTCGAAAAGTACCAACAACAATTGAATGTCTTATTCACAACTCCGAAACTGTCTCGATTTGTGTCACGTTTTTCATTCTAACACCAAAAAAAATAAACGTTTTTTTGCAACTAAAATGTGCACCAACGCAGGCCAACAACCAAATCGCGGCAACAACAACACCAAACTACAGTGGTGGCTTGAGCTGAGCAACGCGCAACGAGCTGCACTGCGCCCAACGCGCTGGCGGCGACCAGTCAATCAATCAGCGGACCATGCAGTCAATCAGATGGCGCGTGAGCACATACACACGCACACATATGCAGTTATATAGACGTCGTGACTGTAACTCGATATGTTGTTGGCCCAAACAACAACAACAATCATATGCAATTGGCACTGAGCGCGTCCAGTGAATTAAGTCATCGCAACGAGAGGCGTGCGCCGCACACAGCGCTCAGCGCAGCGCGAGGTGATGTGATGCGAACGCTGAGTAGGAGACTTCTAACTGCGATTTCGTAGCGAGCGCGTTCTTTTTTTGGCTTGGCTTGGGGGCGTTGTGTGTTGCAACAACAGTGCGGCGACGGCATTGAAGCGCGACGCGATAATTGAGCGCTGCTGCAGCGGTTCGAATGACAATAACAAAATGTTCTATGCGCATAAACACAAATGTAAATGTGTATGTATGCTTAGATGAAAATGTATGTAGTGGCGCTTGTTGGTGTGTGTGTGGCTCAAACAAAAAAGGTGCGCTGTGCGCCTGAAGCGGTCAGCGTCGCTGCTGAAACGCTGTGAATGAAGTGTTGCGCGCGCTCATTTGGTGGGTGGTTGTTGCTGGCGCACTTTGTTGTTGTTATTATGTATTTATCTATATTTTGCTGATTAGTTTTGATGTGATTTGTTTCTTTTTTTTCAAAGTTAGTTCATATATATTTGCTATTATTATTTTTGTCCAAATTTTATTCGTTTCTACATATCTACACTGTATATAATATACATATATTTATATATACACATATATATACTTGTTTGTTCACTGGCTTGCAAGTGTTCCACACTTTTTCTTTCAATGCGGTTTTAGTTGCAAATCGTTTTTTAATTTCGCTGCTTTTATTGTTAGTTTTTGTTGTTGTACATTTCGCGTTCGTTCGTTTGTTAATATGTTTGTGGCAACAACAACTTTTTAATAGTGGCGAGTGACTGCGCTAATGTTTCTTCTTCTCTATAGTTGGTAATTTTTTAAATTTTATTTTGCTGTTTTTTGTTAATTTTTTTTTATTTAATGTTTTTGTTGTATTTTTTTCTGTTTTTGTTGTATTTTTTTACTATTTTTATTGTTACTATTGTATTGTTTCTTCCCTACACGTCGTTAATTGGCGCGAGAAAAGTGCAAAGGCAAAGACTCAACGGCGAATTTAAAATAGAAAATTATGCACAATGAATTTCAAATTACAATTAAATTGCTTTGATGCTGCTATTTTTTGCTATTTTTGTTGTTGAGGCGAATTGATGACATTTGAAACGGTTGTTATATAAGTATGTTACATAATGGAAATTAGTCATATAAATGTGGGAAAACAGTGGCGGTTAAGTGCATTTTTATGGTTGTGAAATGTTTGTGTAAGAAAATATATTTTTTTCTTGCTTAAATTGTTGTAAAATTATTTGTTATTATACTTTGTAGAATTAAAAAAAAATATTTGGTTTTGTTTTTATACTAATTATCCTATTTAAATGCTCAACATATACAAAATATTTAAATTTTAACTTTTCTTTCATATTTTTTGGAAAGTGCGCCGACATTTTTTGAGATATTCATGATGTTAAAAAATTAGTTCGATTTAATTTAATTTTTTTATAAAAATAATTAAGTTAATTAAAAAAAATTAATTAATTTAATTTTTAATAACATATGCCAGTGGATAAACATTAATAAAAAAAATTTTAATTAATTTTAATATTTATATTAAAAAAAAAAAACAAAAAATAAATTTTTTTATGCAAGAAAAAGGTTCAATAAATTTTTGATGAAAAAATTATTTTTCGAAAAATTAAAACTTTTAAAACTTAATTTAATTTTTTTTGTAGAAAATATTATAATTATTTTATATTTTTTGCTTATTTAAAAAAACTAATATTTAGTAAAAAGTATTAAGTAAAAATACAAGTTTTAAAATTTATTTATTATACAAAATTACTTTAATTTTTTTGTAGAAAATATTATAATTATTTTTAATTTTTTTTATTTTAATTTTTTGTATGACAATTTTAAGTAAAAAAATTAATAACAAATATTTAGTCAGTAAATTTATTTTTTATTTCTTTAGTGCTATTTTTTAATAAAAAAATTGTATTCGAACCGTATTATATTTTTATATTTTTATATTTACATATTTATATTTAGTTTTTAAAAAAAATTTATATATTAAAAAGTATTTGTTGAGCGAATAATTTTTATTTTTAGTTAGTGCTATTGCTGAAAGATATAAATAATTCTTTTAAAAGTATTAAGAAAATTGAAATATATGAAAAAATGTTTATACAAAGATTATTAAAAAAAATAGAATTTTGAATTTGAATATTTTGTTTTTTTTTGCAATATAATTTTTTTATTACAAAGTACATATACTCACTATATATATTATATATTGTTTTTTATTTTTATTGTTTTTTTAAGAATAAGTTTTTATTTGTTTTTAATAAAAAAATGATTAGGATGTGTTTTTTTATTTTTATCTTAAATTATTTTGTTTGTTTTTCAGAAATTTATATAATAAAAATAATTTCTGAATAAATTTGTTTTTTTTTATTTTAATTTTTTTAAAGGAATTAAAAATTAATATAATTATTTTTGGTTTATTTAAGTTTTTTAAATAGCAAATTGTCTTAATAAAAAGTATTAATTAAGTAAATTCTTATTTTTTTTTTCAGTGAGATGTTCGAAAAATGTTATATAAAAATAATACTACGAAAAATATTATCGTAACTGTGTTCTTATTTTCTTTTTTCTCAATTAAATTTTCTATCCTAAAACTATCTTTTTCAAAAATATTTAATAAAATTTGGAAAGTAAAAAATTTTAGGAAGGGCTCTTGTTTAATTTGCTGCTTTCAACTAAATAAAATATTTTTATCTGCAAATAATGTCAGGCATTTTTTAATGTTTATGCAAATTAATTCTCTATTTTATTTTTCATTAAAACGTCTAACTCAAAAATGAAGTGTTTCAAAAGTTATGGGAAAAAATTTGAAAATTTATAGAATTCTTTCCGAAAAAATATGAGGAAAAATTTATAAAAAATATAAAATATAAAAAAAAATAATTTTTAATTATAAATATTTTATTTCTTACAAAAAATATTAAAAGAAAACAATTTGAAATATTTTTTTTAGTATAAATTTTGTTATTTCGAAAACAGCAGAGAAGTTCTTACAAAAAATATTAAAAGAAAACAATTTGAAATATTTTTTTTAGTATAAATTTTGTTATTTCTAAAACTTCGCTGCTGTTTATTTTTTTATTTAAAAAAAAATATTTTAAATTTTTTATATATTTTTTTCTTTTAATGTTTTTGGAAGAAATAAAATATTTATATTAAAAAAAATGTTTTAAATTTTTTATATATTTTTTCTCATATTTTTTTAAAATAAATTTTCACTGTTCTATTAAGCTAGTTTTACATAAAAAATTTTATTGTGATATATTTCAAAATTGGTTTTCAGGGTTAAGTTAGCATAATTTATCTCTAAAAACGTCTACTTTCATATTATTATTATATTTTTAGTTATAAAAGATAAATAAGTTTCAAAACCTTTATTTTCAATGCCATATGTTATTCTATAAAAAAAAATTGCTTAAGTGTTTCTCTTAAAAATGCATTCCACAACCATTTCTCAACATTTTGTTAGATTGAAAATATTTTCGAAAACATATGTTTACCTCAACACCACTATATGCCTTTAAAATAAAATATTTGTGTCATTATTCACACTATTCTCAACAGAGTTATGCGCCCTAACCTCAATTACCCGTCTATTATTTCACCATTTATTTCCCTGCTTTACCCAACACTTTTTTTAATGTTTATTTTTTAAGTTGTTAAAAGTCCACCAATAAATTTTGCAGCCAAAAACGCGCGCTAAGTCCACAACAATTAACGCGCCGTACGATTTCCACTTAACGCCGTTTTTAGTGTAATGCCGCACGTTGTTGCCACACGTGTACTTCCGCGTTGAACGTTGCGAAACGAATGACAAACCGTTCGTTTTTCAGTAACAATGAAAACAACGAGCGACACTGAGACAACGCACAGCGACATCGCCGCTTACATTGACGTCGTGCAGCGCGTTTGTTACCCCACTCCCAAAAAAAAACAACCGAAAAAAGTGCACAGACATAGTGGCAACAACAACAACACCCAAGGCGACTGAGGTGAAAATGGGAAAATTGTGTGTGTGAAAGCATTTTCCAACCCCCAAAAATCTTGCTGTGTACGATAACGCCGCCGAAGATGATTACGATGACGATGATGAAGATGCTGGCGGGGTGTTTGTGTGTATATGAGCGAGTGCTGTGGCTCAACAGTGTGCGTCAGTTGAAGCAGTGAGGCAGCACTGCCTGCGGACACATTTTTGTGGAGCCGAACAACAACCCCCAATTATTTAACGAAAAGTTATTGAAGCAAGCAGTTATGTAGTTGTGTATGTGTGTGTGTGTTTATACTGACTGCTTGGCAGTGTTGCACACGCGCAGCACACTGTCAAAGCAGCAACAGATTTGGAAAAGCACGTGGCTGTGGATGCGTCGGCGTTCACTTCATGCTTATGACACAGGCGTTCGGTTTACTGAGCAGTGCCGTTAGTTCACCGTTTGGGATGGCAGTTGGTTAGCAGATATGACAACAAAATACAGTACAACAACAAATTTGGGTTGTAAGGTCCGACACGTTGCCAAAGTCCAATTGAGGCGTGAAATCATTCACGGAAATTCATCATTCACAGTTCTGACACACACAGCCATAAGAAAAAAGCGCAGGTGAAAGAGAGAGAAAGAGAGAGAGACATAAACAACGCGTTTGACGTAGAAAAGTGTTAAGCGAATATTCTGGAATTTATAGTCTGCGGTTTTGGCCTTTTTAAGTTCCTAAAAATATCGAACTCACCCGTCACAGAGATCACTTTGCGGTTTCTTATAGTGAAACAGCCAGGTGAAGCCTATAATATGCCTCTGAGACTGCTCTTTAATAATTTCAATTAATAATTTCAATTATTAATATTTATTTTGCAATCGGCTCTTCATTAATGCCACTAACTCTCAGCAGCCGCCGTAAATTAAATTTCTAAAATTTCACTAAATTTTCTGTCGTTTCATTTTGTATATTGACTTTTTAATATCCCTTTGATATCCTTATCAGAATTTATCCTTCAGTTTTTGTCGTGCTTATAGCTTATGCTAGTCATCGTATCTTTCAATAACTTTTTCCATAAATTCTCTGCTGAAATATGTTTGTCTTCAATTCGGTCAAATATCTGCTTACAATGTACAACTTAACCACTTTCGTAAGGGAAATGCTACTCGATTTGTTCTTCTTATGAAAGTACCCAGTAGGAAAAAGTTTTAGTGTTACAAGATTTTCGGATAGCTGGAAGCAGAATTTGCGAAATGTATTTCATTTGGTGAATATTTACTTTATTGTATACTAAAGTTTTAGACAGGCGGCAACAACTTTTCAATTTTCTTTGTTAAAAGTTCTTTTTTGAACAGTGGGTCTAGCCTTCTTTAAATCATTTTTTATTGCAACATTTTTAGACGTGTTTAATTCGATGAAAATTTTGCTATAGGTTATTTATTTTAATAATTTCATTGCTAGAAAATTATTAAATATTTTTTAAAAAAGGTGGCAGCTCCTAACACATTTTTTCAGTTTTAAGGTACTTAAGTTTAGTATAATTTTTGTAATTAAATGTGTATAACAAATAAACTTAGTTAAATTTTTTTAAACAGGTGGCAACCCTGCACGAAAATATTTTCAGCCTGACTTTAGTTTTTTATCCTCATAAAAGTTTCGCAAGGAGGCTGTTTATTTAAATTATTTAACTGCTCAGAAACTTATTTAAAAGGGTGGCAACCTCATCAAATTTTTTGTTTAATTTTAAGTTACTTTACTTTAATATTCTTTCTGTAATTAGTTGTTTAAAATACAAATAAACTTGAGTAATCTTTTTAAACAGGTGGCAACCCTATGAAAAATATTTTCCGCCTGTTCATAATAAAGTTATGTAAAAATATTGAAATATGTGGCAACTCTTCAAAAAATAACTTTCAGGTTTAAGATCCTTTAAAGGAATATTCTTTTTGTAATTGGTTGTTTATAAAACAAATAGACTTTTAAAAAATTAATTTTTTTAAACAGGTGGCAACCCTGCACGAAAATATTTTCAGCTTGACTTTAATTTTTTACCTCATTGTCGTTAATAGCTCATAACATAATTATGTATAAATTTTTATATGTGTGGCAACTCTTCAAAAATTATTTTTCGGGTTTAAGATACTTTAGATTAATATCCTTATTGTAATTGGCTGTTTATAATACAAATAAACTTGGATACATTTTATTAAACAGGTTGCAACCCTGTACGAAAATATTTTCAGCCTGAGTTTAGTTTTTTATCCTCATCGTAAATAATCCTTCGTAGCATAATTAATTTTAAACTAAATTTTAATAACTAATAATGTGGCAACTCTTACACAATTTTTTCCAATTATAAGTGTTCTCAAAAGCACTTAAGTTTTATAACCTTATATTTGTGTTCTTTATATCAAGCTTTCTCATGCCAAATATTCAGCAAGATGGCAACGCTTTCGAATAGCACATTAAGCAATAAAATATTCAATTTGTGCAGTCTTCAAGCCAGTCATAACTCGAGCTGCATGTGGCAATAAAAAACTATAATTAACAATTATTATATGAAAAATATTTGGAAATATTTTTAAAAAAATTTCTTTCCATTGAGAAGCTGAAAGTGGACACAAATACCAATTTATTATTCACTTTCCTACCGGATATTATCACAACCAACCACCACAATAAATATTATCTATGCACGCCTAAATATTCCTGCATATGCTTTCAATTGTTCCCGCCCTAGCGCTTATGCCGCTGCTACTGCTGCCGGACAGCACTACGCCACCACAATATGCGTAGCGTAGCGGGGCATTGTCCAGTGCGGCATGTCTGTTGGCGCGTATCTTTATGATGGATTAGACGAACGGTTTAGCCCGGCTGGTGGTCATGGATGACAAGCGCTTTTTTTTTTTTACTATTTTTACGTTTTTGTTTTTGTTATTTACCTAAGTTTTTGATTGAATGCCATGTTGTTGTACGAAGCGTACGTATATGGACACGAAAAAAGTCGCCAACATTGCGGTTTTTTCCTGGAAAGTGAACAAACGAAAGGAAGGAAACAAGCAAATATTTTGAAAATTTGGCAAAATTCAGTTGTTTGAAGGACATGCATGCGTGTCTGGGCATTATTAAAGTCGGTGACTGTGGGGAATTTAATATAATACTTTAATATTATAAAGAGAAAGTAGTTTAAAAAAGTGAAATTATTATTGCATTGAACCACTTTAAAATTATTTTAACGGGTTAAGCGGTTAATTATAACTTTAAAGCGGTCTGTGACATCAAGAAACAAGGAATTATCTTTTAACTTTAAATCAGTCAGTCATGGCTTTCTCTCACACCTCAAGCTCAAGTCAATCCGATAACATTTAAATACCGTTAAAAAATTTGGCCTTAAACCGAAACTAAACTTAAAATATTATAGTATATACTTTTGAACTAATTTGATCCGATAGCCATTATAGATTCTTTCACGAAAATATGAAAGGGCTCTGTTACAGTCTTGGAGTTTTACGTTAATATTACTCCTTCATACATTGTATTCTGAGTCTTCTTACCTATTTTGCTTTTGACCCAAGAAAAACCCTTTGTCGATGTGTAAGGGTCTTATATTATAGGAGTTTTATGTAACACATGTCCTTGATAGGACCGACCTATTAACTTAACCTAACCCAAGAAGGGAAAGGAAAAAGGGAAATTTAAATCATTGTAGTAAAGTTGTCAGCTGACTTCTAGTGGCAGTAATAAAGTTTATACTACCTTCCTTAGCGACTACAGATATGGGCAGAACTACACTAAACCAAAAATTTGTTTTTCTAGACTAGTGGTTTAAATGTTAAGCGTCAGTACTTCGATGCTTTTTTCAGTGACGTTCTTGGTTAATTTCTTAGCTCAAACGAAGGTTTTCCAAAGCTTTTTTAATTAATTGATTCAATCGGTTCTTAAATCTTAAAGTTGGCTCCTCTAGAATATACTTTTGAACTAATTTGAGTTAGCTGTTAGAGGATTATCGCTTTGTTCTGAGTAAAATCGTTCTTCCGTCTGATTTTGCAGATTTTCGCTTTATATACTAGCCTTCAAAGCGTTATAACACTTATGAATTTCAAAAAATAAGTAAATGTTTATAATATGCAAAGTTCAAATATTTTAGAATATTTCCGAAAACTTTAAGATGATCCGGAAAATAGAGGGATCCATTTCCAAGTTCCTTACTTTCTGAAGAAAAAACGCAGAAACTTAAAGTTGAATAGTGAATGTTTATTATCATTCGAAGGAGCATTATTTGACATTTATTTTTTGAAGATCTCTTTCAAATGTTGGCCGTGTCTACGTCTCAGATGGTTCATCCCTTGATCTGAGCATTTCGACTGGAAACTGGCGAATGACACACGTGATGTTTTGCTCTCAGGCCTGAATCGAAGCGGAGTTGTCCGCATAGACTTTAGATTTTACATACATATCTCCTCGGGAAAAAGTCTAACGGGATAATATCACACGACCTTGGTAGCCAATGCGCCAGCGCAAAACGTGAAATTATCTGCCCATCGAAGTGTTCTCTCTTTGAATTCATTGCTTGATGCGTCTTGTTGACACCAAATGCTTGAGCTTCAATTTCAGGCATCATGTGGTCGGTTATCATGGCGCGATAAATGTCGCCATTAACGATTTGGCTCGAAATCGTCTTCTTGCAACTTTTAAAGAAAGCGATTTGATGTCACTTGGGAAGGTCGTGCGACTTCAGTTCTAACACAAGCTGTATTTTGAACCTGAAAAACTTTCCTATACGGCTCATACTCTCGAAAAAATTACTTTGGTTTAATATCTTCAAAAAACCGTAAAAAAATAGGTGCAATTGTATTACATTCTAGAACAATGTAACTCCGTGAGATGGCAGGTTATGGAGCTAAGATCTCTAGTACATTGGGTATACACACATTTTCAGAAGTGGTACTATCTTGAGAATCGTGTGACAATTTAAAAAAAAAAGTCAGAATAGCATATCAATATCTACTGCAGTATGAAAAATTAAGTTGAAGATTCGTTCCTCCACCCATTCTGTTACCTGTCGGTAGTATCACATAGTAACGTTCTTGCATTCCTCAATAAACCGAGGTTGCTTACGTATACCTCAAGGAAAATTAACGGTCAAATCAGAGCTCTGGGTGACCAGTGAAGGTTATCTCTCTTTGAAACCAGCGGTCTATATATTGTTTCTTAGCAGGAACTGAATAGTTCTATTTGTAGTAGGACGCAGATAAACTTTTGGTTGATTTTAGTAATCGTCAAGGCAATTTTTAAGCTTTTGCCAACATCTATATTGATATCCACCGAATGATTTTCTCTATGTGATTAAATATGAACCATTGATGGTTTAGAAGCAAATGCCGGCTCAGACAGTCACATGTGTTTCTTGAACTTCGAGATAGCTCTAAAGTTTGGCAATACATCGCCATGGCGAACTGACCAAAATTAAATTTCTATTTCATTAAAACGTATTTTTCTAACTTGTAAGTGGATATAACCTCTTGAGATTAATATTTTGATAATGATTTTCTGAGAAAAGTTGTCAAATTGGCACTAGATTTAAAATATTGGGTAATCGAAAAAGTCTTTTCGTATTTGGTCAATAGTTGTCGTTGCAGTTGCATTTCTCCAGTGCTTCCAATCATATTAGTGTTGGTAATCATATAGTGTTGGAAAGGTGAGATTCTAAATAAATTAGAAAAAAACGAAAATACTTTTTCGACTACCCAATATTAGGCTTCTTAGAAATTTTTTTGATTGTGGAGTGAATTTGAACTTTTTATATGTACAATATATTCCAAAGTAGTGAGGAATTGCTTCAATGTTCGTTAAAAAATTCAAGAAAAAATACATTTCTTTGGATTCAATAATGTTAGCTGTTTTGAAGATAGATAAAAGTTAATTATAATATCATAGCTTATACAATTTCATTATTCAATAAGCAAACTAAATTTTTTTCGTATAGAATTTCTTAGCGCTCCTGTTCATCAATTATTACACATATTAAATTTGACAATATTGTTACTCCTGTCCCAACTGAATTCCACTTTACTGAAATAAATTCTTTTGTAAATCTATTTTCAGATCAAAGCCAATAAATGTATGCTCTTCGGATGCCCGCATGTCAAAAGGAAATATTTGTGTAAGTAAAATTTTTCACTCTATTACACCCAAACCGTGTGAGCACATCAAGTAAATTTCACTCTCCAATGACCAACCGAAAATATACCCATAACTCCATATGTAAATACAACTAATACCAAATGTGCATGTGTGCGTGTGTGTGTGTCTAATCTAGAATAAAATAAAAATTAACCAAAATGTAAACTGCTGCAGAAAAGCGAAATAATTTCCGAACAAAAAGTTGCCACAGAAAGTTTTACCTATGCGGCGCATTACATATATATTCTTGCTTATATGTATATATAGATATATTTAATCTATGCAGATATATATTGATGTGTATATTTCTATATGTGTATAGCTAAACACTGAGTTCTTATATTTAGAACCAGCGCTGCGCAACGCAACAAATGAGTTTGGGGCTTAAACTTCCGGTTCGTGGCACAATGAAATCGGTAACGTTAACAACAAAGAGAAAACACCAGGACAAAAAAAACGAACAAATCAAATTGAATAAAAAACAATAATGGCTAAAATAAAAATAAATGCAAAGTGAACGACATTAATGACAACATGACAACACGATTGAGTGAACACAAGCACAGCGCTGCCTAAGCGCCGTATTCCATGGGGAATATGCGAGACTCCATGAATCTATATTGGCCATATGGCTACTGCTGCTCTATATATGCATACATATATATATCCATACATATATATCTGTGTGTGTTTGTGCTAATAGGCGCAGCATACAACAATAATAATAATAATAACTGCACACTTACACAACTTCACTTCCGGTTAATAAATTTAAATAGCTACCGACGTCGCTGTTGTTAGCTGAAGTGTCTCTTGTGGTTGTTGTTACTGCCTTTGCTGTTGCACTCATATCTCTGGCACGGTGTATAAATCAGTGATCAACTCACGCTCTTTTCTGCTTACCTTTGCACTTCGTTGATTTACTCGAATTTCGGTTATATTTATGCTGCTGAATTTCCATCCATTTTGTTCGACATATCCACACAAAGGTAATAGCAAAATGCTATTTTGGTCTAATTCGTTGCAAGCGTTGGATAAATACTTTGATGTTAGAAGTGATACTTTTTTGACCACGAAATGGTTAGTGGCTGTGTGCATTGTTAGTACAGCTATTCATCTGAAAATAGGAAATTGTTGAAATTTAGTATTATTTTTAGAGCAAACGTAGGCAGTATAAATCTTGTATAAAGGTTAATTTTATCTCAAATAAGTTAAATGTTTTGGGTTTTTAGTTTGTAAGTTGGGCTTAAAGTGTTAAACCAACGCATTGAATACCATTCTGTAGGTAAAATTTCGGACCCCTTTTTCTAGCCTTTCAGTATGGCAAATTTGCTTACCATGTACTCGTTAAGCGAAAATTCGCTTCATCACTGATCTACATTCCTTTAAATGTTATATATCCACAAAATTATATTATTTTTTCTAAGGTTTTCTTTAAGGTTTGACAACTTTATTTTTTTTTTCTGAACTAAAAAATCTCAAGATCATTGTGTTAAAGTTTTAGGTCACTCGGAGAGGAGAAAAACCAACGAAGTTACAGCAAGTTGAATAACGGTACCTCTAACTTACGCCTTCCAGCTACCTGCGCTGAGTGTACAAAAATTTGAATCGATTTTCCCAAATATGTCATTTTTAAAGTCGGTGACCAGCCTACAGAAAAAAGGGGACTTTTTTCCCTTTTCCCTTTCGGGGTTCCCTACTTTTTTAAAGAAAAAACACAGAAACTTCAAATTTAATGGGCAATGTTTACTATCATTCGAAATAACATCCTTTGACATTTATTTTTTGAAGATTATCTCTTTCAAATGTTGGCCACGGCTACGTCTAAGATGTTCCATCCGTTGAGCAAAATTTTCGATGTCTCTTTTGAATATTTTGACTGCTATATTCGACGCATAATGTTTTGATCCAAGGCCTTAGGCTTTACATATCCCCAAAGGATATTGGAACATTTTACTAATTTTTGGGTAATTCCAATACTAGACTTCACAAATTTACCAATGTGTTCTGTAATAATTAGCCATTAGTAATGGGATCTTTCAATTTAGGCAATTTTTCGACGTAAAATGAAATATACTGAAGAGAATCTTCTTCTTTATTGGCGTAAATACTGCTTACGCGTTTTTAGCAGTGCTAACAACGGCATGCCAGTCGTTTCTTCTTTTCGATATTTGGCGCCAATGCGAGATAGCAACAGCAGCCAGGTCCTTATCCACCTGATCTCTCCAACGGAGTGGAGGTCTTTTTCTGCTTCCTCTGGCGGCAACTGAGTCGAATACTTTCAGAGCTAGAGGGTTTTCGTGCATTCGGAAAATATGATCTTGCCATTGCAGCCGTTGTCTCTTGATTCGCTGAGCTAAGTCAATGTCACCGTATATCTCATACAGCTCATCGTTCCATCGACTGCGGTATTCGCCGTTACCAATGTTCAAAAGTCCATAAATCTTCCACAAAAAGAGTCTCTCCAACCCTCCTAAGGCGACTCATCATATGATGTCATTGTTCATACGTTCGTACCATATTGCAGGCGGGAATGATGAGGAACTTGTAGAGTTTGGTCTTGGTTTGTCGAAAGAGGAGTTTACTTTTCAGTTGTTTACTCAGTAGCACCTGTTGGCAAAAGTGAGTTGAAGAGATTACTTGTGAAAAACTTTATTCCCATTTTCTAGTGTATGCTAGGAATACCTGAGTTATCTCCCATATAAAATTAGGTTGAAATTGATTAAGTAATTCCGTGATATGTAAGACTTAAGGGGGAGCCTGCTTTAGAAACGTAAAAAATCGAATTTTTTTTCTTACATCATCTCTTTAAAAACTATCTAAGAATATATTACTCCGAGTTATAGATTGGAAGTCGAAATATTGTCGACGCTAGAAGGGAAGTGGTTACCGAGCGTTTAGCAGATATATAAGAGCTTGGGCAGAAAGCGAAAACTTTGACGCGCGATTTCTTGGTTTTTCATTTTTACGATTTTTCTTAATTCGCGGGCAGGATGGAGGAAAACTAAACGTCGTACGGAATTGGCGTAAAGTTGATTATTTTTGGCATTAAATTATCTTCTATTTAATTAAAAAAAAAAAATAAACTAAAAAAAGTCAAGTTTGAACATACTTTTAAACATACAAAAACACTTTTTCAATTTTTAAAATTTTTTAGAATTTTACTCTTTTTTTTTTGGAATTTTTTTAGTTTTTATGATTCTTTGTATTCGGGAGGCAGCACTTCATTGTCTGCCATGAAGGTCGACAGTCTTTCTTTTACAATTTTAACAAAGATTTTACTGATGACAACAATCTTATTGGGTGGTAGGATGTTTGGCATCTGTAGGTTTGTTGGGCTTTAATATTGGTATCACACTTGAAAGCTTCCACTGGGTCGGAAAATAGCATAAGCGAAGACATTCGTTTCTAATTCTTATGAGAGACTTTAATCCACTACGAAGCAGGGCCGTGAGGTATAAATTTTCTATATTATCTAAAGGGTGATTTTTTAAGAGCTTGATAACTTTTTTTTAAAAAAAAACGCATAAAATTTGCAAAATCTCATCGGTTCTTTATTTGAAACGTTAGATTGGTTCATGACATTTACTTTTTGAAGATAATTTCATTTAAATGTTGACCGCGGCTGCGTCTTAGGTGGTCCATTCGGAAAGTCCAATTTTGGGCAACTTTTTCGAGCATTTCGGCCGGAATAGCCCGAATTTCTTCGGAAATGTTGTCTTCCAAAGCTGGAATAGTTGCTGGCTTATTTCTGTAGACTTTAGACTTGACGTAGCCCCACAAAAAATAGTCTAAAGGCGTTAAATCGCATGATCTTGGTGGCCAACTTACGGGTCCATTTCTTGAGATGAATTGTTGTCCGAAGTTTTCCCTCAAAATGGCCATAGAATCGCGAGCTGTGTGGCATGTAGCGCCATCTTGTTGAAACCACATGTCAACCAAGTTCAGTTCTTTCATTTTTGGCAACAAAAAGTTTGTTAGCATCGAACGATAGCGATCGCCATTCACCGTAACGTTGCGTCCAACAGCATCTTTGAAAAAATACGGTCCAATGATTCCACCAGCGTACAAACCACACCAAACAGTGCATTTTTCGGGATGCATGGGCAGTTCTTGAACGGCTTCTGGTTGCTCTTCACCCCAAATGCGGCAATTTTGCTTATTTACGTAGCCATTCAACCAGAAATGAGCCTCATCGCTGAACAAAATTTGTCGATAAACACATTTCGAACCGAACACTGATTTTGGTAATAAAATTCAATGATTTGCAAGCGTTGCTCGTTAGTAAGTCTATTCATGATGAAATGTCAAAGCATACTGAGCATCTTTCTCTTTGACACCATGTCTGAAATCCCACGTGATCTGTCAAATACTAATGCATGAAAATCCTAACCTCAAAAAAATCACCCGTTATAACCAGTCGATTTTTTTTCGTTATGAGACTTTTAATAATTGAAAAAATTTCAAAGATAGTTGTTGAAATTGTCTGTTTGGGGGTTATTATTTGATAGTTTTGACAGAAATTTGGAGGTTATATGAAAAAAGTCTGTATTCCAAATTTATAGATATTTTCATTTCCCACAACTTCGTCATATAACTTATACCAATAGAACTTGCAGTTTTGTTGGAAATCGAGGTAAACCATTAGAAAGCCATATCTCTACGTACCCGTCCGTTTTCCCGTCCACAGATCGACCGTAATAGCCGAGCGGTTATAGCCGAGTTAATCAAAAAACCTAACCTGCTCTATTTAATATAATTTTTCGAAAGTGAGCACAACTGGTAAATTTGTTTGTTTGCGCAAATTTTCCAAAAACTTTCAGAAGTTCATTTTGACTACATAAGCATCCATAATATAATAGACAATGCTATAGATAATTTTGTACGATTAAACAAATGTCAAATTTATTTGGAATTCAGATTTATATTGTACTACTTTACTACTTCGTTTAGCAGCAAAAAGCATGAAGCAAATTGCAATAATAAATAAACACAGTTAGTGCAGCATGAAAATTGAAATCTCATTTTCCACTATTTCACTTTCCGTTGATACGTAATTCATCATTGTTGTGGAAAATTTGTTTGCGCTCATAATACCCAATAAAAGCTGGAGGATCAGACAACTCGGATTGCTGGCAAATTTAGTTTTCATTTTTATTTTCATTATTTTTTTCCCATTTTTTCTCTCTCTTTCTTTCTTCACACAAGTGGACTAATAGTAAATACAGCAGATAACAATAATAACGGCAGAATTAAGAGCAAATATTAAAAAAGGTAAATACTTGTTGCAAGTGTGGGTAGCTGTGGCAGTGGCAACAACGAAGGTTGCATGCCACACGTCTGTCTGCCCGCCGCCGCCGCCGACAATTCACATTCATTCATTTATGCAGTTGTTGCTACTGTTGCTTTAGTTATTTGCTACCAATAGTTGTTGCTGGTGTTTTTGTTATTGTTGTTGCTGGTGTTTTTGTTACTTTTGTTGTTGTTCTTGTTGTGTTAACAATTGCATAAATCTCTCGAAATGTCCACTTCAATCCGTTCCAGCTGTGTGCCTTTGTATAGTTACTGGTTGTTGTTGTTGGTTACATTTGGGTGTGTGTGTGCGTGCCACAGAAGAGTTACATTTGTATTTGTTTGTATGTATGTGAGTGTAGGTTCACTTTCGCTGGGGTCAGTCAATGAGCGGCAAAGCTTCTCATTTGTTCGTGTTATTGTTGCAACACCATAGCAACGCAAGTGCAACAACTACAACAACCAGCGTATAACAAGTGTACCAAATGACAATACGGAACGGAAGTTCGTGGAAAAAAATTGAAGCGCCGCCAGCGCTATGACCCCACCGTTGACCAGTCTCTCTGCTGCTCTGCAATGCGGCACGGCGCTGGCTGGAATGACAACAATTTGCACAATTCGTGCAACGCGTAGCGACGGCAACGGCAACAGGCTCGTGGCAACTGCGTGGAAGTTCATGGCTGCCGTGTGGTTCTGCCAGCGAATCTTTTATTTTTCATTGCGAAAAATTGGAAAAAAATCCACAAAATATCTGTGTGCCACGCTGTTGCATGTGCTGGCATTCGTATATGTTTGTTGGTATTTGCGTTAGATGCGTGGCATTCCCACTGGCCGCTGCCATCGATATGCCACTGTTTCGTTGGGGTTTGAGTTGATTGGATAGCCGTGTGCCCGCATAAATATATGCATTGGTTGGCGATTTTTTTTCTCTTCCTCCCATTACTGTATCACCAGATTGAAGGCAACAAATTTTCTACTTTTCTCAACGATTCTTTTTCTGAGTTCGTTTCCACTGTGTATTTAATTCATTTCATTACAGTTCATTGAGTATTTGGGTGTCACAAGTGTAACGGTGACAAATATGAGTTACACAGGCTTTTGGGAAGGTGCTCTTAGGCACACAGAGTTTTTATTGTAAGATACTTTACTGAAATCGGTTAAGTTATGCATTACAAAGCAAAATCTTTCTTGAATTATAGTATCTAAATTTCATTCTTCTTCGTTTAGTCGTTTCTTCTTTTCGCTACGTAGCGCCAAATGGAGATTCCAAGCGAATCCAGGCCTCCTGGTCTCTAGAACGGAGTGGAGGTCTTTCTTTTCTCTGCTTCCCCTGGCGGATACTACGTCGAATACTTTCAGACCTGGAGTATTTTCTTCCATCCGGACAACATGACCTAGCCAGCGTAGCCGCTTTTAATTCGCTGAACTATGTCAATGCCGTCGTATAACTTGTACAGCTCATTGTTCCATCGAATGCGATATTCGCCGTTGCCAATGCGCAAAGACCCATAAATCTTCCGAAAACTCGTAAAGTTGACTCATCAGATATCGTCATCGTCCATGTCTCTGCATCATATAGTAGGGCGGGAATAATGAGTGACTTAAAAAATTTTTGTTTTTGTCGATAGAGGACTTTACTCCTCAAATGCTTACTCACTCCAAAGTAGCATATGTTGACAAGAGTTATTCTGCGTTTCATTTCGAGTGTGGCATTGTTAATACTGGTTCTAAGATAGACGAAATTATCTACGATTTCGAAGTTATGACTGTCAACAATGACGTGCGAGCCAAGTCGCGAGTGCGTCGACTGTATGTTTGATGACGGGAGATAATTCGTTTTGCTCTCGTTCACTAGCAGACCCATTTGCTTCGCTTCCTTATCCGGTCTGGAGAAAGCAGAAATAACGGCGCGGTTGTTGAGGCTAATGATATCATAGAAAATTTTAGCTTCTCTATTCAGATCTACAGCTCGAATTATTTTCTCCAGCAGCAGGTTGAAGATGTCGCACGAGGTGTAGTCGCCTTGTCTGAAACCTCGTTTGATATGGAAAGGTTCGGAGAGGTTCTTTCCGAGCCTGACGGAACTTTTGGTGTTCACGTCAACGTCTAGTTTACACAGCCTATTAGTTTTGCGGGGATAGGCAGCTCTTTTTCTTACTGTCAGAAGCAGCTTTGAAATCGACGAAGAGGTGTTGAGTGTCGATTCTCCTTTCACGGGTCTTTTCCAAGACTTGGCGCATGGTGAATATCTGGTCGGTTGTTGATTTACCAGGTCTGAAGCCACACTGATAAGGTCCAATCAGTTTGTTGACGGTGGGCTTTAATCTTTCACACAATACGCTCGACAGAACCTTATATGCGATGTTGAGGAGGCTTATCCCACGGTAGTTGGCGCAGATTGTGGGGTCTCCCTTTTTATGGATTGGGCAGAGCACACTTAAATTCCAATCGTTGGGCATGCTTTCGTCCGACCATATTTTACAAAGAAGCTGATGCATGCTCCTTATCAGTTCTTCGCCGCCGTTTTTGAATAGCTCGGCCAGCAATCCATCGGCCCCCGCCGCTATGTTGTTCTTCAGACGGGAAATTGCATTCGAACTTCTTTTTCCTTTTCATTGGGGGTGTTTTTTTACGTGGCGGGACCCAAACCCAGCGTACAACCCTATGCAGGGGATGTTTTGCCTTCTCATTTTAGCATGCCTTCAAACGGATGTTCTTCGGCCACCCAGAGGATACTTGGTCAAAGACCAGAAGTCGTGAGCTGCTTGAGTCATATATAAAAGAATTGTTTCTTTTGTGGATTGGGCACACTTAAATTCCAATCATGGGGCATGTTTCGACTGACCATATTTTGCAAAGAAGCTGATGCATGCTACCTATCAGTTCTTCGCCATCTTATTTGAATAGTTTGACCGGCCGTCCATCGGCTCCCACCGCTTGGATGTTCTTCAGACGGGTAATTGCTTTCGAACTTCTTCACGGTCAGGCAATGCGAACGTCCGTTTTATCGTTATCTATTGGAGAATCGGGCTCACCTTCTCCTGGTGTCATTCTTTCACTGCCATTCAGCAGGCTGGAGAAGTGTTCCTTCCAATTGTTCTGGGGCTTCCCCTGAAACCCAGCTTTGCGTACGCCCCTGCACTTCTTCCTTTGTAATATATATACCGAGGCTAAAATATATCTCCGAAAGTTTTTATACATTTTACAGAAGCTCAGATTAATCTAGTATCCCGGAAGTAAAAAATTTTCTCGTTCACAGAAGTCCATTTCCACTATTATTCGGCCTTAAGAGCATTGTTTTTGATCGGTTTTTTGAATAGATGGTTCCGGTATGTATAGTGAAAGATATTTCTGTATATTTTTTGTCTTATATATGCGAAACATAATTTTTTATTTCTTTAAAACTCCAACCAGGTGTAATTGTTGGTTTATAAATAAAATTTAAATTTACGTTTCTGCGTATTTCATTGTATTTGTCGTCCCAATTCGCCTATCATTTGTCTACGACTAGCTCCTACAATTGTTGCTCTGTTCTGTGTCGTTCTTCTAACACTACTCTTAATCATTTTGAATCCTTTTACCAGTTGTAATCCACCTGAATTCCTTGTGCAATTGCACGTAAGAAATCGCAGACGGACAGTTGGTTGTCTTTCTTCTGGATCGCCATGCATACATATGCCACCGAACTCTCCATCCGTGCCACAGATTTCCAATCGCCTGGTGTTGTTTACATATAAACATGCGAATGTGTGTTGTTGGTATGTGCATGCACCACTTGACTTCGTTCGTTCTCCCCCCTTTTCGTTTGGCAAATTTTACAGGTGATTTGCGTATTTACCAGTCGACAGTCGACAATCGAGTATGCACACATAGGATTCCGTATGTATGTTGGCAAGAGTGTGGAGCAAGCTCAAACTGTCTATGAATGTTTGTAAATATTTTTGCAAATCGATTGGAATAGTTTTTTTCTTCAAATAGTTGGTGGTGTTGTATCGGACATTGAGATCTATTGGTTTTGCTCAAGGCTGATCCATGTGGTCTTTTGTGTTGTTTATGATGTCTGCTATTGGCGTGAAACTGTTTTTTTGCAGTTTTTATAACCTTCTATGAAAAATACAAGCATGGTATGAGGTATTTGGCTAGCAATGTTTAAGCTATAAACGATTGTTTATTTTGGTTAGGTATGGATAAAAATGTCCTTAGAGCTTGTTTGTATTTAAAGGCCATTGCTATAGTTTTTGAAAAGTTATTACGAAGAAATAAGTCCGTCCGTGAAGATACCTAAAATTCCTATAGTATATTGATCATTAAGATAATTCCACAAAGCTTTGTTAAGTTGAGAAGAGTCTGCTATGTCTCTTAGTACTCCAAAATTGTGACAGTTACGATGCTTCAATCTCAGCTTTACAAAAGCTGGCGATGTGAGGAAAATGTGCCTGACTATTTCTATCTCTTCTTCCATACAACTTGAAACCGCTTTTTTGTCTTATCGCTTGAATGCCTAGTGTGCAATATCTACTAAGACCTCCTACGATTGCGGCAAGATGAACCTTGCGAAAAAAAAGTAGTTCTATGGATCTCTTGTGTTCTACTCAAAACTAGAAAGGCCTGATAGTCACACAGGAGCTAGTCATTGACCAACCAAAAAGCTAGGTTCATAAGTTCGGTGCTAAAATGCATGAGTATATCTAGGATCAAGTTCGTTTCTACACTGAGCTCATCAGCTTTACAGCTTTCAGCGATTTCGATTTGAGCAGGTATAGTAAGCAGTCTAATAATGAGTTGACGTTACATATAGCGAGGAGAGACACATCTTGGCGGATCTCTACCTTAGCGGCAGCCATTTCTGTCTGAAAAATAGTGTGGTGATTCAGTAACTTGAAACTAAGGGTGACGGAGATCTTCTTACGATAAACTCCGACTCCAGCCTTCGTCTATTTTGATGCCATCAGTTACCTATTTACCTTTACCATAAACGACCAATGGCGTCAGTGTAGGTCATAGCGCTATTCTTCGAGTTTTTTATCCCAATCCTAGGGCTTCCCTCTATAGATCTTGTGTGCGCAGTGCTCTCTGGTAAAAACATATATGTGAAATCATCAGCGTAGAATTCAATACAAGAGAGTTAGAATAGTATACTCGTACATGTTGAACTCGTACAAATACTTGCTATTATATTTGATTAAGAAGGTGGGTGGGTAGAGTGGCTGACTGACGACGCCCTTAGGCCTTCACTCTACTATCTCCTCTCTGAACCACCCCGTCCTTTTGATAGAGTTCATTAGAACAAAAAGTTTCATCTGTGAAGCCTCCAAATTACATGGAGGCCCTCGACCAATGGTTGCCTATTTTCCTATACAGATCATTGGTATACAAGATATTTTATAGTCTCCGTTTTTTCTACGTACTTTCTGACAGCTTGCATAATAGTCATTGTATGGTCTTCCTAGTCTGCTGACATGCATATTTGACAATTAAACCGTGACCACTCCTACTAGAGTTCTTATGTCATTCCTTTAGAATGTTTTTAGTCGGCATGTGCGACCCATTTTCCGCCTGTGCTGTGTTTGCCTGCTTGTTGAACAAGTGAGGGATTGACTCCACCGCGTGTCCGCTATATTTTCAACATGTATGTTGATCAAATATTTACAAGTAGCCAAAAGCATATATATTCCCAATTTTCCGGGATCTAAATGAAGGGTGAGGCGTGTTCTGACTAGTTCATCTGCATCACAGTTACCAGGAATATCGTCCTCGAACCCATTACAGCTTTATCAAGAAACAGGACGCTATCTTTGACGAAATCTTAAGAACTTTCTTTTTTCTTCTTTATTGCCGTAGAGACCGCTTACAGGTTTTAGCCGAGTTTACAGCAGCGCCAGTCGATCTTTGCTTTCGATATTTGTCGCCAATTGGAGATTCCAAGTGTAGCCAGGTACTTCTTTACCTGGTCTTTCCAATCGAGAGGAGACCTTCCTTTTCCTATGCTTCCTCCGGCGGATACTCTCAGAGCTGGAATGTTTTGATAAAGAGACTTGAGTAATTTTAATGCCGCTTGGTTATTTGCGTGGAAAAAATATTCCTTGTTGTGAGCATACTCCTTGTCAGAGCAAGGATGTTTTCCTTAACTGCTGTGATCTCCACTTGGAAGGCACTGCAGTTTTGTGGTAGACGGATTTTGGTTTCTAATGTTGTTTGAAAGAAACCACCTCCTATTCGATTTTTAGCTTAGACCCATTCGTATAGCTGCTTATCCCTGCGTTCCTGTCAACCTCGTCCTTTTATCACTCTTTTCTAGAAGGGTAAACAATATGGAGGATATTTGATTAAATAGTTGTTCTATTCGTCACTCTTTAACGTCTATCAAGTCGAAGGTATCTTCTCGTTATCTTTTTCTACTATTCAATTCGAGAGGTTTCTTTAGAGGCCAGATGTTTCTGATGTTTTCAAGAGTTGACAAAGCCTTGGATATGGTTATGATTTGCCTTAGAAAATAATCTTAAAATCTATGACTTATTTTTCAATGTTAATATCTATAACCGAGTATACACTTTCATTCATAACAACTATTGCCTTCCTAACCTCCAAAAGCATTTCAAAAAAATTACAACAATGACTTCAATCCTCCTACTCTCTCCCACTCCATTTAGTGGAGGTGACGATGATGTGTCAACAGATTGATATTTGACAATTTAACAAAGTCACTTTTAATCTCATTTTATCGCCTCCGCCATGGAGACAACAACAAATATGTTGAACTTCACAGACGTGACGCGACACGTTGTGGCGCGCCAAATAATCGCGATAAGCGGTGTGAGCGAACGCGTTCGAGTATGTGGAGAAATGTTTGGTTGTGGGTACGAACAAGAATAAGAGTAACCGGAAACACGCGAGCGTGTGAGCGCCGCAAACTCATTGAGGAAATGTGTGGAAACGTCATCATTGTCATTGACGCCAATGTCGCAAAAATATAGAAGTCGGGTGTCTAGCGAGACCACTACAACAAAAGCAACGAGCTGTCAAATTGTGATGAGCGTTGCCGCAAAAGTGTTGATATGAGTTGCTGCCGCCGCTATTGTGGTGGCAATCAAACTGCACCAACGATCAAACACAGCCTAACATACTCATGTTTGTTGTATTTGTTGGCAGATATATGTACATATGTATCAATGGTGTAATCGTTGTTGTTGAAGTTATCATATTATGTTATCCTTATTGTGTTGCCGTAGATAGCAAAGAGGTGAGGTGTGAGGCGCAACCTGACAACAACACTTCTATGGGTTGGAATTGTTGTTGTTAGTGTATGTACTATAGCTATTGCTGTTGTTGTGGTTTTGTTGCTGTTATTGATGTGTCGATGATAGCACATTGCGGTTCTTTCGGTTAGCCGCAAATGTGTGTGTTGCCAGCGCGGCATATGCCGCTCTAAACTCATATCCCCACCCGCAACTAAGCAAAGATATGTAAGTTTATATGTCCTTTTCATATCCATACATGTTACACACCTTTTGGCGTCAGCCGACGCCCGATATATCAATCATTTTCCTACGCTCCCTTGCTGGCAACGCTATCGGCTTTTACGCTGCTTGATTGTTGCAGGTTTCATTGATATTTTCGGCGTTCATCGACCATCGAATAATATTGTTGCCGGTTGTTGGGTGTTGTTGTATGCCTCAACTGATTTATTGTAGCATATTAAGTTGTTCAAGGGTTCGAACAATAAGTGTGTTCATACCATTTTTTTCTGAAGGAATAAGCCTTTGAAACATAAATAGTAAAAAAAAATAACTTCCATAATTTTTTGCGTTTTGTATTCAATTTCACTCACTGAAAAATCATTTGGAGTATCGCTGTTGATGAGATAGTTCCGAATAGAACATATTTCTTCAAGTCAGTATAACAAACGAGTAGGCTATTTGGGGTCTCTGCTTAAAAACGAGATTAAAACAACTTCTATTTATTTCGAACAAATTCTTAAGCTTAACTAGGAGAAGCAACTGCTGGGCCAACGTCAGACCTAAAATTTCATAATGTTCTTATGAGAGGGCTAGAGATCACTTCATATGTTTCGTAGATGGATTTAGCCTACAAAAGTGATGTTCACAGCTGTCGGAGAAATGTTAAAATTTTCTTTTTTTGACTCAAGTTTTCGTAGCGTGTCAAAAGCTAATATAATAAGAATTTCAAGTCCTAGTAACATAACAATTTTTATCAAAATATACTTATTATATATTAAATAAACGTTATTGCAGATCGGAACAGCCGAAGCAAGTACTCATGTATGGTTTCGCCGAAAAAAAACTGAATCAAATCCATGAAATGACTTTGAATTATTGTACAATGAAATTAATCAAATCAGCTAACACTCAGTGAATATTTCTGTTTTCGTTACAAGTGACCAAAAATTACCAAAAAGTGATGATTCCAAGCAGTATTTCTAACAAGAAGAGGGAGAAGATGAAAGTTCACTTTCATCAAGTGAATGCAGTGCTATATAGATCAATAATGGATAACTTGAATAAATCAGCTTTAGAATCGATTGAATTCTCCGGAGAGAGTCTTTAGCTTCTTTTCCTGTTCTCAGGTCTCAAAATAACTTGGATAAAATTTGAGATGAAACTTATTGCACTTGAACATTGGTGCCTTAGAGGTACTGGTATTCAGATGGGCGGAATCGGAGCATTGCAATGCTCTCAAAATGCCGTTAAGCTGTATTTTGTAGAGATCTAACATGTCAATTGAAAAGTCCACGGTCTACCATAGTAAGATACATGTTTTTTGGAAAAAAATCGTTTTTTTTTCTTTAACATAATATTCCTTGAATGATTATACCAACCCTCTAACTTTTCGATATTAATTTTGTAATATGATTTGTCGGGCAGGATCTGAAGACAGGAAATAGTCATTGGGGGGCAGATCTGGATATTATGATGTCATTGTTTTCGCCGACTTGTGACACGGTGTATTGTCTTGGTGAAATAGCACTTTCTATTTCCTTGAATGCCGCTGTTTTACGGCGATTTTGTCTTCAAAGCGGTCCACTAACGCTATGTAATAGCCGCTGTTGATGGAACATCTTTTTCAAGTTAATCAATAAAAATTATTTTTTATCTAATTTTTACAATAATAAAAGTTGCTTCACGCGAAATGATATAGTTCACAAACTTATGATCTGACAGCTGTCAAATTTATGCAAACGTTGTTTGAAGGTTAGGGCTAACAAAAAATCATTGTAGCGCCATCCAAGTGCCAGGTCGGGGACTTTGAGGGGGCATTTTATACTATTATTCATATAGTAAATTATTCAATACAGCGAAAATTTTATTTACGAATAAAGGCGATAATGTTTTTGTCGGTATAAGAATCCAAGTGATTGTATTTGACAAACAAATAAATTTTATTGGAAGAAATAACGAATTTAAGGCTGCTTTTTCAATTTTTGGTTACCAGCCTTTCCGCCCAGTTAATAGAGTTCTCCGCCTCAAAGAATGTACTTTATAAACATCAACTAATTGTGGGACCGACCAATGTGTATTTATGAATTGTTTTTATTATCCTATTTCCCAAGTTGGTTCGAACTGGACACAGTATGCTAAATTTTACTAAAATCGGTTCAGTAGTTTAGGGGCGCATCGCGGACAAACACCGTGACACGTACTTTTTATATATAAAGATGTATAAATTATTATCTATTAAGCGATATCTGTTTGCTCGTCTGTCTGTATATACATGATCTAGTCCCTCAGTATTGGAGATATCGGAAAACAATTTTGTACACCTAATTTTCTATCCGGTGTTGGACCACTATAGGTCAAAGTTGTTATACAAATTGGTTGTTAAAAATCAAGTCTTTGTATGGAAAACTTTTTTCATGTGGTAAAATATTTTCCCAAAAATTTTCACAGAATATTGGCAACGCTACAGTCTTCGAATTTGGTGGTCTATTAAGGAAAGTCCATTAAAGAGTCCACCATCTATTTAGCATAATAAAAGGCGCGTCAATTTAATATATATCTGCATAAGCTTATACATATGTATGCTTACTTATATGCCACTCTAAATTCCATTAAATGCAAATACAGTCAACAACAGTGCTAAATATCTCACAAATAAGAGATTTACTTCGTTGTTTCTGTCTACAAATTGAATTTGTAGATACTTTTTGCAGTTTTTGATTGCTACTAATATCCTTTTAGAAAACTTTGCCGGACCAAACTTTAAAACTACCAATACACGCATCCTCAACTTCCATCACACTCACGGAATTTCCTCCCTCTTTAGTTATGGCACCACAAATTCAAAGCAGAAAAGCTGCAACAATAGGCCGGAGAACAACGGAAGTGACGAACGAAATTTGCACCTTTGGCTCGGCGAGTGCCTCAAAGGAAATCGTCAAACTGTTAGCCACATCTGGCTGGCTACTCTCGTACAGCTACCGATACCCGCTTTCAATAGTGCCTCAACCTCCCCTTAAAGTTTCGCTTATCAATATTCGCATTTAAGCTGCATAGGCATGCGGCGTCCGTCGGTTTGCTTGTCGGTTTTACACAAACAAATGTTTTCGGGTGTTATGCAGCAAAACTTTTCGGTTAAAAGGTGTCTTCGCACACAATTGCCTGTAAATGTGTTTGTGGTGTGTGTGTGCAAAATCTGTGTGTATGTGTTGGTGTTGCGTAAGAAACCTCCCCCAAAAAATATGATTGCGACAAAACTTTTAGCTTCTTGACCTAACAAGGCAACAACAGGTCAATGCGCAAAACTTTGCCAAGCCACTTAGTTTTACTGTACATGAATGAAGTGTTATTCCCCTTACCCTCACTTGTTGTTGTTGCTACTGTTTATGTAAAATTCTTTGGTGTTGTATGTTGTTGTTTGTTGCTGTTGCCTTTGCTTGTCTACATTTGTTGCATGTTTCTTGCGGTTTCTCTAAGAGGCCAAAAAGTTTACACCTCGACGTTGGTCTTTTGCCTTCTTTCTTTTTTAATTTATTGTTTTTGATGAAGGAAATTCAATTTACTTTCATTTTATTTTTGAGCGTATTTTGTTGTTGCTATTTTTTTCTTTAAGTTTGTTGTTTTGGGTATTTAAATAGACTGTTGCTTTTCGTTTTGTGCGGTTTTATTTGGCTTCTTCCCAAGTAGCCTAAGTGAAATTTATTGACTGTCACACTTAGCTTGGTATGCCTCTAATATTCAGACTAATATCAGAGGCATGGGCATAGAGTTTTATGGAAATATTCGAAGCCATTACATGACAGCGCGTAACATTCCACATTTTCGAGTGTGGATTTATTTACAAAGGTGATACAATTTTGCTTGAATTACTTTGAAAATAGGAGCTCTTCAAAGGTCTGATAAATACTTGACGACTAATAATAGTACATTTTATTTTGTCCGGCATCTTAATAAATTACGAAACACTTTCAAGAAAAATGTAGATTTGTTTTTAGCGATTGTATGGGAGACATAATTTATAGATGCCCGGTTCCGTTTAATATGAAATTTCATTCGTATAAAAGTGTCGAATAAATTCTTATAAATTTTGTCCCAAAAATTTGTTTGTTCGAAATCGAGTTTAGATCCATAGTTCATTTAGTAAATTTAATCGGAATGATCTGTAGAACATTTTCCGCAAAGCAATTAAAAGAAAAGTTGACCGGCCTCAAAGATTATAGCCTTATGTGTTGGGATACTCATGTTAAAATTATCTTCTTCTATAAACTCTATTATTTTGTGTGCTATGGTTTCGAGTGGGTGCAAAGATCCACAAAGAGACTTTTCCATTTTTTTGTGTTTTATACTGGCTTTTAATTTCACTACTTTTATTGTATTTAATATATTTCGATGTCCAAATTCGTTCTCCAGATTAGAGCGGGTCGCTTTTTCCGTCGGTTACCTTGTAGACTTCAGTCGACAGCGTTTAGGATGAGTCTCTTTTCGGAACAAGCCCTAGCCAATGCCATTTTCTTTTGAGAATTTCGACCCATATGTGTACTTGATTTTTGTGCGTCCATAAACCTTTGTTAGAGACAGCTATGAGCCAGAAAATGCGGCAAATATTTCCGTGAGGTATCGATTTGTGAAAACTTGCAGCTTTTGGCTATCAGAGGCTGCGATATTCTATATTTTGCAGCCGTATAGAAGTGTAGATTATATACATACATATATAAACACGATGACGAGACGATTTGAAATCCGGGTGACCGTCTGCCGTTCGTTTATGCGTGTAAGCTGTAACTTGAGGAAAAATTGAGATATCTTGATGAAACTTGGTATGCGGCTTCCTTGGAAAAAACAAAGAAGGTTTGCATTTTCACAGAAACACGTCGCACGAAAATGTTTGTCCTTACTCTACAGGTGCTGTTTTCGATTTACCAAGCGTTGGAGAGTAGCGAATCGAACAAACTATACCAGTTGCTAAAACTAGCAAGCAGAACTTTTAGTACAACCCCTATTGGTTAGTAGTATATGACACGCTTTAATGAAGGTAAGCAGGAATCTTTCTTTGAGTACAGTGTGATAAAAAATCTGAATTTCATTAGCATCAAATATGTAGAACTTTAATGTACTCGTAAATGTAAGTTTTTCACTTAAGATGCAAATTCTAATTAATCTTATAACACATTAACTTCCGATACAATCTGAGAGCAAGACAATAAATGTTTAATAAGAAAATTGAATGCAAAATTATAGTAATGACTTCTACTGAAACTTAAGTAATTAACATTTAATTTATGCTAAATAAAATTCCCCAAATTATTTTCGTGTGACATAATGCAAGCTGAGACGCTACGAACACCCACATCTTGACTCAAGAACGAAAGTTGTAGACCTAAATGCCGTCCAATTTGCCACGGACCAACCAAACTAAACATTTTCTGCTAATTAATATGTTAATCGTTAATGTTATTAAAAACTTTGTAAACTAAACGTGAAATTAAGTCAGTCAGTAGGCGTTGCGCTACTTGCCATGCCACAAGCAGAAAAGCGAAGAAAAGTGAGTGACAAGTCAACGACTCATTGCCACCGACACAAACACTTATAGCGGAGGGAGGTGGAAGGTGGGGAGCTACTTGGTATGCGTACATAAATTAATGCTATCGAAATTAACTGTAAATGCGAGTTTGAGGGGAAAAATTCAATTTTGTAACAATTAGCGGAGATTTTTGTGGTAAGAATTTCAATTAATTTGAAGGCGAGCCGAGAAAATGCGCGCAATTATTATTAAAGTAAACGAGAATTAAACGCAATGTTATTGTTGTTGTTTTTACTGCTGTTGTTATTTTTACTAGTATTGTTGTCAGCTGCTTACGGACAAATATTTTAAGCGAATCATAAAACGAAGTGTAGATAAGACAATTAAAAATCTGACCATAAACATTGAACTCCCGAAACCCTCATACACATACACCCAAATATAATTAGTTTTTTTGTGGCAAGAATACAGATTGCACATATTTGTATATTTGTGTGCGTGCAGCAAGAATGCATTAGTGGTCAACTCATCGAGAGAACTCTTGAAGCACAACACGGGGCAAGAGCACATGTAAATATACATACATAGTTACGAGTATATACTAAATCTGGAAAGGTGTGTGCAGCTCGCAACTGATGAATTACTGTAAAAATGCTTTGGCCACAAAAGCGCATTAAATTAATTTCCTGCAGGTAAATTTCACCACAAACAATTCGTGGCACTTTGTGGCGGAGCAATGCAACACTGCATCACGTGTCCACTCACTTGGCTAGTTGCTATTGGCTAGTCGCTCATCGCTGGACGTTGGTCACTTGTTGCCTGCGCGTGTTTACTTTGTGGCGCGTCGCTGTCGGAGGTCAATAACGGCCAAGCTACGCCAAGCATCCTTGATATTGCTCCACCAAATACACGGACCCTTCTATATGTATACCTTTTCCTTCACTGGTAAGGATGATGAGCTGCCTTGCACGACAAAATCCTAGTACGGATGCTACAAGTGCTCTGCTGTTGTTGTAAAGGTAGCGAGTGCGCTTAGCTTCAGCGTAGGTAACAGCGCGTGTTGCGACAGGAAAAATATTATTTCAACACTTTTTTCCAACGGCAAACCGATTTTTTTGTGCTTTGTTTTGATTTTTTGCTTTTTGCTGATTTCTCATTTCATTCCATTCACCTTAAGAGGAATTTAGTTTGGTCTATGTTAGTGTTCGGGAGTGTGTGTCGGTATGGCGCCGCATTAATCGACTTTTCTGGTATTTTTCATTAACGCTGTGATAGTATTAGTAATTACGTATAACCAACTGGTAATGGCTCACTTCCCCTTTTAGAGGTAATGGTAACCCAATGAGTAAAGCATTGATACGATTTTTCATATTTTTTTTGCAATTCTCGGACTATCGTCTCATGGTGCTGCGAATCAGTAATACTAGTTTTTACCTCATCTTGATATTTGATTGAGCTTCTTCTTCTGACTTCAGAGAAAGGTTTTAATGAAGGCTGAGAATCGCAGAGTTTTCTAAGTTAATGGATCTCGTGAAAGGAAGAAATTCGGAGTACACCGCACCGCGATGATCCAAGAAAACTCTCAATATAATTTTGATTTTTGATCTGCTTTGGGTGGGTGTGGGTTTTTCGGCTTCGGCTCATATTTTTCTCGACATTCGGTTGATTGATCGTCTGTTTCCGGCTTGCAAATATAGATCCAAGACTCATTGCTAGTAATAATATGTTTCATGACAGCCTGATAGTCGGAAAGCATTGTTTCACATACGTTATCGCGATGAAAGAATTATTTAAATGATTTTGGAACCAATCGTGCTTTCACTTTTCTTACGCCCTAATGATCTTTAAAAATGCTTTTCAATGATCCTTCCGATATCCCAACAATGTTAGTAAGATCTCTGACTGATAACCGACGATTATCAAGCATAATTTGTACCAATTAAAAACACTTCTTCGCGACGAACAGTTTTTACCGAAACCCTTTTCCAACATTTTGAACGTTTCGGCACCAGAAATTTGAATCCGCATTCAAAATTTAAGAGTTCATCTTTTTCAATAATTTCATTCATCGTAAAAATCACCGAAGGCACCTTATGGACTTCAGAAAGACAAGACCTATACCAAACAATAATGATTATTTTCACATGACGTCTGGGACAGATGTCACCGATAGTCATACAAATTTAGAAAAAAGAATGGATCTTCCGCGAAATTGATAGTAAAGAGTCTTACTATTTTTTGCTTAGTAAAGTGATTTTAGAAATTACTCAGCTTATCCATGGAAATTAATAAAAATCTAACAATTTGTAAAGTGAACTCGGGGTTAAGGTCATCTATTATTACCCCTTAGATGTTCAGTTTTCAAAAATGAATTCTACCTGAAAAGCCTGTAAATGTCCGAAGGACTTTTGTACTTTTTATAATTACATCTCCAGGTGAATCTTATTTTGAGGATATTAATTGCAGAAATTTACCATCCACGAAATGAATCCTCTTGAATATATTATATGATCAAATTTTGCTTGAACTGGGCTATATAAATCAATCGACGAGGAAGTTACTAAAGATACAAGCATGCATCTTGGCCGGATCAAGCTTGCAGATAGGTACGGTTCTTCACAAATAAGGCGGTGACGATGACGATTGGAAATTGATAGAAGGGGTAAGGTTCATGCTAATATTAAATGTCTATTGATTCCCAATAAAAATACCTCGACCTGGCATTAGGAATCGGATTCTAAGCATGAATATGTAGATGTCGATAAGTGATCGAATTTTATCATTCGACGTAACAATGTAATACTATTAAGAACAAATAAGATGCCATTGGAGGTAATGTTAAAAATCAATTAAACCCCTATGAAACACCTCATCCTTCTCGAAGAATGTTTTGAGTTCCAAATGAGATTCGCTGCTGTCTCTCTTTCTCTCTCTGCCTCTCTCTGTTCGCTAATCATGAGTATCAAATTAAATCATAAAATTTGCAAAATCTCATCGGTTCTTTATTTGAAACGTTAGATTGGTTCATGACATTTACTTTTTGAAGATAATTTCATTTAAATGTTGACCGCGGCTGCGTCTTAGGTGGTCCATTCGGAAAGTCCAATTTTGGGCAACTTTTTCGAGCATTTCGGCCGGAATAGCCCGAATTTCTTCGGAAATGTTGTCTTCCAAAGCTGGAATAGTTGCTGGCTTATTTCTGTAGACTTTAGACTTGACGTAGCCCCACAAAAAATAGTCTAAAGGCGTTAAATCGCATGATCTTGGTGGCCAACTTACGGGTCCATTTCTTGAGATGAATTGTTGTCCGAAGTTTTCCCTCAAAATGGCCATAGAATCGCGAGCTGTGTGGCATGTAGCGCCATCTTGTTGAAACCACATGTCAACCAAGTTCAGTTCTTCCATTTTTGGCAACAAAAAGTTTGTTAGCGTCGAACGATAGCGATCGCCATTCACCGTAACGTTGCGTCCAACAGCATCTTTGAAAAAATACGGTCCAATGATTCCACCAGCGTACAAACCACACCAAACAGTGCATTTTTCGGGATGCATGGGCAGTTCTTGAACGGCTTCTGGTTGCTCTTCACCCCAAATGCGGCAATTTTGCTTATTTACGTAGCCATTCAACCAGAAATGAGCCTCATCGCTGAACAAAACACGCGCGCGAAACACATTTCGAACCGAACACTGATTTTGGTAATAAAATTCAATGATTTGCAAGCGTTGCTCGTTAGTAAGTCTATTCATGATGAAATGTCAAAGCATACTGAGCATCTTTCTCTTTGACACCATGTCTGAAATCCCACGTGATCTGTCAAATACTAATGCATGAAAATCCTAACCTCAAAAAAATCACCCGTTATTTGTTGCATATGAAGTACTCGAATACCAGGGAAGTCGAGCGAGTAAGCCACCAAAAAATTGGTTAAGGGATCATAATGAAAGTGCAAGAATCGCTGGACTAAAGTAGTGATGAGTTGTTATTATAAAAATTTGTATAATTAACTACCGGGCAATAAGCGATGATCTTAGTAAAAAATAAACTACAAGATATAGACTCGGAACTCGGGTCAATAAAAAATTAAAAACCGATTATTATTAGTGTCAACCTTAATATCTTTTCGTTTATTGGGTAATACCAATGCTCTCAATCCCTAGCGCGGCTAGCTGAGTGCGGTCAGCTACACACATACATACATATAGTTTCATTACATATCAACTCATATTATAAGTATGTGCTTATGGCTGTATTTTTTCCTGACAATATTATTTGATTTCGTGTCTGTTCACTCGACTGCTCTGCGTCCTTTCTTCCTTGTTCCCAAACGCTTCTGCTCACTGCTCCTCAGCATATGTGCGCTGACCGCCACAATACATTCAATTGGATGCCACAAAATATGTTATGTTATTTGTTTTTCGCTTTTTCCACTCTTTTTTGCTGTTGTTTTTGCTCTTTCAATATGGATGCCATTGGAGCGTTTGTTGGCTGTTATTGAATTTTCTCAGTTACCGTGGTTTTAGGTTCAACATTTGTGCTCTGTCCACCTAAACACACACACACACACATACAGACGCTCACACGGAGATACCGGAAAGCTATTGATTTGTTTTTGCTGCTATTTGTTTTAGTTATTGGCATCTTCAATGGTTCAATGTTTGCTTAATGGCAGGTTCCTTTTTTGTTTGTGTTGCCCGGCGCTCTGTAAGTTTATGAGTTAATTGATGTTCAATTTGGTAAGCTAAGGTGCTTGTGTGGCATGATTGTAGCTTTGCGCGTGTGTGTATGATTGCTTCGCCGCTTGGATACCTAAGGGTATGCAAGGAACGTTGAGTTATTACGAAGAGTGAAATTAAGTTGAAGTTTGGTTAATTAACTTTCAATGTATATCATATTAAAGAGATTGAGTGGTTTATGGAAAGCGAGTTATTTACCAAGGATTATTCGGGTTTAGATAAATAGTAAAATGAGGCGAGTTATTTGATTGCAGCGTGAATCATCGATTTGTTGTGGTATCACGGTAGTAGTGTGTGGGTTATTGGATTTTTTAAGGAGTGGGATATTACTGCTAGTTGTTGACTCATGGATTTTCTTGGTACTGAGAGTAAACCGGAATGAAGGTATAGTAGAAAATAAATATATTTAAGCTAGGGCCCTCTGTATATCTATTGTACCGTCTTCTTCTCTTTTATATGTACTCACAAAAGTCCACCTCTTTGATAAATTCAAGGACTCTTCTCGGCGCTATGGAGGCGATGTGACCCCTATTCGGACATATAAATTAAAGGGCATTGATCCTGTGTATACAGATTGCTTTATAGTCTAAAATTATGTGCTCAACAGTTTCCAGCTTGCATGTCGCAAAACCGATCAATGTAGCTAGACAATTCTCAAATATCTCAACTTGATCAATGAATGATTTTGGCTGGACTAGATTGATCCTAACTACACAGTTGTTAGAGCATTTTTCTCAGTACCAATATCAATTTACTAAATAATTTTCTTAACATTTCTCAATTTTGAAATTTTTTGTTGAGTTCTCATGTGGAGACGGCTAGGCTTTACAGTTTTTCGAGATGCTATCTGTTTAGCTGCATATATCGTTTTACTAATATCCCACCTTGATTTGTTAAGCTACAAATTCGAAGTTATGTTGGTTATATTTGCGCTTTTTTGGATATATTAGCAATATATACAGGGTAGGCCATTTAAAGTTGACCCATTTGTTTCTAAAAAAAAAAGAACAAAAGAAAACAATGTTTTTTGTTCATTTCAAAAATAATTTATTTTGGTCCAAGGGGATTTGTTTCAGCTAATATTTAAATGCACTCTTTTTTCGACATTTTCCATGACTTTGGGCAATGTTTCGGATGATATGGCGGCTGTTTCACGTCGAATGTTGGCTTTCAGTTGAGCTAAGGTCTTTGGCTTATTAGCGTATACCTTGGATTTCAAATAACCCCACAAATAAAAGTCTGGTGGCGTCAAATCTGGTGATCTCGGTGGCCAGTCAACATCACCATTTTTCGATATCAATCGCCCGGGGAAAAATGGTCGCAATAAATTGATTGTTGGTCGAGCTGTATGGCATGTAGTCCCGTCCTGTTGAAACCAGAAGTTATCCATGTCATTTTCGCGAATAATGGGTATCACAAAATCCGTTATCATGGCTCGATAACGCTCACCATTGACTGTTGTCGTGGCTCCATCATCGTCTTCGAAAAAATACGGTCCGATGATCATATTCGCGCAAACACCGCACCAAACTGTTACTTTTTGGTCGTAAAGAGGCTGTTCTTCAATTAATTGAGGATTTTCGGTGGCATAAAATCGGCAATTTTGCTTGTTTACGCCTCCATTCAACGAGAAATGTGCCTCGTCTGACATGATGAGTTTTCGCCAAAAGTCAAGTTCGTTTTCAGCCATTTCGATGGCCCATTTGCCAAAATTAAGGCGTCGCGGATAATCAGCTGGGTTTAGTTTTTGTGCCATTTGAATTTTATATGGAAACATCTTCAAATCTTTATGAATTATGCGTCGGAGAGTGGTGCGAGAGATGTCTAATTCCTGAGAGCGGCGATAACTCGATGTCGATGGAGTCTCCTCAATACTGGCTCGTACAGCTTCGATATTTTCATCAGAACGTCTTGTGCGTTGTCTGGATGCATGACTGGCATTACTGAGATTACCGGTGTTCACAAATTTTGCGTATAAAGACTTAATTGTGTTCTTAACTGGAGCACTTTTCACTTTATTTTTTTTGCGAAACGCACGTTGAGTTAACACAATTGAAAAGTTATTTTGAATATAAAGCTGAACAATTTCAGCGCGTTCTTTTGGAGTGTACTGTTCCATGGTATAAATTGTTTTCGAATGACGCTTCTAACGCGGTATGACATTAGCCGATTTGTCAGCGCTGTTAAAAGTTACAGCGTTGCCAGATGGGTCAACTTTAAATGGCCTACCCTGTACAAACGCGGTTAGATTTGATCGCGTTTGATACAATATCCTAGAAGTTGGATCAAGTCGATTGATGAGATCTTAGAGAGTAGTAGCCATTCGGAACATATAATGTTAGTAAGAAAATATATCTTTATCGAATATGTAACCAAACCGTCTGTTTATTGAAGAAATCTTTAGCAATTTCTCAATTTGACGTGGTCTTTATGAGACCTGGACGTATGAGACCTGACCACAAAAATGTTCAACTGCCATCCGACAGCTGCCATCTGAAATCTCAAAACTATTTAGCAGCTACCACCGACATTTATCTGACAGACATGATCTGACATCTTTTTGACAGTGACTATACGACAAGTATCTAATAGACGTCATCTTACTTTTATCATACATCTGACAGCTACCATCTGGCATGTATCTGATCTGAAATATCTGATCTGACAGGAATTTGACAGCAATCGTTTGACATGTATCTGGCAGGCGTGATTTGCTATCTATCTGGTAGCAACTCTCTGACGTCTGACAGACTACTAATATCCACCATCTAATATGTATCTAACAGTTGTCATCTGAAATCCATCTGACAGCTGCTTTTTGAAACCGGAAAGCCATTTGATAGCCACAACCTGGCAAGTTCGATTTGACTTCCATCCAACAGCTACGATCTGACATCTGACAGTCATTTGACAACTACCATCTGACATGTATATGATAGACATGATCTGGCAGCTGCTATCTGACATCTGACAGCTATCATTTGACAAGTATGTGATAGACATGATCTCACAGCTGCGATCTGACATCTGATAGCTATCATCTGACAAGTATGTGACAGACATGATCTGATATCCATATGATAGCGGGTTTCTGCCAGCAATTTGACAAGTACCATCTAACATGTATGCGACAGACGTGATCTGACATCCATCTGACAGCAGCTATCTGATATTTGACAGCTACTATTTGACATGTATCAAACAAACGTCATCTTACTTTCATCTGACAGCTGCCACTTGACGTCTGTAGGTCCTTTGGCAGCTACCATCTAACATGTATGTGATAGACGTGATCGAACATCCATCTGACAGCTGTTAACTGACTCTTGACAGCCCTGTGACAGTTAGGGTCTATTGAAACTAGAGCTTCCACACTTGCTAATTTAACTTTTCATTCATTTGCTTCTGCACATATACTTGATAGTTCTGTTTCGCAGTACTATCTTTTCTTGTGGTCTGTAGTATAAATATTCCTTATCTAGAGAAGTGACTCTACTGATTTTTCGGCCGAAATAGATTTCTAAACACAAAAAAGTATCCCTTATAAAACATTATTTCAATCCCAAACAGTGCCTTAGTAGCCTCTAAGCTTTCTAACTCGAAATTTGAATGTGAAAAATAATTGAATCGAATTGCCATAATTACCCAAAAAACTTAAAGTAACTGTCTACCTTCTTGTACGCCATCAGCTAATTAAATCTCGTCTGCCATAATTAGAAGCAGCACAAAAACAAAATATTAACCTCTTCCCCATTGAATTTGATTTTCTCTAAAGTTAATTTTCATTTTCTTCATTACGGCCGACCACTTCCTGTGCGAGGTGGCTCAAAGTTTACACAAAGAGCACCAAAATTTCAAACACTCGGTCCACAAGGCGCACAAAAAGGCGGATGAGCCTCAAAATTAGAGCTGGGCGGCAAAGGTAAACAAACAAAAGCGCTGGGATAGGGTAAAAAGCTAAGCGACGGCTGAGACCAGAAATGCCGCTAAATGTTTATTTAACAAAAAGAAATTGCGAATAAGGTAGAAGCGACAAGGAAAAGAAAACCGACGGTATAAAAGTCTAGTGGCGTAGATTATTTTACTCCAAGTGGGCATACCGCGGCACGAAGGCGTGAGCGGGTTAGACGCGTTTGTCAAACACAGCTGCCAGTTACGCAGTTGTGAGACAGTTGGAAAATGAATTACGCAATTGCCGCGTGTTGGAATACTGGACTGCCTTGCAGCACAGAGAATTACCTTGGCGACTGCCAGGACGACAGCTTTTTGCCGCGCTTGTACAAGCCGCTATCACTCTCTCTCTTCGGTTTCTGTACCAATCATTTTTTATTGCTTTAGGCCCCACCAGTCGCCCGGTGGTTTTGTGGTCATTAAATGTGCAGCGCCTGAGCCGCTGAGATTTGCACATCCTTCATGGCCTTCGTTGCCCGGTGTGCGCGCGCCTTTAGCCAACACGTCAGCGTGGGCCACATGCCACACCGCGTAGGAAGTAAAAAATGAAATGTGTTGTGTAATTAAGCTAGTGAAATTGCTAAATTATTATATAGTATGTAACTATCGTTGTGGTTGTCGCTCATTTTTCTGTCTACCGCTGGGGAGCAGCTGGTGGGAATGTTTAATGTTGCAATGTGGCGGAAAAGACAATAAAAACGGACGCAAAGGTGCAACGAAGGCGCACAGCGGCTGCGAGTTAAGTGAGGATGAGTGCATAAATCTGAGGCTGTGCGCTCGAAACACACCTAGAGATAGCGTGGTGTCGCATGGCGTATATCCAGCTCAACCCGCAACCTTGTCGAGTTAATGAGGCGTTAAAATGGAAGCGTTTCTTGCACGTAGCAGCGCGCCTCGGCATTGCAACGGTGATTTTGCAACAGTTTTTTGTGCACAAAACGATTTTCACATGCCACACGTATTATTTTTGCACCTGTGCCTGGGCCAACGGTTGGCCGGTTAAGAAGACGACCGTCTCGTTTAATGACGAAATTATTATATATATGCGTGAGATAATCGCGCGCGGCTGGTTAAGCATAATTTTGTTGGTAGCCTCTTCTCTCACTCTCCCTGTCTCACTCTTTCCCTTTCTATCGCTCCCTCTCTCTTTTTCAAGCATAACGCCATCTCAGTCTGTCAACCGCCCACCCACTTTTGGCGGCACGTGCTTCTTGCTTTCAACTCAGCTTAAATGCTTCTCAACTTTTTGTTGTTCTTTCCCGCATTTTATTTATTTTCTTGTTTACTTTCCTGTGTTTGCTGTTATAAAAACAAGGCTGTAAAATTAAACCGCTATAAATTCTGCACAATTTTATTTCATTTGTTTTTCATAATATTCCGCCTCTCAGGCCTGCTCTGCTTTTGATCGCCCGTTTCAGGTGATGTATTTGTTAATTTTATGTAAATTGCTGTGGCAACAGCTGCGCCAAATTAACCATGGCAAACATTTATACTTGCAACTGCTTGTGGCAGCATTTCCTTATCGTTTTGCTTTTTATACTATTAGGCTTTTTGCGTGTGTTTTTGTTTTTGTTTCACAGAATTTCCCGCAGCAGCGATAAAGTTGTTAATTTACAAATAAAAATTGTTGCCTAAATTTATTGGCGTTAATATGTTTATGTATGTTGAATGAACTTGCTACGTAGATGTTGTAAATACAATTTTGATCTACTTGTTCTTGAAGATACATTTAATCTTGTGAAGATATGTGCGCCGAACTTTTTTAATAATTTATTTAGACATTGCTGTAGTTAAGCGGTTGTGGTATATATTTGTATCCTACAAAGGATTCTAAAGCTGAATGTTGAGGAAGGATCTTAAACTATAATCTAAGTTGAATATTCAGAGAGGATCTTAAACCAGAATGTAATTATTTGCTACTCTAGGTAACCCTCACTTTCGATAAGAGTTCTATAGCCTATTAAAGAAACTTTTCTAAACACCAAAAAAAATTTTTTTTTTCGAATCACAAAATAAAATTCAGGTTCGAAAATTTTTGATTGCCAGATCCGTTTAGTTCATAGGTTTCAAAGGGAATCGCAGGAGAGCCAAACATCAGGCTGCCGCACTTAGGCCATCATTAGACCTACTGCGAAATTGTGCTTCCGAGTGTTAACCAATTAAGCCTTATCCAGAGAAGTAATGATTTTAATGAAATCCTTAAATTTTTCTACCTCAGCTACCCACTGTATTTCCATTTGGAATATTGCTAGCAATGGAAGATATTCCATCACAACCTTCTGAAGGCTGAGTATTCGCTAAGTTAATATTCCAAAGCTTCATCATCATCCGCGTGTGCTCTGAATTATCCCGAAACCTCTTTACCAGTTTTTTGAAAGTAGGATTTTAATGGTTAGTATTCCGTGCTAGCCAGTATTGGTTTTACGTTGCCTAGAAGTAAAAGCTTTTTAGTCTGTCCTTCATCAACCGTACCTCAAATGTTACTTTGTGGTATGCCCTGTGTTGCTAGTTTACATATGATTTTTACCGAGTTTGCCACTGATAGTCTAGTTATTAACCCCTTTGAATAACCTAACACAGAGAGGCTTAGGATGGATAGTCTTAATTGCCACCTAACTACTGGAAGGTTAATGAACTTGCCGGTTAGAACATAAGTTTACTAGATGAAATTTTATTTGAAGCTACCTTCCACATATCAATCACTACAGAAGAAGCTAGCTCCTGCTTTTATTTCGTTTCCTATTTGCAACTATCGGTGAACGCATAAGTTTTTTTTATGTATCTCTTTTCTTCGATCGCATTGGCAATTTAGTTCGAGGTCAATAACAATGTTGAGCATAATACCGTGTCCGCTGTAATGCCGAGCCTAAATCCAGTGGTTTAAAATGTTGAGCCTGTTCCAGGCTTTTCCTTAGCGTCAGTCGCCACAATAACGTAGTATATGTATTGGTCGGATGAGACTTCAGTGGAGCCAGTAGACAATCTGTGATCATAGGCTCCACTTTTAGATCTCTCCAGCTTAGATTTTTATCTAGCATTACCCCGGAATATCTCAAAGATTGTTGTTGTAGAAAGTCTCTCTTCTCCGGATGAATAATTCAGCCGAGACCATTCGACAAATTGGTTGAGATGTCAAGAGCGGTGGAATGTGAACAACGACCTTAAAAATTTCCTTGTCTCTTTATACATTGATCACTGTAAAACAATGACCTGGCCAATTTTTGGTCGATTCAAATGGCGAAAAAGCAAACAAAGACTTTGTTCTACGCATGCATCGATTTTTAAAACGACCTCGATAACAACAAAAAAGCTTTTATTTCTACTATGCCAGGTAGTAGGGCTTTCAGGGAGTCTCTGATACAGAAAAAATGATCCTGCTTCTAATCTAAGCGAATTAAAATACAGCGGCAAAGTTGGTTGGAATAAAATCACCCTTTTCTGACGACCTTCGGTTCGTATCAAAAGTAAAAGGGGATTTCTTTGATCTCGCTCTGAATTCTGTTACCTCTACTAAATGATTCAAACAACGATAGCTTTTGTCTTCTTTTTACAGTCGGTTATACCAAGGTACGTTTAGTAACCTTGCGTCTTTTGTCTATAATGTCTAAAATAAGTCCCATAAAGTTAGCTTAGGCTTTGAGACTGGTTCCAATATGGACGCCAAATTTGGACTGTTAAAGACAAGAAGTCCTTTGTGTAGTCTAAAACACTCGAAGGCTTATATAATCTGTTTCTATTGTAAAAGTAACGCACAACTTTCAAAAAGGCGATTGTTGTTCAGCCAATTCGCCTGAATGGTTAAGAATAAGATATCTAAGGTGCTTTATATTTGGTCTACAATAACGTGAAAATCCAAAAAGAGTGAACGCTTACTGGATTATTACATTTCACTGCCATCTAGAGTAAGATAAACCCTCCTGAAGGCGAAAAAGATCACGAGAGTCAGAGAAAAACAGAGAGAAAATTGTTAATATGCAAATGCTGATGGTTGACCAGCGCACGTCAAATCTATGTGAGGTCCATTTTACCATACCGTGCAGGACCCGCAAGTAAACAGCTGACTTTTACTTCTTTGCCATCTGTGATATTCAGACACTACAATCCCCTGAAAACTCAAAATATTCGCTGAGGTTAAGTACTCCATACTCGCCCACCTCACGATTTCTCATCGGGGTTCAAATAAATGCTCACTTTTTTTTTAATATTATTTATGGTTGGTTAAGGTATTTAACGCCAATCTTCCAAACGTGTGGCCGAATATATTTTATTAAATTCGAAAAGCTGATTTCATCTCTTTTCTTGTTAAACAACTTTGAACGTTTGTAGCCGGTAAGATTTTTAGTATGATCGCTTAGGCAGAGATTGGTTATAACCCTCACAATTAGGGAACCCATTTTAAGGTTGGTAACATTAGTGGTCTTCTTGCCACTTATGCCAAGCTAGAAAACCTTTATTAACGCTCCTTTGCTGCTTCAGCGCTCGTCATGCTCCTGCGAAACTACTCCATCTGGATATTAAAACAGTAGTGCCTATCAATTTCGTCAGCTTTCCAGTTGTCTGCGATTCTGATAGGACCAAATATGTGAGAATGATGTTCCAAACCCGTGACTTCAATGCTGATAATGCTTCGTAATTGTGAGGAATAAACTGAGGAAAGGAACATGCTAAAGTTAATATTGTTTGAGACTTAAATGCGTCTCGACAATAAAAGTAGGATGTGTGGTATTTCTGCATTGTCAAGGATCGTGGAGGTCAAAGTTTTAGTAGCGCATACTGAATATTGAACAATACATCGATTTTTGTAGTTTTTTGTTGGAAACCAGTTACATTTTTTTATTATTCCCGTTATTTGCCGCTTGAAGTTTAACTTCTTCATGCAGCTCCATTTCAAATACCGATTATAAATTAGCCAACTTCCCTCACCAGCAAACCAAAACACTTGTAGCACGCTATCATTACATCGATGCTTACTTAATTACTTGCAACATTCCACACATTTAACTGCAACTCTCCTTTCCTTGCACGAACAAAAGTGTAATGATCCCCAAATTAAGTGTTGATTATCATCCTCGCCCATTAAAATCTCTGTGAAAACTTTAATTTTTGATATCCCCCAAACGATGGCGAGCCACGCAGCTGATGTTAATATTGGCAAATTAACACAATCCGCTGGCAACAAGCGCAAACGCGTGGCAGCAACAACAGCAAAAACAAGTGAACTAAAAGTTGGTGTGCAAAAAATTTATATAGTATATATGTAGTTGTCAATGTCTGTCTGTGTGTGTGTTGAGATATAAAACTAAACGCGCAACTTATGGCAACAAGCAACAAAGGACAATGCAACTAAAAGCTCCATGAAAGCGCACGTACATTTATATATAGTTACTGTATGTGAGAGTGCTGTGTGTGGCAGATTCCTTGGAGTTGGTGGCAGCATAGCGCCAGTGAGCCAACTAGTCAACAATCAAGCAGCAGACTTTTGGCCAAATTTTATTAAGTGCTGAGAGGGGTCCGCGTAGGGGCAAGCGTTGCGACGGACAGTGTTGAAAGTTGCGGAATGTTGGCGAAAATTCCTAAGGTCTCCCTGCGCATTGTGTGGATATATGTATATAATTTTTCGCATTAAATGAGAAGTTGTTTGTTATACCCTGAACAAGGAATATTATGAAGTTTGTCACGAACTTTATTATACCAAAAATGATTTATTTTTTACGGATATTCTTCAAAAATATTATTTATAACATTTAAAAATTATCAGTGACGAGCTGGGTCCCATTTTGCAAAGTTCGTCTTTCTATTCGTCTGCCTGGGTATGGGCGAACTAGTATTTCAAATTTTGAGATATCTTTCTGAAATTTTGCACACATCCTTTCCTCACTAAGCAGTTGATCATTTGTCGGAACCGCCGTTATCGGATCGCTATAGCATATAGCTACCATACAAACTGATTGATCCAAAATAAGTCTTTGCTTGGAAAAATTTTTTATTTGAAAAGATATCTTCACGAAATTCAGTAAGGATTATTATTTTGGATAACGGTAAAATCTCAGAAGAAATGGTTCAGATCGGACGACTATACCATATAGCTGCCATACAAACCGTACAATGAAAGTTAAGTTCTTGTATGGAAAACTTTTTTATTTGACAAGATATTTTTACAGAATTCCGCATGGATTAATGTCATGCATAACGGTACAATCTCCGAAGAAATGGTTCAGATCGGATAACTATAGGATATAGCTGCCATACAAATCCACCGATCAAAATCAAGTTCTTTTATATATTTTGTTCATTATTGAAGGGTATTATGGTTTAGACACAACCGAAGTTGCTGTTGTTCTTGTTTTTGTATAAGAATGAGTTAGTGTGTGTAATAGGAGCCTGTTGCTTCACTGTTTGTGTGTGGTATCTGGTGTACAGGCAAGTGGCAAGGATGGAAGGATTGTAAGAGTAGTTTTTGGAGCTCCAAAGTCGACGCTCTTTATATATATTATAGATTTTATATATATGCATATACAAATATATATGTGTAAATATGTATGTAGATAAGTATATGTGTATATGCGGTTTGTTTTTGACGGCCAAGTGCGGTTGTTTTGATTGTGGCGCAACAGCCAGTGCCTTAACTCGCCGACCGAGCGTTGATAGTGAAAGTGCAGCGACGTTGAAAACACCAAACAGATTTTGTTAGTACATGTGTGTATGTGTTTACATATACATAATATTTGAGTGTAAATTTGAGTGCTGGCAAAAGCATAAAAGTGGCGGAAGTAAGTGCAAAAGTTTTCCACTAAAAAATTAGTTAAAACTCCAATGAAAGCAGCGAGCGCTAGCACACAACACCCGCTCCTCCGCCGCCGCTTGAAATTGTAGACAACCAAGTTGAAAGCACGCAAAGTTGCTGATGACGTCGGTGTTGATGTTGTTGTTGACATTAAACCCGGACTAAATTTAGTGAGAGCGGTGCTGGTGTTGCAACGACTAAGTGGCTGAGATTCAACTGAGCGCATAAAAGCGTTTTACTGCCGCAAAAGTGTTGTTGTGGCTTTGCTATCGCGCGCTTGGCTCGCCGGTGAGTGAGCGCAAGTGGTGTGATAGCGCTTATTACTTGTGCTTTGATATGATGGAAATTAAGAAAATTGCCTGCAACGCTGGCTTGTTGCGCCGCAGTGTGTATTTTTGTTGTTGTTTGTGTCATGGAAAAGTTTTTATATGTCATACACAATAAATGAACTGGGTACGTTGCAAATAACTTTTTAGTATGCCTCGAGACTTGTTAGCTAAATTGCTTGCTTGCGAATTGCTACCGGCTGGCGCTCATTAATTGAGATTAACAAACATTTTTTGTCTCAAACTAGTGAGGTTTAGATCTTCTGTGTGCGTATATTTCGCGATAACGGAAGTTGGGATTATTTGTGGAGTTACGTGGCAAAATTCTGAAATCTGTATGTATAATATTAAAATATGAAGAATTCAAGTTTTAAAACAGGAAAGGTTTTTAGTTTTAATGAAGTGTCGACGACTTTTCGGTACTTTTGTGAGAATCAAAATTTTTTTCAAGTTACGATAATCAATTAATTTTCGATCATCGATTATAATTTTCAAAGTTTGCTCCAAATTATAACGACTTTTATTTTATGATGAATGTCACAAAATTTCAATATTAAAACAAGTAACTGGTAATAAAACAAGACATTGAGGTAATTTTTAAGCATAATACTATCTTTTGGTAGCCTTGTATCTCTATTTGATTTATTTCGTGGAATGAGCATCGATTTTTCCAATGTCATGTTTGGGCAACTGAAACTACCCCTCTATATAGAAGTGACTGCAAGTAATGGTTTTAAAATATATTATATTTTTACGCTTATATTAAGTTTGCCAATGAAGGCAACTTCCGATATATGATCAGTCTGACAAGCTGAATTGATTTTGTTATGGCCGTTTGTTTGTATATATGTACAAGTGCTTTTCCTCCATTTTTTAGATATTGATGTGTAAACAGCCTTTACTTCCAAAGAAGTTGTTCACTCAATACAGCTTTTTTCACGATCCAAAAGCATGTCGAACGAGTGTTTTAGCTCGTTAGCCGGTATGGCCGCCAGTATGCCGGTGCAAGCCTTTTGAATGGCCTCTACGTCTGCATAACGCTTTCCTTTCATGGGCAAATGCATTTTTCCGAAAAGGAAGAAGTCGCACGGTGCCATATCAGGTGAATACGGGGAGTGATTAATGGTTAAAATGTGATTTTTGGTCAAATAATCGTCCTTCGAATGTTGGATTCTGAGCAATTTTTGGTCGTCAGTCAATTTGTGCGGAACAAACCGTGCACACACCTTTCGTAAGCCCAAATGTTCGGTCAAAATGCGATAAATCGATGTTTTGGAGATGTTCAATTCCATTTCCATGAATTTCAATGATGATTTCGGCTGATTTTTGATGAATTCACGCACAGTTTCGATGGAATTTCCGGTGATCACGGATTTTGATTGGCCCACATGTTGATCGTCATTTATGTCCTCACGACCACTTTGAAAACGTTGAAACCACTCGTGCTCTTGCCATAAGCTCGTTTCATCAATTTAAATATTTCGGTAAGAATTTTACCAATTTAAAAAAAAAAAATTAATGTTGGCTCTTTGTTCAAAGCTCATTTTCGCACCGATAACACAAACATACTGACACTTAAAACGCAATAACTTCACTTCCAATCAATGAAATGTCATGAAATTCACAGGACAATCGATAAAGATCCAGTCTACATATAGTTAGATGGCGCCACTAGAGGGCGCTAGATTGAAAAAGTCCTGTTTACTTTGGAACGCACCTTGTATGTAAATTAAGAAAATAAAAAAACAAAAACTCGATTTTATTTACTTTTATGCTATCAAAATACACATATGAAGGGCACGGGTGTAGCCGAGCTTGCAGCTTTTGTTGTGCTTCAACAGAATTCCTGGCAGTGGTACGAGGACCATTTTTTGGGTTCATATTCACAGTACTATTTCCTGCATATACTGGCTTATCACGACGACGACAACACCAAAAGTTTGTATCAAACGGCGCAAAGGCAGTGAGACTTGTTCTACGGTTGTGATGGAATCATTTTGGACTCGTTACGATTGTAATTATTGGTTAATTTTTTACAAATAATGCCTGAAAGTGTAAATCACATCAAACAAGTATGGATTTTGACAGGTTAAATATCAAATAGACGTCTTGTCATTACTTGAATTCCCTTTACACGTTATTCTCGTATTCTTGACACTCTGATCCTGATTTTAAAGTAAAAGTATTCCTTATTTTTAGCAGTAAAAAAACTTCCTATAAATTGTATTTCCTAAAATATGCAAATTTCTCTCTTGAAGAAAATATGAATCGAATGAAAAGTATAAACATAAGTGTATAGTAGATTATTTGAAGAAACAAGAAAAAACGTTAATGCCGGCTGCACTGACCCTACACAAATACGAAAGATCTCTTACAAGAACTTCGATTCCGATAGTTTAGTTTGTATGGCAGACTTATGTCACATTGGTCCGTTATTGACAGTTCCTACTAATGAGCTGCTTCTGGAAAAAAGGACGTGTGCTAAATTTCAGATTGATATCTCAAAAACTGAGGCACAGTTCGCATACATACAGACAGATTATTCAGACTATAAAAATTATCGTTTGTTAAAGAGGTACTTAACTGTCGAAGAGTCTTCATAGTATGTACAAAAAAAGAATTTATTTTTTTTTATATTTGCTTTTGTTTTGCCATTCAGGGCAGTGTGCATATTTTGTGAGTTAAAAAAATCTATCAATTGTTTAAATTTTAAAGATGAGGAAAGCTTTTTAACATAAGAGTAACGTTGTCTCTTGATTGAGTTTTCTGAGCAAATAATTTTAAATAATTAATGGTCGCTTAAAAACTAGAAATAAAGGTGGAGTGTCCCATGTATTCCTGTTTTTTTGTTACAAATTATTTCACTAATGTGCGCAATGGTACATTTAAACACATGTAAACGCCCCGCGGCGCAGCTCAGCGGCCGTGTAACCGAACACAAACAAATTGGGCCTAAACTCAAGTGGTGAAAAATAGATTTACAAGCGCAAACACATATGCAAATTAGTCCACTAAGCACATGCTGTGCTGTGCGTACGTATGTACATGTGAATTCAAGCACTATTTTCACCCTGACATGCTACCAAAACAACAACAATAACAACAACAAGCCCGCATTCACTACCACATGCGTTGTGTTCCTAGCGGCGCCTAGAACTTTTTAATGAACTACTCGTTTTCAAGTGAACTATACTCGTTTTCCCATTTGACAACGCTACGCCCCACACTTTCTTGCCGCGCGCTGGTTTGCGGCTGTCATGTTAATCTGATTTTAATAAACTGTGTTCAAACTTTTTAATCACCAACGAAAAATTTTAACTACTTCGTCAAACAGGCGTGCAGACAAGCAGCCAATACGTCGATGTTGTTGATGATGGTGTTGTTGTTGTTGATACGCTTGTGCGTATAATTCTGCTGTAAATCTCTTTACTTAGTTTGCCACACTCATTCGCATGCACACATACACACATACATACATATATACAAGTGTAGTTGTATACCTTCGCCAGCGGCATTTGCGGCAACTATGCTGATATGCGCTCAAAAATGTCGAACATGTTGGTTGGATCAACGCTATCGACACACACGGCAATTTACCGTTACATACATACATACATGTATGCGGCAACTATAGGCCAAGTGAGTAAATGTCTGCATATATGCATACAAATTGTTATCCGCCTCGTTTCTCGATTGCGGCAAACACACATCGCCTCCCTCCCGCCGCTTACAGTTTGTTAATCCTGTTGTGCCAACTTTAATCCGCCGTAAAATTTGTTGCGTTAAGCTCCAAGAACGACTACAACAAATAGAACAAAAACATATAGTGGCAACACCTTTCACAAAAACAATAAAAACAAAAATTACTCTCGACAAAAAAGCGGCCAGACCATATGACCCATGAAATTCCATTCTTATTTGTTGTAGTTTGTTTTTTAGTAGCACCCTTTATAGTGTCGAAATTGCACTTTATTCGAAAAAGAGTGCGAAAAAGTCGCTTTTGTAGCCATTAAAATGTCTGCTTTCTCGCACTGAACTTGTTTTTTGGTTATTAATAGCATATGGCAACGCTTAAATACATAAATCGATTGGTTGAATCGGGATAATAAAGTTGATAGTGTGAAATAAATGGATTCAGTATTAACGCACAGTAAAATGTAGTTTTTATTTTGCCTCAGAAACCACTTCGTAGATGAAGACATTTTTTAATTGGGAAAGAACTGCTAGAGAGCGTGAGTTAGATGACGAAAGGTTTTTTTTTTGCTTCTCATTCAGGTAGAGGGCAATAAGCTATACAAAACACAAAACAAAAAGTTCGCTTCAGTCGCAGCCTATTTTAATTTATAAGAAGAACTTGGCATCAACGAACCTGCGTCTGATGGTCTTCCTCTTATTTAGCTCATTAATCAGTTAAGCGATTTTAGCCTATTCCGTCATTCAGTATTTTACAAGAAACTCGACTCTCTCTATCTGGTCTGAAATATAAAACATCGCTATCATTGACACAGCTTTCCTCTTTCTATTTTATGTTAATTTTTGTTGCGGAACTGATTTTCAGTGACTTTATATGCTCCTCAAACTTCACTGAAAATGAAAAGGCATTGAGCAGCCTGTTGACCCAATTTCAAACAAATGAAAAGTCCTACGTCAAAAATTGTATCGAAATACTGGACGGTCGTTAAAATCGGTATGTAGGCTTGGCTTAGCAGTTCAAAATGTTTTATAGCATAAACCTTAGTGTTTTATAGCATAAATTTATTAATGGTATGATATCAACAAAGTCTGATTATCTTCTTTATTTCTCTGCTATCTCAGAAGTTCCGTTCTTATTTTCATGAAAGTTTCAGAATGTTCTTAACCCCAATTTTGAAATGTGTTAATATACATTTTGTATCAATTAACCTCAGCTGTTGTTACAATTCTAAGTTGGGTAACGAACAGAACCTTTAGTTTCTTTGTAATCACATCTTTGTTCTTAATATCTTCATATATGCTAAGCAGAGAGTGAAAAATGATATATCGACTTTGATTTATTGTTGTCAAGGTTTTTTGGATTCCTCCTTCTTATAGAAAAAAATATAATACATATTTGGTAGTCAGAATTCTACTTATATATTTTCTTAAATTCGCTCTTCTGAAACATTGTGATATTACCGAATGATGAGTACGCTCTAGCCTACCACAAATACACTTTCAACCGACTGCCGTCTTATTCATAAACCCATGATGAATGTCAGTTCCACAGCTACAGTATCATGTTTTATGCGACCTCATCTTGACGTCATTTTTCTATGGCTTCAAAACATTAACTAAATTATGTTGAGTCGATCCAAAAGAGATGTTGAGATCCTCTGTTATCAACTCGCATGAAAAGTCTTGCTATAATACCTGCCTCTTACCTCGGACTCTGAAGTTTCTTCCTTATTCAGAGCACAGCTTTCTTTTCCATAAAATATTAATTGTATTGGCGTTGAGCTTGTCATCTTTAGCAATTATTCATTGCTGTGTTTATAAAACAGTTCTTCGGCGAACTAAATATGATCTGCTCGTCGATTATAATATTTTTTTCTAAGCACTAGTTAAATATTTGGCTGAACTGATTGGGGCTTAAGACTGTATTGGACGTATGTGACATATTATATATTACTGAACTCTACTAGGTTAAGTAAGGTTAGGTCGCAGTGTTGATCCAAAATTGTTGGACCTCACTTCACTTTACCCAAAAACATAACATAACATAAGAGCATCCGTTAAAATGTAAACCATTCGAACAGTGTCCAATCAGAATACTTACAAATGCGGCGATATTGGCTTTCCAAAGTGCCAGTAGTTTGTAGAACCTCTTACGGTTCACTCTGGGATTTCGCTTTAACCGGGCACCCATACAAGTCTCCATGACTAACTTTGAGCACACAAGCAGCAAGCTCAAAGCCACTATAGACGCTCGGCTAGCGGAGTGAATGTACACCTCTCTGAAGGAGTCTGCACATCGGAGTAGTGTATAACATATGTATATACAACTTTATTGGCTTAACTGCGTTTTCGTGAGAGCCTCCACCTCTCCCCAATTGCTGTTCTATAACAGTATAAAACGTCCGATGTTTTACTTACTCTCTCCTCGTTATCTGGTTTCCATGAAAGGCCGAAGTACTTCACCGTATCTACCGATTGAAGATCAAAGCATTCCAACGAGGGAGTGTAACATTTGGGATTTACGAGGATTACCTCCAAGTAAATAAAATTACCTCAGTTTGTTTCGAATTTATGGCTAATACCTTTCTGTCGGACCACTTGGTTTACATATGGGCTCTTCTAAAGACTTTTCATTTCTTGAACGAGAGAGTGGAGAGAAAATAATACGTTTTTTGATAGAAGATACTGTAGGAATATGATCGTAATACTAACTGGTCACTGTCTGGTGGCGGCACACGTCTGCAGAATGGGGCTGACAGATTGGGAAGACTGCAGAAAATGTTTAGAGTAGGGCACCAGTGGAATAATGGATCATCTCTTGTGCACTTGTCTGACATTGGCAAGACTACAGTGTAAGCATCTGGGGTCCCCACAGTATGATACACTGGAGGAGGTATCGGTAGTGAGGACGCAAAATCTGTTAATATATTAAAGAATGACTACTTCTCTTGGACCTGGGAACTGAACTCTATTTGGTATCGCAAAGGACCAAAACTGGTCTATGCGTGACTAATTGGCTTACCAGTTTAACTTAACCTAATCTAATGTGCTTGGATAATATTCTTATTACATCATATTTTCTATATATTAAAATAATTATTATTCAGTTTCTATTTCATAATTTTTTTTTTTAACCTAAAAACTCCACCTAAAATTTACTATCTGTCTTTAAACTCTACAATGACTCTATTATCTGGATATGTAAATATTTTCCAACTCGAATTTATGCAACTAATGAATGAAATTAATTGCGCTTTGTGTGCATCAATTTTCGTTTAGAAACAAAACCATTGAGGTGTGACAACGAAAAAGCGGCCAACTAAATTCCGGGAGCGATTGTGTGGCTGGATTTGAATGTGCGCATTTAATACCTGCCACCCAGAACAAATCCGACGAATCTCTTCACATTAACCAGCATTTTTCTGTGGTGATTTGACTTTTCACTGGCACATCGTCTAGCTCGCACACACACACACACCCCGTCCACACCGTGGCATCAGGCGATTTTTAGAGCTTTTAAAATTGCTTTATTGCCAGCAACAGCGGCTACATAAATATTTTGACGGCTACAGACCCGACTACATATATACATATGTATGTGTACGTTGCATATCAGTCACCACTCACCTGTGCCTCGGCCATCCAACAACAAAAAATACAGAAAAATTTATTCAATTCATGTCCAACATGCGCCGCCATCAACCATCAGCTCTGGCGAGTAGTGGCAAAATAAGGCCAGTTGCTAGTGGCTAGTCAGCGGAACGTGCCACATATCAGTCAAAACAAAACACACAAAAAATACTGTTGATGGATGACTGGCTGAGCCAATGTAGCATGGCAGCGCACACAGGCAAGGCGGCATTCAAACCGAAATACATACATATGCCCATGAATTCCGTCAAAAATAAAGCATAATTGACAGCCGAAAGCAGCGACACTCACACACACACATAACTGATGTAGCAATAACCATGCAACCTTGTCGGCTTGCAGCGCTGTTGATCGCCGCATCACTATTCGAAATAGTCAACTCAGTTATCACCCGTGGTAACCTGATAGTGAAACATGCCAGGCCCAGACAGCTCGAGGTGCTGTGGGAAGCATGCTTTCAGGCGTCACACACAACTACCTCACTCATATAGACCTGTGTGTGTCTGAATATGACCGCAGTTGTAGTACGGCTTGGCGGCGCACGTGGTTGCAACACGATTTGTTGGACTATCATTTCGTGCTAAAATATTTTCATTACTTTCATTTTGGTTGATTTTAGCATTTGACCGGCTGACTAGTATTGTTGTTGTCCATGTTAGCCATGTCGCTATTGCTGAGCATCCTTGTGGTACGCGCAGCATTCATTTGTGCGACCACTGGAGATTTTTCAATGGCAACAGCAACAATAACGAATGCTTACTGGTCTCCTCTCAGTTCTGTGCCTGTGGTTGTGGCAACCCGCCTGCCGCTGACTGCTGGAGGTGTTGATACCATTCGACAGGTATTAGCCATGCATAACTGCAATTACACTTGTGTATGCATCTACAATGGTGTGCTGCTGTGTAGGCTTCGGTGGAGTCGTGTGTTGCGGCGCACAGACATCTAAATCAAATCACAAACATTTGTTCATAATCGTTTTGTGCTTTCGAATCGAATCGTTTTGGTTTATATTTATTGCTATCAATTGCTTGAATGTGCTGCTGGGAGCTTCTTGTTACTTTCGTGTGGAATTAAAAAGTGTTGCCATATTTTTGTGAATTTTTAGTAATTTAAATTTAGACACTCTACGGAATTTAAGAGGTTTTTAAGGTGTTGATTTTATACATAGAAGCCTTAAAAGTGAACAAACCTTATCTCTGGCATCATGGAGATAATTCTGATTGTTTGGCGGATCAAAAATTAACTGTTTCTAAGTAAATTCCAACTCAAAAGTTTAGTCGATTTTATGAAAATTCTAACTTTTTAATCTTAATTGTCACTTGTTTTTAGATAGGAAGATTGAGAGCGCTGAAGACATCTCAACCTGTTTAAAGTTGAAAACTTTCAGTGGTAATACTCTCACGTTTTATCATCCTCAAAACATAGTACTGAGCTTTCTGCCGACTCCATCTTATATCTTATAGCGTTCCCCATTGATTGTGACATTTAGGTCGCCTTCATTTTTTCCTCTGGCTTGACTGATTTCCTCTGACCATAGATCACATCAAACTGTGACTTTTTGAAGATGTAATCGCATTAGCCAATATTATATTATTCCTTCTTTTCGAAAAGCATACGTATTTTGTCCTACTTATCAAGCACAATATAACATCCATTATTTCAAGCAGCCTTTGAAAGAACTCAACGGCATGAGAAACTGATAGTTGCTGAGTTACGGATCGCATCAGAGAGAGTCAACTAATCCGCCGTTATTACCTGTGAACTGGGTTAGGTTAGATCAAGTTAGATAGGCGATCCCTCAGCATGGTGGCGGATCACACTTAGACTGTTATGTAAAGTTATTTATGAAGCCAAACGAAAAAACTTCTTTATTTGGATATCAGATATCGGCGAAAGCACCTTGAAACAAATCCGCTTAGATGTTTTGTTTCTATTTTCGCTATTTCCTTTGAATGGCAAAAAGTAAGATGCGAGCTGTTTTTGCCTTTAGCTCTTAAAATCGGGACATTCAAGGAGGAACCGTTGTGATTATTCTCCTCTTCTTTCATAAAGCAGACTCAGCGAGAGAGTGTCCAGTTATAACAACCATTGAAAGATGGACATTGCTGAGAGCAAAAAAAGATATGATTTCCTCTGGGCTAGGAACTGGCGGCTGCACTGGTGTTGTAGTTGACCAACGCTGATTTGGTCTGAGGTACAACAATCTAGTACTGAATTACAAAAAGCCAAAGGAGGTCCTACCCTTTGCCATTCCGCAGTTATTCACAATGAAGTACCTGTAAAAACAAGCCCATCAGCTTTACACCCGCTGTGGCCGGGCACCCTAATCGGTCTAATCAATATATAACTCAATGTTAGAGATAAAGAGTTTTGAGTGCACAATCAGTGTGGTCAAGACTAATATCTCTGTTCTACTATCGAAGTGGAAGGCATATACCTTCACTTGGAAGACGCTGCGGTGGTCAAGAAGTCCAAAACTAGAGCTGATGGAAACTTCCTGACAGTGTACTCCTCCTCCAATCCAATAGAACTCGTTATTCAAAATATATTTGCCGACGTTTACTAGTAAAAGTGTATTGATTGCCTCTTTGATTAACCTAACAAAGTGAGACACCAAAAACGTAAGATGAATGGTCTTACAGGTTAAAGCAGGGCTTTCTTGACATAAAATATGGGGTTGTATCCCTTTACAGGACGAAACATGAAGAAAAAATATACTAAATGCTATTTAGCTAAGCTTTTTGGAATGAACCTTTATATATCGGTGAAAGAACGTTTTGAGACCTTTCCAAATGTGCTGAAAATAATAAGAGCCGAGTTAATTTCATCTTAGTTTCACAAAATTTGCATCTTCTAGTTAGTTTCGATAGCTGAAATGTAGAAAAAGTATAGTAGTAGAGACCATATAGCTAGGCAGAGATGCAATTTGCTGGGAGCAATATTGCTTTTTGTACAGAGAAACCATGCATCCGTGTAAATACTGGCGGTTTTTCAACACTTTCTGGACTCTCATATACATACAGCCTAATGCCACAATCAGAGGTCGAAGAAAGAAGAGGATGAATGTAGTTGCGTAGATGTATTCAAGTCCGAAGGGATTTCTTGAGTCCAATCACGGAATATCCATAAATTGACTACATAAATACTCGAAATTTTGTTCGATTATATTTTGTATAATACTAGATGCTTGAGGAGTTCCTTTTTTGCACAAATATTGTGTTTTATTTAATATAAGCATCAAGAAAGACAACATAATTAATTCTTGAAATCATATTACTGAGATATTAACGAATTACTACTCTACACTCCTGTTTGGAGGAAATCTTTCAGAATTCTCAAAATATACAAAATAAAAACTAAGTAATACTTAAATACCATTGAACTCTGGTAACCCTGCAAAATTTACTCATCATAGTTTCTGTGAACTCACACGTACTTGCACAACACCATCCAATGCTCTCCTTGCATCCTGGAGGTAAATTCATGGGAAGCAAATACATATTTGTGGGTGCAAGTTGTATGGTTCTATGTAAACAAAATTTTCCAAATGAGTGCATTGCATAAATATGAATACTGGCTTTGCGTAATGCCAGCAAAACATTCGTACCCATGCGAGCCTTTACATTCAAACCGTACATATATGTACATATGTACCTATGTGAGTAATCTCGTTCAAAACGCTCTTGTATCGATAATTTTGCATTTAACGATTTGTTGTCATGTTACGGCTGCTGGCTATAAAGTTGCAAATTCATTGCTGTTATTAGTGGTATACTGTGGTAATATTCATGTGCTAACACCTAGCATTGGTCTTAACCACTGGTAGTACGTAGACATAAATGGAAGTAAAAAAAAATTGCAAATCCTTTGGAAGTGCTTATTATGCAGGAAGTTGCTGATTCTATTCAGTTGGTAAGAGGTTGAGCTTTAAATGGTGAATATATTCAAAGATTATGAAGATCTCTTTTGGTATTTCTCAAAAATTATCCCAAAAGATTGGTTGGAGACATAAATTTTCGTCACCATATCGTTTTCGCTGAGCAGCCGTCATAGATTTCTTTCAAAAATAGTTAATTTCTAGGAGTATATTATCACAGGACTTTTAACTAAACCCACTCATACTAATTTGTTTTCGAACTAAGGTGACAGAGCGTGTGTGGTTTTGTTAGATCAAGACAAAGGTTCGCCATTATCTTTAAGAAATAGCTTAGGGTATGTGACCGTCACGGCGGGCTCGAATAAATTCCAGCCGAGAGTTCCAATTTTCAATCACTTTTTGTAGCTATTCAGACCATACGTCAGAAATAAAGCGTCGAATAGTCTCTTCCAAAGCGTCTTTTGCCACGATTTTGTGTGTAGACAATGACTTCAAATTACCTCAGAAAAAATAGTTCAGCGGTGGGAAAACGCAAGATCTTAGAGCACACACCAGAGGCTCACTACGCGCAATATTGCGATCACCAAAAAAAGTTTCCTTCAATAAATTTATTGCTTTCTTGACTGGAACTAAAGGTTGTCTATATCAAAAACCTCCATTTCAGTTATGAAAAAGTGATTAAACATGGCTCTATAGCGTTCCCCATTGACTGTAATATTATGATCCCCATCATTTTTTAAAAAACGTGGATCAATGATTCTCTCTACCCATAGAACACATTAAAGAGTGACTTTTTGAAAATGTAACTGCGTCCGAACTTGATGCTCGTTTGGTTTGAAGTTTTGCAAGTGCTAGAGGTTGTAAACCAGAGAATCAAGAATTTTCCATACAATTTTTCATAAAGTGGATGGTCACAACTCCAAGTGTCGCGCGCGATTACCGATGGAGTCAATTGGATCTTCATCCATGCTCTGTTTCACACCTACAGCGTCTACAGTGCTTACTCTACGGTGTCTCTGAGAATACCCACTCGATTAAACATGATGCGAAATCGTTCCTTGGTTGGTCGAATTACCGACTCTGCTGGTCAGTTATGTCGACCAAATATTGAACGCAGCGCAAACCAAAATGAGCATAGATCAATAACAGTATTATTAAAAATTTTCGGTATGTGAGGGTAATCGAAGAATGCCAAGATAACCGAAAAAGCAAACAGCAAGCTTATATCGAGGTCAAAAGTTTGGAATATGTCTATAGTCCATGGAGTTTTGTCGCATTAAATAGCTATGGATATGCAATGACAAAACATTAATTATTATATGTAGCCGAGAGCCTTCAGCTTCATTACGATTGAGTTGAGTTCGGCTAATTTTTTTTTGACTAATTCAAACTGTAAATATGATAAGTATATTAATATGACGTCACAAACTGAGCGCGATGTTTTCAAGATATTCGACCCTTAGCTTGTAACCAAGCAGTCATACGCACATCCTAGTTTACCACGTTTAATTATGTTTACAGTTAAGTGGCTTCTTTTCAACCGCTTTATGCCATCCAAATGACCTTCTAATCCCTGCAATCACATTACACTTCAATTGATTGAAATTAATCAATCCCAATGTGACCGCTGAATAAGCGCTTACAACTGCTGAATTATGACTTTGTCGATACTTTTGCACTTTTAAGGCTATACAAAAGATAATAATGCAGAATGATATTTTTAAAGCTGTTAATACTCAATTATACAAGAGATACTTTATCAAAAGAGTCGCAGTTTATGAATGAGCTCAAGTTGCTGTGTGAGTATGAAGAGGGTAAAGCTTTAATTGAATGAATGAATGACGACTCAATGCCGCTGAATAAGCCATTGTTGCGCTTTTTATGGCAAGGTGCGTAAATGCCACATTCATTGAATGGAGTTTTGTGAAAATGTTTACGTCGAAAGAGCGAATGGATTGAAGGCTGGGTTGGTTGTAAATTAAGTATTGATCGTGGTGAGTGAACTGAGCTAACCTTAGTTACAACTTCAGTGCCCTTTCTTGTAAAGAATGAGTCGCATCGCATTCACGTCAACTTGCTAACGGTTGAAAGCAACTTCGTTGGTTTTCTTCTTATTCTTTTTTATATAATTCCGCTTATAAAAAAAATATTTTTTTTTCGTGCTCCAACAAGAGACGCTGTTGGCGGCAGTTGCCGTACAATTATGAGCTGATAAAGTAACAAGAGAAAGGGCTGTAAGCAGTAATAGCAGCGACAACCACTACTACAATTGTGGCGCATCAAAACAGAAATTGCTTGGATTAAGCTAAACAAGATTTAAGCAACTGAGCCAGCCAAAATCGCTTGTTACATATGTACATGAATATATTTCTGGTAGCTTGCAAGCGAAATCGATGAAAAGCGATGGGTGGCACAGTGATGTGACATACACATGTATCACATGTTATACATCCATATGCGAATGATGGAAATAAAATGAAATTGACTGCTTATGCAATGATTTCAAAGGAATATAAGCGTGCAAAAGACTGTTTCGACATAAAGAACGCAGTCATGGTGTTGCTTGTGACTTAAAAGATTTGATGCCACACGCGTTTAGTATAGAAACGCATACACGCACAAATCTGGAACTTTAGTTGCGAATTCAGCTCAGCTGAATTGCGCTGAATTGAGCTGAATAGACGTATAGCCTTCTGTTTAGCAACAGGTAATGAAAGTAACACTTGCTATATTAAGTAAAGAAGATTTTAAATAATTATTCGTACCAAAAGTCTTTAAAAATTATAATAATAATAGTTAATAATTTAGTAAACGTAATGTAAACGCTCATTTCACATAAATCACTCCGAAGGACTAACAGAAAATATGCAAAATTGTTTTTCCCATAGTATTAGATATTAATGTTTTAATTTTTTCTAACATAATATATGCTGAATAGAAAAATAAAACGAAGTTTGTACCATTTCAAGTAAATATGATATGGGATGCTTCAAAATAGAGCTTTAAATTGGTTGACTAATTAATCAGTTGTATCGATAATTTTTTTTGAGATTTATTTATAAACCCTTTTAGTTCAAGTTGAATTTAGTTTCGATATGCTGAATTAAACTGATGTGTATTTCATTAAGTTTTAAGTGGCTTTTTCTTAATAAATAATTTTTTCTAAATTTTTTTTTGCTAAATTAGAACTAACAATGTTAAATGTGCGCTGAATATATGTGTGCATATGACAAAAAATACTCTAAAACAAAAACCATTAATTTAACTGCACTCAATTCATTAAATCTATTGTTTCAAGTCTTATTCAGCTAGCACATTTTGCGCTGAGTCAGCCTTTATTTAAGGAAATTTAGCTCTCGTTGTTGAATTTCGCAGTAAGTTAAAGCATATTTCTATTCAGCTCTGAAAAGTAGGCGCTGAATCACCTTATCGCTAAAGAGATTTATTTCTTGTTGCTAAATCTCGCAGCTAATTAACGCATATTTCTATTCAGCTCTGAAAAGTAGGCGCTGAATCATCTTTTCGCAAAAGAAATTTAGTTCTCGTTGCTAAATCTTGAAGTTAACTAAAGCAAATTTCTATTTATCTCATAAAAATAGGCGCTGAATCACCTTCTCTTTAAAGAAATTTAGCTCTCGTTGCTAAATCTCGCAGTTAACTTAAGCACCTTTCTATTCAGCTCAGAAAATATGCGCTGAATTAGTCTCATATCTCACTTTTCTCATATAACTAATCAGTGTGCAAATCACAAATGAAAGCTTTATATAATCTACCAATTATCTTCACCACAAGCAGCACATTTTTCGTACAATTTTATTCAGCTAATCCCCGCATGTCTTTACTTTCTTCAATGTGCGTGTCTACTAATAATAAAGAGATCAACCAAATTGAAAATGTCAAAAAATTATAAAAGTGACGACATAATCAATGGCGCAGCGTTTTTCTTATTTCCTACTTTTTTTTAAACTTCACTGCCACTACAATGCCCCGGAAGAAAGCGAAGTTTACACACACAAGCTTGCAAGCACAAATTTTCTTTGGTCTAAGTGGCCCGAATGACAGCAGCTTCCTGAGCAAATATAATATCTTTGAAATTTTTTTCTTGAGCTCTTTTTTGCTTTTCTTCGCATTGCCACACGCCCCCACGCCTGCATTAGCTTGAGTTGCTATGAATGCCCGCCAATTGTTTGCTCAATTTCTTTCACATTTGCCCTTGTCTGTCTGTGATCGACCACCACACTAACACACATGCAAGTTAGTTGGTAAATATGTTTGTGTGTATGTGTGTGAATAGACATATTGATTTCGCAGCCACTTTTGCTTTGGAGGGCTTTTTTGAGCGCTCGCGTGCAAACTGACCAAATTGAAAATCAGGCGCCTGATGCTCAGATTTCACACTCCACTTGGGTAGCTTGGTTGAACTGCCTCCCTACCCCTCCCCATTTTCCGTTCACTCGCGTTGTTGACTTCTCACTTTATTTATGCTACGGCCTTTTCTTGGGTCTCACAGACACAAACACACACATGCACTTGTTATTGGGCTCACACATACATGAAGGCATTCAACTTGCCACATACTCATGCACGCGGCAACGTCGTTTGTTATCTTGTTAATGTGCCTCACTTTGCCGGACACAGCAATTGTGCTCCCCTCAACACGCATGCATGTGTGTATGTATGTGTCTAAGTTAATTTATATGTAGTGTGGCTCGTTTGCAACAAGTTTCCTTTTAGTGTTTGGAAAATTGAAACGCATCAACAACAGCAGCAACAATAACAGTGTCTAACAACGACATATCCGTTTGTTGCGCAATTTGATAAAGATACCGTTTGGCACGCAGCCTCTCACATTGCCGCATAGTTCCAAGTGCACACACACACACATTCATACATATTTTGTGCCGTCCACTTGTGGACAAGTCCACTTTTGGCTAGTCACAGTGACGTGGGACCTCAATGTCCGCAACTGTTTGCGCTTGTGTGGGTGTGTCATTTTGTTTGTTGCCGGAATTTCGACTTGTACCGGATATATTATCGTAGCGGGCTTGTCCGTTATTATTTAAAGGAGTAGTAGTGCCCCTAAGTGCATGTGTATATGTTGACGGCATATATATATTTATCTACGTATGTTAGTATGCCAGTTCGTGCGCTTTCAGGTACGAGCACCCTTGTAATTTTGACTCAAAGTATAACCTTTACTCTACAACAATTTATTTGGAAAAATATTTTTGATATGTTATTACATAAAAGGACATTTACTTCGGAGTTTAGGCTGTTCGTGAATCCAAACTCTGTGATTGAAGAGGAGTTGAAAATTGGTGCAATTTATTTATTGTGTCCACCGTGTCATATTATGGATATATTTCAAGAAATTGTTTCAGGATAAAAAAAAGTATTTTAGGGAAGCACTTCTTCATCATACCTTTCCGCGTAATGAAAATATAAAATGAAGTCATAATAAAATCCATAAAATATTACTGTATTTGCGCCGAATTGTAAAATTTATGAAGAAACACTATTTTTATAATAAAATTATCGATATTTTATGGAATCGTATTCTTTCAGCTTAAATAATGCGCTGAACAAGCAATTAAAATATCTGAGATATTTTAAGTAGTTTATTTATGAGAGCCTTATATCAAAATATATTTATTCAGCTCAAAAAAGTTACGCTGATTATATAAATTTATTTGAAAATTGGTGCAATTTGTTTTTCTTTTGTGCTGATTTATAAAATTAATAGAGAAATGCAGTTTTTGTTATAAAGTAATTGATATTTTGTGGAATCGCACTCATTCAGCTCAGAAAATGCGCTGAATAAGCAATTAAAATATTTGAACAATTTTAAATATCACAATAATGAGTGCTTTCAATGCCTTATATCAAAAATTGGTTATTCAGCGCAAAAAAGTGCCGCTGAATACATAAAATTATTTGGAAATCGTTGCAATTTTTTATACTAAGAAAAGCTTACATATAGCAGTATAGTATTATTTAATTTTCAAGGAGTTGTTTCTGCATGACAAAACAGTATCGTGTGCAGTCACGATAAAATTCGAAAAATGTTACTACATTGGCGCTGAATTATAAAAATTATAGAGGAACTCTGTTAATTTTATGAAATTATTGTTATTACATCTAGAAGTACTTATTCAGCTGTCAGAATATGCGCTGAATAATATGTACATAACATAAAATAAAGCCACAATAAAATCTGTGTAATATTATTATATTGGCGCTGAATTATAAAAATTATAGAGGAACTTTGTTATTGTTATAAATATAACAATAAATTTATGTTTAAATTTATATTTATCTTATATACATCGAAAATAACGCTTTCAGTATACGCTGAATAAGTAGTTTAAATATTTAAATGATTTTAGTATTTAAGCTTTCAATATTTTATGTATGAAAAATTCATTCAGCTCAAAATAGAGCCGCTGAATTGACATAAATAAACTTGTATCAGTTTCCAGTCATAAAATTGGCTAATTATTGATTCAAAATCGAAAATATATGTAATCTAGAGTTGTAAATGTTGTGCTGAATAGCTACAAGGAGCCATTCGATGTTTTCAGTTACCTAAATATATGTTATATTTTAGCTTTTGAGTGTAATATCTATCATTCAGCTAAGACATTTGGTGCTGAATTGGTCTTAGTTAAGCTAATAGCACATTTTATCATAAAAGTTTTCAGATAATTTGCCAAGTAAAAAAGTTTTTGTTCATAATTATTATATGCCTGAGATAAATGTACCGCCTTAACGCAAACGAGTATGCATGAATCGTCTTCGATGTGCAATACTGAACCTTAAATTTCTATATCTTTTGGAGGAATAAGATAGCGATTTAATCATCTCATCCCAATCTATAGGGATTTGTTTATTTTACTGCTTTAAATTTTTTGCTTTACTCACCATTTATACGTTTCCGCTCAGCGATTGCTTCGGGGTATTACTAATTGGGTATGTGTCGTAAGAAACCGGTTTCAGGTACAGGAGGTTATGTGGTTTTTAGCGTGAGTTGGGTGCATAGTATTGCAGTCTGGAAATAAATGAAGATACGTTTTGAAATATTTTAATTAATGAAAATTTCTTGTTGTGGATTTTATACATTACAAAATTAGGAAACCTTAAGAAAGCGTTACAGAATATGAGTATTGAGTGAATATTAACGGGTTATAACTAAAAATCTGCACTAATTTTATTTCAACGTAACTTAAAATATACTATTAACAAAAAGGTAAGCTATTCTATGTAGTATAATTATATTATTTTAAAAACGAAAAAATTAATGAACTTCAAAATACGGTCCATTGTCAGCAACCCGTCTTAGTTTAGTCAGGATACATGAGCAAGCACGTTGTACACCGTTAGTATCAACTTCCTTAAGGCACTTCCGGATGCGACGTGTCAGCTGCTTCAAATTTTGAGCCTTCCAACCATTTTTATACACTAAAGCTTTGATTTCTCCAAAAAAATCCTCAATCGGTCGGCATTGTGGTAAGTTTGTCGGATTCTTTTCTTTAGGCACAAAGTAGATGTTTTTGTTGACCAAGAACTCCAATGTCGCATTTGCATAATGAGAAGAGGCTTTGTCCGGCCAGAATACGATTTCATCGTTTTTATGGTGTTTATGTATGAAAGGAACCAAAATTTTGTCCAAACATTGATTAATGTACGTCTCATGATTTATTGCTAGTCCATTTGGCTTAAAGAATGGCTCAGAAATACCCTTAGAAGAAACTGCTATGTAGAGCATAACTTTGGACTCAAATTTTTTTTTGAATTTGTACTTTATCTCGGGAGGCGTTATAGACATATCGTCTGTGTAATAAACATCGTTGCCCGGCATTTGTGGCCCGCTGAGTGAAAAGTAGCTCTCATCATCCAAAATGAATGATTTTCCACTAAAATTCTTGCACATCCACCGACATTGTGATTTAACTTGACTTATCTGCTCTTCGGTGTACCCTGGACAATGCTGCTTTTTTCTGGCTTTAATGTGAAGTCTATTTAACGTTTTGCAGATATATGGCTGTGAGCATTCGAATTTTCGTGCGACTTTGGTTTGACTTATGCAATCCTTATTGTTGAACAATGTCTTCAGCTTCCGAACGTTTTGGGGCGTCATAATAGTCGGCTTTCTAGAACCCGGTTGCCTTTCTATTTTTAGAGTACTTAATATTGAGTATATCGTCCTTCTGGAGACGCCTTCTGCCATAAAATGCGCACACGTAAACTTTTTTCCGGCGGTTTCATGTTTTTTATAAAACTGTACAACGCGGTCGCGGAGGTGTTGCTGCTTAGAAGCCATTTTAAGCACTAATTGAATTTGTAAGCTGTTACAAATTACATGTCAAAAAGATGATGCAATCAGTTCCCCAATTGCGTAATATTAGCATTTGAAAACTGAAAACAACAAAACTGCAGGCCATTGAAATTAGTGCAGATTTTTAGTTATAACCCGTTATGAAATTGCAAAGTTCTTTCATATTTTATTCTCAGAGAAAAACAGCTGAGCATTTTATATATTCGTAGAAGTTCGAACAATAACCTATGGCATCGGGTGTAATTTGGAAATGATATGACGAGACTTCATTTAAGATCTTTGTTGAAATTTTGTCTTTTAATGGAATTCCAGTTTAATCCAACGGTTGAGTAATAGAAGGTATGGTTATGAAATTAAGACCTTAAAACTCCAGAGGTTTTAATTGAAGAAAAACCTTGTATGAACTATATATTTGTTCGATTTTACTTTATTGTTGTTAATAATTGAAATGTTTGAAGTATTATTTCTTATCTTTTTAATCGATGCTTTGATAATACCTTTTTACTTGATAATTTTTCCGCTAATTATTCGTAAAATCTTCTTAGTTCTATGAATACTTTGTTAGATTACTATTCATATCATTAGTAGAAACTGGATATTGAAGACCTGAAAAATGCTTTTCGAAGGTAAATATTGAGCGCAAAGTTGTGGGCTTCTTTTTCACAATATTACCCATATCTGTTGGAGTTTTCGGGTTTATCCAAGTGGGGGATGTTTTTGAGCATGAAGAATTGGAGTTTTGTATAAGTGAAAATTCTGTATGTTTTGGATTTCTGTTCCGTAATGTTTGGTGAATAGCTTTTCTTTAACGTAATATGGAAAAAATTCACTTTGTAGATAATTAATTACTTCTCCAAAATGTTGTCTGCCTCTACAATATTAGTTTGCACTAGTACTCGAATTAATCGATATTTTTAATTAATCACACGAAAATATTTTTAAACACTTTTTCTTAAAGAGTTGAAAATAATAGTTTGAAATGTTTCAATGCTGAATAAAAGGGTTGCTATGCCTTAAGACATTTATATTTTACTGTATATGTGAAATGCTTATAAAAGCAGGATGTCTAAAGACTGGAAAAAAAATCTGGTTCATTCGATATTACATGGTCAATGAATATAAATGCGATTTGTACTCTTCATATGTTACATTCAGATGGACATGCATACTGCAGGTAGATTGATGTGAAAGTGAGGGGCAGAGCAAATGCAAAGAATGAAAATAAAGAAGTAAAGAACGTTTAAATTCGGGTGTAACCGAATACACTGTGCTCGATAAGACCTTATTTACGATATGGTGGAGGCCTAACTCACGATATATTAGTCATACACTGATCGACATAATGGCCAAAACTTTATTCTCCCTTTGATGTGACTCATTTGTAGGTAGACCTATCCATTGACCAAGAGAAAGTGTAAGGCGCGTTACATTGCATATTTACAGTGAACTATACCCATGTTTTTGATGTTTATTATTGAAATTTATATTCTGTTTTCATCGAATGATCTATTTCTACTTTCAAAATATTCAAAACGGTCAAAAATTGGTTCCCGATTCGACAAAAATAAACGTTATTTTAGTTTCAAACTATTGCAATTTCCATATGCAGAATATTTTTGATCGAAGAGAACAAACACCATATAAATAAGGAATGAAAATATATGCATTAAGTTCCTATTCGCAACAGCTGAGTGCTATACCTGTTACATAAATCTTTTAGCAGCACGTTTCTTTCATTTTCTCGTCACTGATTCCTGCTTTCTTTCTTCAGCTGTTGCCTATTCATATATAGTTGTTGTTGCTTTGTATATTTGCGTTATTTTTTGCTGGCTATGACACAGTCACCACTGCATCGTTTCTATTCAACAAATTCAATTTATATTCATATTCAGGCACATCATTCGAGTCTATTATTTGTAGATTTACATACATAATTCTGCCATCCCCCATCTTGTGTCTGTGTTATGGGGTGTTCGAAAGCATGTATTCATACCTCTGTATGCGTATCACTTTTATATCGTATTTGTAGTTGTATCTGGAACAGAAAGCATGCTTTATGTAATATCTTTTGCTATTTATTTTTTTCTGTCTGCACTTCTTTCCGCTTCCAAAGCAGCTGATTGAGTTTGGTAAAGGAGATGCGTTGGTTTCTTAGATGTATTCATATACATATATTCACCAAAACTAATGCGGAGAAATAGTGATTTTTATACATATGTATAATTTTTGGAGAATGTCTTTAATATAATATATATTTCGTAAAAAATATCGAAGAATCAAACAATTTTTAGTGTAAATTTATGTTTTGCGAGATTTTTTGAAAAAGGTCGGAAAAAACTTTTGACTTAAAAGCTCCAAACGGGTGTATGGAGAAAGACATTTTTAAATGAAAATGATGGTGGAACGTAAATGTGTTTCAAGAACATCAAAAAAGAGTTTCAAGTTTTTATAACAGACTTTTCAATAGTGCTAGTGAGACATAAGAAGTGCCCGTAGTGTCGAGAATATTGCTGCCGCTAGCGCATCAATTGAGGAAGACTCAAAGGAACCTCTCACAGGCTCATTTCTGGCTGAATGGTCTTAGTCAATTAGCAAAATATGCGTTATTGGTCAGACTGAAATCCACACGTATTGCATGAGCCACCATTGCATCCCGAAAAATTACGGTTTGTTGCAGTTTATGGGCCGGCGGCGTCATGGATCAAGACCGGCACTTTACTGTGAATGGGAATCGCTACCGTTCAATAGTAACCGAATATTTTTGGCCCGAATTGGATGACATGGACTTGGACAATATGTGGTTCCAACAGGAAGGCGCCACAAGCCATACAGCGGTTGTCAGAATACTTCAACATGTTGGATAAAAAATTTGATATTGTATGAAGATATGTCATTTATAGGAAGACTTTTACATTTCAGAAGTAATCTACCTACACTTATACATTTTCCAGATCTTCGAAAGAAATGTAGCGTTAATTAGGAGGCTATGTCTTATTACTAAGGGCTGTTCCGAACTCGTACTACAAAAAAATTATCGAAACGATGAAAGATCGACTATATGGTATATAATCGGAATATCGATCACGAGCATTTGGATTGAAGAGGCTAAGTCCTTTGACTAAGGTCTGTTTCGAACCAAAGAGGACACCTCGGACTATAAAAGTGTTATCGAAATGCTCAAGATCTATATAATCGGAAAATTGATATCGGTAGCAATTAAGTATCTTGTTGCAATTGTATTGAAGAGACTAAGCTTTATGACTAAGTTCTCTTTCGAACTAAAAAGTCAAATACTACTACAAAAATGTTATCGAAGTGGGCAAGATCAATATAATCGGCATATCGATATCGATGACAACTTAGCTAATTGTTAGAACTTGCCAAAAAACGCCTTTAGGAATAATATTCTTATACTTTTTGAAGCGCTGAGCTAAATTTCTTACCTTAGAACCATGTTTACTACAGATCATTATTTTCTTCACATTTGATACCGTTATACTTTTTCACACATCTCTTTTAATCTTTTCTGATTTTTCTACACAATCACTTGCTTTTATTGCTATTTATAGTATATTTGGGTTGAGCATTTTTGCTTTCGCTTTTTGCATTTGTCACGTGAACCAAATATGAAGTGCAACAAACATAACGAAAATTCCTCAAAAAAAGTGGAAAGCAAAAGCTCCGGCTGCAAATCTCTAGTACTTGTGCGTGTAACTGCACCGTTGGCACATTTTTGTTGCTGTTGTTGCCACATCACCGACTGCACTCTTCGGCAAGCTCAAAAACGGATTCACCTGCTATGCTGCTGGTACTTTTGGTGGCACTCAGACACCAAACCACCTTCAGCAGACAGACAATCATAATAGAAGCAGCCAACCAAACCAACCATTGCAACCGGCTTGTATCGCACCAGCGTGCCACAGTTTAACACGTTGCACTTTAACACTCCACTTGCACAGGCAAATCAAATGAAATCACAGCGGAAGTGTAACCAAAGGTGAAATCCTATAAGCGCCAGTGTTAGCAGTCGCTGTACGAGCACACGTATGCGAGTGTGATATGTGAATAACTGTACTTGTATGCTACCGTATTTATACCCTGAACAGTTCGCCTTGAAGTTTGTAATACCCAGAAGGGATATATATTGTATAAAATATATGTATGATCAGCATCCAGCCGTTGTCCTTCCTTCTGTGTTTAAGTGAACTAGTCCTTCAGTTTTTGAGATATCGTTCTGAAAATTTCCAAACGTTCTTTTCTTCCTAAGAAGCTGCTCATTTATCGGAATCGGCGATATCGGTCAATTCTAGCATATAGCTGTCATACAAACTGAACGATCGGATTTAAGTGCTTGTATGGAAAACTTTTTTATTTGACGAGATATCTTCACGAAATTTGGCATGGATAATTATTTAAGGCAATGATACAATCTTCGAACAAATGGTTCAGATCGTACCAATATAACTTATATCTGCCATACAAACTGAACCATCAAAATCCAGTCCTTGTATGGAATCCTTTGTATATATGAAGGGTATTAAAGCTTCGGTGCAACCGAAGTTGTCTTCTTTTGTTGCTTTGCTTTTGTGGATGCATGTGTAGGTGTTGTATATGCAAAATACAGTTATGAAGTTGTAAAATTGCAAAAATAAAATCATGAATTCTTTTATAATATTTTTATGAGCGTAAATGGAAGTGCAAATGCAGACACATGCGACACTCACATGCATACAACAACAACAAAATACAAATATATATGCATATGCGAATGTGCCTGTTGTTGTAAAGTGTTTGGTGTTGCTGTAAATCGAGGTTCGTGGGTTCCAGGGTATGCAACCCCTTGCGCCTTCCCTTCCGCTCACTCAGTTGGCGCTTAGCGGCTGCTGTGACCTGACATTTATTTGAATGTTTCATAAGCTTGCATGAGGTTAAGTGTATAAAAGCATTAAAAGTATATTTGTATGTAAATGCGGATGAGCACATAATAAAGTCGGGCGCAAAAAAAATGCCAGAAATTATAATGGCAACGAGACAAGCAGCCATTGTTGAGCAACTGCTTGTATGACAATGGTGTGAAGAAAAAATCGCGTTGAGGGGGAAAGGACAAGTGTGATGGGTGAAAAGCATGGAAATTTCAAATGCTGTCGCTTAGCGTGTATTGCCATAGTCGCATTATGCAATTTGCGCTTTCATGGCGCTGATGGTTCGAAAATTATAAGCACTCTGGTACTCTGTTGGCACGTGTGTGCGCATGTGTGTGTGCTCGTCAAAATTCTAGTTTCACAGCAGTAGTTACATGCATTTCATCTATATCTTCATTATCATATTGAATGCATGCAAAATTGTGTAATTATTTTAGACCACGTTTGGAAGAATGAGACGTTGCTCTCTTAACCGTCCACTGAAAAAGGGGGTTAAGTGGGGGTACTAAGTTTTTACTGAACTGTATATGAGGTAAAATTAATTCAATTTTGAGGAAAATATTTAACAAGAAAGAAAGAACTACGTTCGGGTGTAACCAAATTTTAATACTCTCGCAATATGCAAGAATCTAAGTCGGTGAAATACTTTCGGGTTTTGGTAAAACATTATGTGCGAAAATGTTGCCTAAGAACTCAACACTCTTTGGACTTGAATTACAAGAAGATAAAATTTCTATTGAAGACTTCTATTAAAGAAAAAAATATGATATAAACTCAACTGAATCAGAAGATCGGAAATTACTATATTATATTGGGGATATCAGGTTTAGATCATGGAAAGACATTTGCCAACAACGTTTACCAATCGTTCAACTTTATTACCCAATAGAGCACATAGCAATAGAGCATATAGCAGCCGTAGCTGAGAGTGGACACGAAGACCGTGGATAGTCGATTCGGCGCCATTCGTAGCAACTCGAACTAACGTATAAAATGAATTGGCGCATTTTACGTCGAGATCTTTAATTTAAAGCGTGCAAAATACAGCTTGTGCAAAAACTTAAGTCGCTTGATCTTCCTAAGCGATTTGCTTCGCTCTATGGGGGCTCTTGAAAAGTTCTAAAAAACTCCGACGTTTTGGAGCCAAATTTTTTTCAGCGGTGAGACGCATTTCTGGCTCAATGGGTATGTATGTGTGCAAGCAAAATTGCCGCATTTGGGTCGAAGAGCACTCTGAAGTACAAGATCTGCCATTTTATACAGAAAAAACAACGGTTTGGAGTGGTTTGTGGGGCGATGGAATCATCGATATATGCTTCTTCATAAAAGATGATGCCGGTAATAACGCAACCTTTAATGGCGACCGTTATCACCCATGATAATCGGCTATTTGATGCTTGAAATTGAATTTTGATATCGGCGACATTTGCTTTCAACAAGACGGCGCCACTTTCTACACATCGTATTAATCAATCGATTTATTGAAAGAACACTTCGGTTAGTCCCTGTCCCTGTGTCGATATGAAAAGTCTATAGTCCATGTGGACAATCCCGCTTGGATTCAGACTTTGGACAAAACATCACGTATATCATCCGCCAGTTACCAGTCGAAAATCCTCGAAAATTGGACCCAACTGGACCATCTAAGGCTTTGCCGCGGCCAACTTTTGAAAGAGATAATCTTCAAAACATAAATGCAGAGAATTTTCTTTCGAAGGATAATAAACATTCTTCATTAAATTTGAAATTTCTGTGTTTTTTCTTTAAAAAAAGTAAAGAGATGTATGGCTGACATGGATGTTCGTAAATTCTGATATTAGTTATATTTGATCTTGAGCAAGTTTTCACCCGGTTTTATCCTTTTTGTGACAAAGATAAACTGTTATTAGAAAAACATGAAGAGTTTCTTATTAAAATTGGAAAATATTTCTATTAGGTATGTAGGAGCTAATTCTAGATTCAATCTCTTTTTGGTATACGTACATACATAAAGTTATCAGAAGGAGACTGTGTGTCTATAAATTCTATACCTTAAGTATGACACTTAAAAAAAAAGTTTTTTTTTTGCTTTTTCGATAGTTTATGTTTCCATAAATATTGTGTGAAATCGGTAAGGTCGCATCTTGAATAGTTTTTGGATGACAACGTTCTAAAGAGCGATCGCTCGACGCCACAAACATACATGTATATAAGTGAAACTTTAAACCCGTTTTTCTCGAAACGACATTTTTCAAAATTACTGACATTATAACTCAACGACAAACTAACCGATCGACTTCAAATTAAAGCTGAGTATTGTTGAATACATATACTATGCAATGACCGACGATCTTTTTGATTGGTTGAAAATTCTCAATTATGGCATTAACAAAACGACAAATTTTTACCTAAAAAAACGATTTTTTTCTTTAAAATTACGGCATTTTAATAATTTTTGATATTTTTCAAAGATCGTAGGTCATTGTATAGGAAACGTATAAGAAACTTTTTGAATTTTTTAGTTTGAGCTACTCATTCGTCTGGAATCATGTCAACAGTTGGGGAAATTTTTTTTGGCACTTTCTAAGACAGCCCATAACTCCTCTATTTTTCAATATTTTTGTAAAAAAAAATCTTAAAATATAGATGAAAATGAACCTTATTACATGCAAAGAAGTTAAAAACATTCAATCGAGTACTTTCTCGTAAAAAAATTCACGAAAATCGCCTAATTTTTCATGCGTTGCACTGGTACCGCCCCTTAAACACATTTACCAATTTTTTCGGTAATAGCCCAGTTACAGGCATTGGAGTCCACATTTTCAATATCTGAGAGCTTGAATTACTATTCAGTAGCTTGATTTTGTCAATTTTACACTTGAGATGGCATACTTTGAAGGCTGGGTAGTAATAGAGTCGGATGGAATTTAAGGTGATGTAATATGAAAAGTAGACATAGTTGTAGTTCAATAGTGTCCATTTTCACATTGTGACATTGGATTATCAGAATACAGAATTCGGTTGATATTACTCAATTAGGTTCGGAGATGAGCGATTTCCCCTAAATGGTGCCAAATTTTGGTCGAAAGGAATGATGAAATCTATGCAAATTTGGGTGATCTATTTGTTTTTTGAATGTTTTTAGACATTAAACATATTAGGTAGGTTGACCACGTCTAATTTTTAAATAGTTTTGTATTATATAGATTATATGCAGTTATTGATTTCGATCTCTTTTAGGAACCTATTTACATTTTATATCATTTTATGACCCATTTTTCAGATATTCAGCGTGTAAGATAAAACTGAATGGCAGAGATATTAATATCTATTCTATCCAGATTTATAATCAAGTTAGCTTTGTTTAGCCTTCTAGATATATTTTTGTAATATTAAACACTAATGTAACTTAGCAATGGTGTTATCATCTGAGTACAGATTTAAAGAGAAACCAAACAACAAATCGTTTGAAGCGCGCAGGCACGGTGAAACCGGCAAATAGTCAAACAAGACACGCTGTTTGACGTTGTTGTACGTCTGTGTGTGTGCGCGCATATTTGCACAGTTATTGAAACATAATTTTGCGATGAATTGACAGGCGCATGGTATCGACCACACACATACAAACACTTGCTATTAGTATCACATATACATATGTTTGTATGGCTATGTACATATGAGTTACCCGCAAACGGCAAATGACATCTTCAGCTGTTGTTTGTTATTCATAACTGCTCGCTTCCTTTATTCACATACGTATGTATGTGCGCTTGTGACGCAGCTTGTTTTGCTTATTTCTTTCATTTTGCGAATTCTTCCTTTACACATTTTTATTTTGACACCATTTGCCGAGGAGCGCCTTGCCCTCATTCGTAAATTCTCCTCCCATTTTCGTGGCGAACGTGCCAATGTGCGGAAGTAATTTCTGCTTTCATTAGTACCGCTTCCCATCCACAGTTGCTCGCGTGGCATGCCACCGCTGCCATGAATACGTCGCATTCCAGCGAAGTAGATATCCACAGTGTGTGCGCTCGTACGTGCCACATTGGCACTTCAACTGCCACATGTTTTCTTTCTTCGTATTTGTTGTTTGTATATTATTTGTGCCACCACTCTTTTTTTCTTATTTTTTCTATTTTCATTACTTTTGCCGCATTTTTTTTTGTGCTCGAAAATGTAAATAAATTAATGAGGAAGTGAAGATGTTGGCAAATAAACACCACCCAACGCCGGGCGGCGCCGTCGCTTCAAGGGCACTCACACAAGCTGCCGCGCGGGTGTTGGCTGTTAAGGATGTGTTCTACGCTTATAATGGGTAACTAAGTGCAAATCTGTTTGTGTTCTCATACGTGTTGGTGTGTGTGTGTAGGTTTGGATCTATTTTAATGTTGGTGGGTGTGTCTGCTTGCCGCTTTGCGACGGATATGAATGCTGAGTGCACTGAAATGAACTGAAATTAAGCGACTTCCGTTACAATTTGCCAAGCCGTCTAGCCGTCTAGATGATGCGCCCAATAACGGTATGACCAACCAATATGTTACCGTTGCACATATACCAATATACATATATCTCTGAGTACTTATACACTGGTTTGTGTGTGTGTGTGCGCACATTGGCTTTGGTCTATTGGGGCGCGTTGGCTGGTGGGTGTAAGTCAATAGAATTATTTTCGGCATGTCATTGCTATTTTGAGTGCGAGCATTTTATTAAATTATTGTCGCACACATTCTTTCCTTTTATTAGTGTGTTTGTGTGCGTATATGTGAAATCTCGTTGTTTTGAATGCGTCTATTTCGGCATTTGGCGGTTAGGAAACAAATTACTAATGGTTTTTAAATTCAATTAGTTTGTTGTTTTTGTTGTCTTTATATAAGAAGGCGAGTCGTATTGACTTTGAGTTACAATTTGTATAAAAAATTTAAATTATTAAACAGGTACATAGAATATTTTTGACATTTTGAAAAAAATCTTTTGCGCAATTCAATGGGAAGAGTTTATTACGGCGAAATTTTCAATATAAAAAATAATACATTAAATGTAATATGCTAAAATTTTTGGATGCGCCATGTTTAAGATTTAGAAATTAAAGCAAACAATGTTTTGTAAAAAGACATAAGATTTGATATTTTGTAAGCTGTATGAGAAACAAATTAATAGTATATTCTTAGGTATTTCGGAATCTTTTCTTTGGGAAATATTACAAAAAATATATTTTGTCCTTCTTAAAAGAGAATTTGATACAACATTATTAAAAAACTAAATGCGTTCGAAAAGTTTAAGACTGAACAAAGACCAAAAGAATAATGAAAATTAATTACAAATAAGTTAGGAAGGACTAAAGTGTAACCAAACATCTTATTTATTATACGCGAAAATCAAAGCCGAAGGTATATGTACCGGGTTGGCAAAACTTTAAGCTATGGAAAGTATTGCACTTTTTGAATTTCATTTAAATTTCCAACATATTGACCGATAGATGCGGTTAAAATTTTTTTACACATTTTTGGTACAAAGGCATGCTGTCACTACAAAAATATTCTCCCCGAATTTCAATACTAAACCTCACAAATTTTTGGATATGCTCAGCCATACGCACTGGAATCATACATATTTGGTGTATGGGTCCTTGAAAAGTTATAATCCAATTTCGACAATTTTTGGGCGTCAGTTATATTCTTATAACCTCATTAAAGTTTGATTTGTATACTGTAAAGTAAAAGAATCAGATGAAACTTAAATTGTTTTATATGGGTTGTCATCGAATTCCACCCATTTCCACGTATACAATTTTTACGAAATCGGTTGAGTAGAAACTATGATACCCTCCGCTCCTATAAAGTTTTTCGTGGTTATTAACTGATTTTACCTCTTTTAACAGCGTATTAAAAAGTGTTAAACAGAACTTTAATCAGCGGTTTGGTAGATATATTCATTAAATAATTTAAAGGTCTCTACCTCTTCCATTATAAACAAAAGTTTTAGGCTTTCTCTGTACCAAATTATAGTTACGTATTTACTTTAGTGCTTAGTTGCGGGACTGCAATACTGACCACTCTTGGGTGCCCGAAATAGTACTATGAGAAACAAATAGTAAGACTTTGTTCATAAATTTAAAATTCTTGATTTATTCTTCAAAATCTATCTACGTCATCAACCTCAAAGTAATCCCTCTTGGTTTCAATACACTTGTGCTAACGTTCTTTTCAATCCTTGAAACAGTTGTTAAAGTCCATTTCTGGAATAGCGTTCAATGCAAGTAGCACTTAAGAAGTCACTCGGAGCTAAGTCAGGCGAATACGGTGGTTGCAGCATGATATTGGTTGAATATTTGGCGAACAGTTCACGAAGAATCAATGCAGTATGCGTGGGTGCGAAAGCTAACAGTTGCCGGCCCATAATTCCGGCCTACGTATCGCGCAAACGACACATAACACTTAATTATTATTCCTTGAAGCAATTAGGAGTGCACCACATCGATAATCCAAGGAAACTGTCAACATTACCTTGATTTTTGACCTACTTTGAGTTGGTTTTTTCGTCTTCGTCCTTTGCCACGATATTCGGCCGATTGATCATCTTTTTCCGGATCGTCTGTATGGATCCAAGACTTATCGCTAGTATTAGTGCGTTTCATGACATCCTGGTAGTCGGAAAGCTTTGTTTCACAGACGTTAATCCGACGCTGTTTCTTTTATCGAAGTGTTGATCATCAGTTGATGTTAATGGCCGTCCTGGATGTCAACGCGTTTTTGACCCTCTAAGAATAAGTTATACCGAGCAAAACTGGCTTGCTCGCGACAAACAATTGTCACCGAAGGTCTTTTCTGACATTATGTCCAATGAAATTTAATTCCATTTAATCACTTTAATTTAACTTCCATGTTGAACAAGAATTAGAGAGCCAGTTCTTTTGGATTAGCAAAATTTGTTAAATAGGAGGCACAAAAGTTGAGTCTGTACAAAAATTTTATGGTTATATTTGTTTTATAGCGTTTGAAAGACAGTGATATGTTCTGTTTTCAAAAATGTTCGAAGGCTTTAAACATTTCTCATTCAATTATTTTTTCTAGTTATGTAGTATTGAGGGATCTGGTATTTATTTCAGATTGATTACAAATAAATATATACTGGTCAAGGTTGAATATACATACTGATTTTTTTGGATTTGTTTTCATTTCGTTTATATAAAAAGCAAATTTTTTAATTTATTTATTATTTCTGTATTTATTTATTTATGTGAGGACTATAGTAAATTAAAAATATGCCAAACTTTTATATGACTACAAATTTTATAATGTTTGCTAACAAATAAAATTCGACAAGCTAATATTATAATATACTCATTCCCCATTACTCCTCAGATTTCTAAGACCATACAACCGCAACCTATGACTCTCCTCAGCGCATTCTCTCACCAGCCAGCTGAGGAAAGAGATCTAACCATTGCGAAAGAAATGTAATCATAAAATTATAAAATCGATTATTTCTGATACCGTCGCAATCGCTAGAGACACGCTGCAACACCCGCTTCACGCCAGCATGCACGCACACATTCACCCCTACATAAAAACGAGTGTGAGCACAATGCGAGTGCAATGCATTGCTTCACAAGCGCTTGGTACGTGTCATTACTATGGTAATAATTGCATTTATAGACGCATAAGCCAATAAAGCGCTGAGAATTACAAATAGCAAAAATGAAAACAAACAAAAAAATACAGAAAAAAGTTGATAATTCACCCTCATTTTGCGCTTTATGACGAAATATTCTGAATTTCACTGCAAAAAAGCGTCAATTCACTTTCGCATGCTGTGGCAACGCCAAACGACCTTCCGTCATTGAGTGTTGGTCCTCAATCGATCTGCCACGCCGCAGTACTTTCGCCTCCAGCCTAGCCCCTCTCCCCTGGCTAACGGCGACACATTAAAATGCCAATGCAATTTGCTGGCAAATACATCAACGCCGCGTCGGTTATCCTCGTTTCGTCTCGATTTGTTTGTTTGCTTATTTGTTTTGCTTGCTTGCTTGCTGCTGGCCGTCTGTGTGTCTGTCTGGACGAAGTGGTTGTGTAATGTGTTTTTACGAATGTTGCATACATTTAGGCGTGTGAGCGTGTAGTTTATACAGCAGAAAGATAGAGAGAGAGAGGAGCAGGTATGTTTAATATGTGTGCGTGTGTGCGTGTCAACTATATTTATATGTCCTTCAAAATGCACATTTATTCATTTGCTTTGTTGTTGTACTTAGTCGCCCATCCGCGCAGATCCCCACTTTCGCAAAACTATTTGTCTACAGAAGGAAGTGAGCCGTAAACGCCATGACGACACTAACGTGCCTGCTCTACAAATCTTCAGTATTTACCATAATTTTTTATTTTTTTTTTATTTTTTCAGTTTTTTCTTGTTCTTCTGCTTGTTCTTCTCGTTTTGTTGTCATGTCAATTTCATAACGTTTTATTTATGAGTTCGTCTCGGCTTTTGTATTTATTACATTGATTTATATTCGATCGTCACGCGTCACTTTCCGTTACACTTTGATGTCGCCAAGACTTGTGGATAGAGTGCGTGGGCGAAACAAAGCAATTATAACAGTAAATGCTAGTGGAAGATGTGTGTAGGTCGTTGACTTGGGTAATGTGTTGCAAAGGACATTTCGTAGGTGGCTTGATGGTTTCGCCATAATTTTTATGTATTTTTCTTGAGAAGTACCTACCTTTCCCTACACAAATATGACTATTTTTGTTTTTGTGTAGAGCTCTCTTGCTTTCTCTGAAACGAGTTTTTATTTGTTGTAATTTTATGTTTTCTTCTTTGTAAAGCGACTGCCTTAGCTATATTTAGATTTCCAGTTATATGTCTTACGTTTTAATTTCTATGTAATTGGTGAGTTACATAATATGTATCATTTTTAATGAGTGGGACAGCTGGTTCGGATGTCAAGTTGTGCTAAAGTTTAATTATTTTGCATCAATAAACTATTTTTTTCTATTTTGATACAATGTTCGTGGTAAATTTGATCTCTATATGCCATTTATGCTTGGAAATGCTTGTGCTCGTCTCAGAGAAGTAGCAGAGGTTATGAAGGTCTCTTACAGGTATGGATCGACTGATTAAGTTTTGGTTAATGGTTCGGGTAACAAAGGATCTTAATAACTCTTATGGATCGTCTCAATAAATTTTTGTTAATGTTTTGGTTATAAGGAGGTTAAGGCTAGACTTTTGGCAGATGTCCTGAATCTTTTGCAAAAACGACTTTTTTGCTTCTACTTTACTGAGTTAGGGCCTTACATCCATTATACAAATGGTTATTGATGATGAGACGTGTGTTTTTCAATATGACGTCGAAACTGTCTTACAATCTACCAAAAGGTGTTCTAAAAGTTAGCCTCAACCAGAAAAATACGTCAAAGTCGAGCAAAAATCAAAGAGATGTTCATTGCTTTCGTAAATTCCAGTGCATTTCTGACTGATTTTTGGCAAAACACGAAACGAGAGGCAGCGCTCAACCACCACATACGCAAGATGTAGTATTAACTCATTTTTTTGTTCTCAAACTGAAAATTCCTTTCTAGGAACGTGCTATGAGTCCTGTGAAACTAATAAAAGTCAGTAGCTGAGTTCAAATAATAAAGATTTATAATAAAATTCATGGCGATCTAGTTTTTTTTTTATTAGTCTAGTTCAAATTTTAATAATATCTAGATTACTATAATATATTTGTTTACCTTTTAAAACTTTACAAATATAATTAACAAACTTCTTTTATTTTTTTCAGACGTCAGTTCGGTAAGTGTTTGACATCTCTCTTCATGGTCGCAAATTTTATTTTTTGCCAATGATCTAATAAAGATAGCAAAGCATGCACCGCGACTTTAGTACTATTGTGCCCTTAATGATCAAATATAGTCCAATATTAGGAGAATTTCATAGGAAATAATTTATTTCGTTATATAACGCTCTTCGAGTTTGAGGTCATGGTTCTGTCATTTTTGTTTTGTGATTGAGGTATATCCATTCAAAAACTATATAAATATAAATTTTTATAAAAGTTTGAGTTTTCGAAGAAAAATTTCACCTTAAGTTAGCAATAAGTGATATTTTCTTTCCTATAGCATATTTATTGTGGATTGTTAATTCCTTGCATATAAATTTATAACTAATGTCAAAACAAGCATACCATTTCTTATGGAGACCTTAATCGACTTACTCCTACTACACACACTTCCTTTATGTTTCGTTCTGAAGAATTAACTATATTTTGTTATTAAGTTTCATATAAAATAATAAAAAGTTTTGTTAAAAATAATCGTCAATAGCCGAGATATTTTGCTCTTCTAAAAGCTTTAAATTTGATATTGTTGGGCTTTAAATACAAGTACGAGTACTTCTTAATAATTTCTATTCACATTCATATATTTTATATTCTGGGTATAAGCCAATTATGGATTAGCGAGAATGAAAACATTTTTTGCTATCATGATACAGTACCGATTTATGTACTTGAAAATAGTATTTTTTCATTTTGTTTGACACTCTGGATGCATGCAGTCTGTTATTTAGGAAAACTAGAGTTGTGGTGCATTTATTTGTATAAGGACATGGCATAAAAAATCGTTTATTTTTGCATAAAACTATGTGATTTATTTAATAAAGTTAAAACGATAGAGAAATGAGAATATTTAAGTAAAATATACATAGTTATGGTCGATGAATTGTTGCTTTTTTGTATACCACTTTCATACAATAGAATATAAGGTGTTTGCATAAGAAACTCGGTATCAAGATTTTGGAGCTTTCATGGAGCCTAGTGCCTGGTTCCTTGCCAAACCCACGAAACAGATAGGAAAATCTTCTCGATCGTTAACACTGGCTTGACAAGAGTTTACGTTAACGCACCGCGAATCAATCACGATGGTTTTCTCCGGAGGTTGTTTTAAGTGGCCCAATTTGTATCATCAATTATCATCAGCTTCATAAGTCGATTGATTTTGATACGATTCTGAGTTCCGTTTTTTCTAAAAAAAAACTATTTGTTGTATTTTTTCTTTGGTGGTGTCCATTTTTGATGCGTGCCCAGAAAATACTGAGTCAAGCAGGTCTGAAAAGTTTTATTTATACACAATCCCATCTTTCTAACAACATATATGGTAACTCCATCACAGTTATATCGGGTTTTGAATAATGATGATTTTTAATAGGTCATGATCATAATCAGCAGTGTTGACAATTTCATCGTGGAAAATATATAATCCCAAAATGTTTATGAATTACTTAATTTTATAATCATAATAATCGTTCTCCAATTGCAACTTTTCGTTCACTTTTGCCATTCAATGGTCGTCTCACTTTCCTCTGAGTGGTGCGGTAAATTTTCATTACATAATGTTTTAGTGCCAATAAGACAAAGGACCGCTCGAAGTAATTAATATATTACCGTCGTTCAGGCATGTGTTGCTGAAGACCGCAATTTGTGAATTCCAAAATTCAAGAACTTGGACTGTCTCAAATCACAACCTGGCGAATTTTGTGAAAAGATTTGGTCTTATATCCGTATAAAATTGTTCTCCCTCAAAAACTAAAGCCATCAGACCGCCGTAAACGTCGTGAATTTGCTGATTTTGCCTTCGAAGAACTTGAAAATTATAACGATTTTGTATTTTTTTTAATCTTCTTCTCCAATTTTGTTTTCTAAATTTTCAAGTAGCAGCTTACCCTAATTCAAAATTTGCGTCTGACTGCTCCTTAATTTTTTTTGCTGTATTCGTAACTGTAATAATCATTAATTTTTCATCTCGAGTTTCAAAATTGTCTAACCAGAAAATTATTTTAATAAATATTATAGAAGAAATATTTTAGTTTATGATTATGAACCGCTAAAAGTTACTAACTTTTTACACCATACGTACATATGTGTATTTTATTCAGGCAAAAAGTGAAGCAATTTCATTTTGCCTCCGTAAGAGGTTACTTATACGCCGTGTCCTCTCAAGTGGCTCACAGTTGTACATTAAAATAAGCAATAACGGCATTTCATGCAATACTACGCATAATAATATGCCTGCATGCAATTTTTAGTGCACATATGAGTTTTATAAAATATATCACACATAAGCGCTCTCATATATTTACCTATACAAGCCCCAAACATATATGTGTCGGAGTTTGTGTGCTTAATGTGCGCTCCCCTTTATGCAACCTGTTTGAAATGACATAGCGGTTATGAAAATGCGTTATAAAAATCTTATTATCACACCATTATGCCACTCACTACACTTACTTATTATTATTGTTATTGTTATTATGGTGAGTGTGATGAAGATAAAGAAGTTTAGCTTTTAAGAAAAGTACTGCTAAGAGACAAGGCGAAACAAATAAGAATTTGGTATGTGGGGATGCATGTGTATGCTTATATGTTTGTATTGAGTTGGAAGGAGCGTTAAGCAAAAAGTGCTGGTGGTTGCTTGTAATCAAAAGCAATAGTGTGTGGCTTGAGCAAAGCAGGCAAGAGGAAGTGGAATTTTTCTTCAAAGCGCTGCCGCGTTCGCATTCACAGAGCAGTCAACTTGCCGAAAGCGGCAGTTCGCTTTATGATTTGTCTGCGCGAAATTTTGGCAGCTTCCTTTTTAGTGTATTTCCGCATTTTGTGGTAATTTCAAATTTCATATATTTGTCTTTATAAGCACTTCCGTGACTGTTGCGGGGTATTTTTAAAAATATTTTATATACCCTGAACGGGCTATATTAAGTATGTCACGAAGTTCATTATAGATAGAAGAAAACGTTGGAGATCATAAACAATATATGATATTAATGAGTAAGGAGTTGAGTCGATTTAGCCAAGTCCGACTTTCCGACTGTTTGTCTGTATATTCGCGAGTTTTTTGAGATATCAGTTTTTCTCAGTTTTTCAGATATCGATTTGAAATTTTGCCCCCATCTTTTCTCTCCTTAAATTGTTGCTAATTTGTCGGAATGGCAGAAATTGGATCACTACAAGACATAGCTGTCATACAAACCGAACTATCGGAATCAAATGGTTGTATGGAAAACTTTTTCATTTAATTAGATATCTTCATAAAATTTGGCATAAGTTATTTTCAAAGACAATGGTGCAATTTCCAAAAAATTGTCTCATATCCAGTCACTATAGCATATAGCTGCCATACAAACTGATGGATCAGAACCAAGTCCTTGCATGAAAAACATTTTAATTTGGGAAGATAACATTCCAAAATTTTGCTCGAGTTATTTCCTAGAACAAAGGTCTAATCTTCGAAGATTGTTTTCAGATCGAGCTACTATATCATATAGCTGCCGTACAAACTCAACAATCAAAATCAAGTCTTTGTGGGAGATACTTTCTTATTTGACAAAATATCTTCACGAAATTTTGCATAGATTATTTTTCAGAACTACACTATACTCTCCGAAGACATTTTTCTGATCGGACAACTATATAATATACCTGCCATACAAACTGAACAAAGAAAATCACGTTTTTGTACGCAAATTTTTTTATTTGATAAGATATCTTCACAAAATTTAATATGTATAAGTTTCCGAGACAACGGTACAATTTCCGAAGAATTTTTCCAAATCGGGACACTATAGCATATAGCTACCATACAAACTGATCGATTAAGTAGAAGAAAAACACTTTTTATACCCTTTATTGTCATAATAAATTCATCTGTGTAGGGTATTATAGTTTCGGTACAACTGAATCTAACGTTTTTTCTTGCTTTCGCATATTTTTTTACAGCATACCATATTTTCCCCCATGTCACACTAATCATATGCGTGGCAAGTCAATACATATACACATTGACTTCTGCATATTGCCATTATAATACAAGCGTCTTTATGCCACATATGCGTCTAACATATGTTGACTACGTGTGCGCTCTGCTTATGCTACGCCGTAGCATTGCGCTCCGCCAACACATCACATACGGTTTTATGTGTCGCATTTGCATTTGTCAAATGAATATTCAAATACAGACAAATGTTCGCTCAAACTGCTGGTGGAAGCACCGAAAAATGTCATAAATTTATATGGCATTTAGTAGAGCGAGCTGTCTAACATGGCACATAAATGTACTGCTATGCTAAATGGATATATTCATATAACTGTATGAATTTATAAGAGAATTTCCAACTTCTTCACACGCCAATGATTATTGCCATCAACTCAACAGGGCCACATTTATATATTGATATGCTAATTGAGGGCATTATTGGCTCAAATGTAGTTGGCAATACTTGAACATTTATTTTCAATCATTGGTACGAATATATACATATGTATATCCAGATATGTATAAATATTGAATATGTTGCGTGTTTTATACACTGATATGCTTGTGTGCGTGTGTCTTTCATATTTGAACTTTTCTGCTCAATTAAACTGTTTAAGCGCCACCTGCCTGGCCACTGACCCGACGTGGCAGCGTTTGCTGTCGGCAGTTTAAATATTTTAATTCAATTAAATTATTACAAGTGTCATTAAACATGTGCAACATGCTGTGCCGTGCAATACAAGTTGCATAAATGCTGTGGCAGAACATGTGTAAGTACTTGGGAAAGCATAAGTGAATATGCAAATGTAACATATACTTATGTGCGTGTGTGTTTTATACATATACACATATGTGTGGATATAAATAAATATATATTTATGCTATAAGTTATTGGAAGAAACTCGAGTGTGTAATGTTGCTTAAACAAATACTTGTAGGAATAATTCAGTGGAGCTGTTGTCTAACTTCGTGTTTTTCTCCTAAGCTTTCGCTACATAGGGTAATCAATTTATAGGTTATCACTTGAGATTTAAATAAAGATCCATGAAAACTATTCTTAAAATTTATATTCCGAGTTATTCATTTACGTTGTTCGAGAAAAAAAATTAAAAATTGACGTGAAAGAAGTATCTTCTATATTTTAGTATACGAGTTGGATTTCTTTCGTCATCTCACTCACTCACGCACTGACCTATAGAACTACTGTGCTCTTAGCAGGCATTATGACTCTTTGTAAATTCAGGAGTTCTACTGAACTATTCGTCTTTAAAAAAGTACATCTTGACGCAGTCATATGAGTGCTTACTACACAGTCCAATTGACAATCATGCGGTAAGCCTAGAAACCTGTCAGACGAAAGCTGTATGGAAGAAGGTGTGGTTGAAGCATTCAGGCACTTTCTCTTCCACTTCCCTGTCTTCGTTTGCAAGACCGAGGCTAAAACATATCAGTAGTCACATCTTCGGCGAACAAAGAGACATAGCCAAAACATACATTGGCCGCCTCAACAAATTTGCGCTATGTTCAATTATGATGGTGTTTATGATTAATTTTAGGACCACAAGGAACGCGCGTTCTGAGCTGTTCAAGCAAGATCTCTGTCAGAATCAACCTGACCTACAATAACCTCAATTTTCGTCTTGATCCACTGCATCAAATATGTAAATAAAAAATAATTTGGATATGCTGAAATTCCTTTAAAACCACCCGAGACTTATTCCGTGAAAATTTTCAACGGATCTTCTTAAAAAAACATTTTGCTGTTGGATATTTCCGTTCATCAGTAATTTAAACCCTGTTTAACCAGTAATTCGATTAAATTATGCAAAAGATTTCTCAATAATTTCATCTATAAAAACCTTTTTAAATCCGATCGCGTCACTCGTGATAAGAAATTTATTTTATCAATATAGTCGAATAAAGTAATTGAAATTGCTATCCAAGATATAGAAAATTATCTTTAACTACCTTCATGACATTTAATGTCGGATATTCTCAGTTGAGGTCAGTTATTGGATCGACTTTAAGTTCATTCAATCAAAAAGCGTATTGAATTAGTTCAAGTTTTTTGATGAACTGGTCTATAGGGAATCTAGAAAATAATGTCCAATAAATGTCTGTATATACATATGTATATGCTTAAATATTCATTTTATATTTCTTTTTTTTTAAGCTTAGCAAAAGCCTTTGAATCATTTGAATGAGTCCATATAAATTCCGACGAAAAATATTTAGCGAATGTGGCCTTTAGGCTTGATAAATTTCAAAACGAACTTATTTTTTAATATTAATTAAAATTGTAGTTTAAAAAGCTCGAAATCGTAGTCAAAAGTTGTTGAATTAACAAAAAAACTAAGAACAAAATAATCCAAAAAGGGCTTTGTGGAATTCGATGGATCGAGATTTGAAATTTTTTTTTTACATATAATCATTAAACGCGATTATTTCAAAATTATATTTTTACGATTAATAGTCAGAGATTTTACTGGGATCGTTGGAATATCTGAAAGGTCGGTGAAAACAATTTTCAAAGATCATTTGCGCAAAAGAAAAGATGAAAGCATGATTGGTTCCAAAATCACACAATTTGTTTGAAAAACAGCGTCGGGGTAACGGCTGTGGAACAATGCTTTTCAACTACCATTATGCCATGAAACGTATTATTTCTGCAATGAGTCTTGAATCTATGCTTACGACTAGGAAAAAGACGATCTATTGGCCGAATATCTTGACAAAAGTGATCCGAAACCGAAAAAGCACGTCAAAGTAGGTCAAAATCATGGTTATGTTGTCAGTTTTCATAAATTATCGTGGTGTGTGCGTGCAGTCCGAATTCCTTCCGTCCGGTCAAACTGTCAACAAAGAATATTATTTGAGTGTTATGCGTCATTTGCTCCAAAGTATTTGAAAAAAGAGGCCGGATTTATGGGCTGATAACTCTTAGTTTTTGCACCATGATAATGCATCTTCTCATATTGCATTGATTTTTCGTGAGTTTTTTGTCAAATTTTCAACCAATATCGTGCCGCTACCACCTGACTTAGCTCCGTATGACTTCTTTTTGTGTAGGTTGAAGACATTGAACCTGTATCATAGTAGAGCTTCTTATTCAGAATTGCTAGAATTTTACTGCTTGTAAAATTTGTCGATTGTAAAAGCTATAAGAGGTAGTAAATAGAAAAGAGTCTCAGCTTTCAAATTTGTACGAATTTCCTATGTGGTTTGCACTGTGTACATATCTATAATTATTCGTTTTCATTTTATGCATATTTCTTACATCACCATAAAAGGTTAAATTGAAATCGCAGTCAAGTTCAAATATTCATATTAGAAAGGGTCTGCTGCTAGTTTGCAAGTTTAATGCACTAATACCTACATATACATCTGTGTATGTGACTTACTTGCAATTGCGTTCTACATTCTGATCGGTTTTATACACTTACTATATGTTTATGCATACATAAATTGTCCTTGCAGTAATAGCAGCAACAGTTACACCTAGCATATGATCTAATATTTATATGAATATATGTATACTATATATTTACTTAAAATACGAGAAGTTGTTGTTTATTAAAAACCACAAAACCGGTCAATTAGTTGGAAGTCAAGATACAAGCAGTGGATGAGTGTAAAATTAGTGTTTGCAAATGTGTAGACAATGAACTTGGGTTGTACATTTTGTTGCAAAATGATAAGGGGAGTGGAAAACAGAAGGCATAATTTACATTGGGAAATATTTATATTTACCACAAATATGTATAGTATATGCATATGTGAGAAATATTCAATGGTTTCTAAGGTGCTGTTTGATTTTTAGTAGTTATGCCAACTGCGTTGCAAATGTTGCATTCAAAAAATAATTGAATTAACATTTGAATGAATTTTTATTTTGCTTACTAATTAAGGAAATCTGAGGTACTATATTTTTCTAGTTTTTTGTTCATATGAAAAGTGCTGTTACGTTATTTTACATTTTAGCTGACGATAAAAGAGTGTTAACAATTTTTTGAATTTTAATCTTTGTTCAAAATGCTTTGATTTTGCTTTCTTTATTTTCTTCTCTAGCTGCTTCTTTCCTTTTTCGTAACCATTTCAAACCAACTTAAAAATATTAAATTTCCAATGAAATTATAAAATAAGAAATCAATTCACACAAATATCATATTTTCACTTTCTTTCACTGCAAATACTTTATTTCATGCAAATTCGAAAGTTCTAAGTCATAGGCAACCAAATATTTGGATTTGTTTTGCTATTTTAAAAATAAATATATGCCAAAACTAACGAGCGAAAACGAGCAAAATGTAAGTTCAACAAAGAGTGAAAGCAAACGCCAGAACATGTGCTGACAGCTAGTAGTACCAAAAATTTTCCAAAGCGAGGAAATAGCGAGCATTGATAAAATTAGGTTATAGCCACAATGTATACCATGAATAACCTGACTTGGCTGGAATACATATTTGTAGAGAAATTATTATCTTTTAAGAATGAGAAGGATCCAAGAATTGAATAACAAAGGAAGATGAAGTATTTAAAAATATTTTTTTGGGGGCTTGAAAGTCGTGCATGTAAAACAGCCATTCTTTTCGTAGTATACGAATATGTAGTAATGATTAAATGTGTCTATGTATTTCGATAAAAGTGTTAAATTTTCTTTTATGAAGAAGAATTAGTAATAATAGAAACAATACTTACGATGCTCGTGAATATTTGACTTCTGGAAAGTCTTTTTAAGCATTTAACAATGCCAGCATTTTTGCGCTCCATTTCTATTGATAGGGCTACTTCCTTAAGAAAATTTTCTAAAGAAACCTATTTATTTTATTCATCACTTTCAACACTCAAATTTGCCTAAAAGAAATCTAGATGGGAGTCCAGCCTATGCATTTTTAAGCACATATTATACTCCAAAGCTTTATATGACATTATAATTTAATTTAATAAGTATTCGCAATTTTCCGAATTATGATTTCTTAGAAAATATTAGACAACGTTCACAAAACATTTCCAGTCGAGTTTTTTTCAAATCATTCAGATGCCCTTTCAATCTATAAATCTTCCCTTTATGATTTTTTCTATCTTCAGATATTTCATCCTACTGACTTAGTACTAATTCCAGATTAGAAATCTTATTTTCTGAACGATTTGTATATTTTGGCACATGTATTTCGATAATATGTTGGCCGAAGACATGTTTGAACTTGGTTGTAATGCTTAAGTGGTCTGGTCTGTTTTTTTGACATTTTTTTTTCAAACAAAATTTTTATTCTACAATAGAACTTTTTTCACATATCATGAGGTGTATCGTGGAGTGTATAAACAATTTTTTTTCGGAAATAAATTTTTTTTTTGAAAAAAGATTACCCTACTGACCCCTAAATGTAATCGGTCCAAATCATTGGTATAGCCAATGTCATATGTCTGAGTTCTTGTTCAGCCCAACGTAATTGCAGTCTCACACACATTTCACGACATTTATTTGGAAACTAGGTTTTTTCTTGTTTCAAAGGTAATCCAAAATAATCTAAATAGCATTCAATTAATGATGTGATAAGAACTAAGAAAAGAAGCGGTTAAAACTTTGTACTTTAACAGGCATCTCCATATTACATGATGATTTTATGATAAAATTTGACCAGGACTTCTTTTTTACCTATTTAAATATGCTCAGTTTTGTAGCCCCACTCGCTAGATTGTTAAACAGTTTTTACGTCATATTCATAAACCCACATCTCATCATTAGGACTAATGTGTTAAATAAAGGTATGTTGTCCACCATCTCTTGTGCGACCTTTATTCGGCATCGCGTTCGCAAAAGACTCATGTCTTGTGGTAGGGAAATCGCCGAAAAAATCGCCAGGAAAACTTTCTCGTCTTTAACAAACAGCCCACAAACACATCCTAATTGACATATGAATATCAGTTTTCACACCAATATAAAAAAATGGTACCCATTAGAAAAAAAAAATTGTCGATTCGGTTTGTGTAGTTTAAATGGTCCGGGTAAAATTTGATCAGATAGTATACAAAATTCTCTATTCAGATCTATACATTTTCCATGCATTTGGGCGCGTTTCCGAAGAACTGTTGCGACCTAGATTGAGGGACCCTGACCACCGCCACTTCCTAGGTTTACTTGTGCGTATTTTGTGGTAAACAGCGAAATGGAAAATGTGTAAATTCTGGAGAGAGGGAAATTATATGATAAACTACCACTAAGGAAGCTACCTAGACTAACCAAGTTCGTCTAAATGTTTAATATATTTTTCAATATTCCAAGTATAAATGGCAAAACTAAGTAAAGTTTAAAGGGAATTCACACTTTATTCACGCTGCCTCGGATTATATATAAATGCGCATAACTTTAATAATTGTTCGCATGTATGCTTGTATGACCTCGCTACCGGATACTTGTGCATACTTATATATGGTATATAAGGTTGCTTATGAATTCGATGAATGCCACCATTTACGTCTACCACCACCACTTTTTCCCTATATGAGCGCTTCTGTTGCTGCTTTTGTTGTCTGGTGCAACCATATATACAGATTTACATATGTAAAAGCGAAAACTTTTGTAGCTCTAACTAACCGTCATTCAGTTAATCCCTCTCCCTGCCAAATTGCAATAAACAGATGTGGGCCACAGGCAAAACACAATGTAAAAAGCACAAAAAGGATGCGCGCAAAAATTCTAAATAAATCGATTTGCCCGTTACTTTGGTGGGTCATGAAAACCCGAGCGCAACAGCCGCGGCCGCAGCCTCAGCTTCAGCATAGGAGCATCAAAAGGGGAGCGGAGTATAAGAGAGACACAACAGTCGAATGAAATGTGCGTTTTGCCAGCACTTAGTCAATTTTTGGGCCGCTGCCATTTTAGACGCACAAATTGCCGAAATCATGGAAAAAAGTTGAAAATTTGGGAAAAATTGAAACAAAGCTGGTAAAAATTGTTATTGTCTTTTATTTGTATTTTTTCTTTGTCGCTTTGCAAAAAGTGGCAACTACAAATCCCCATAAACGGTGCTACCGAGCATTAAACGAAAGCAATTTTCGAATGAAATTGCAAAAAAAGAAGTGAAAAAATATTTGTTTTATGCGCAAAAAGCACTTTAAAGCCGAAAATGTTGCCAAAAATCCGCAACAAATTGATTGCGATCAAAGGTTTAATGTTTGTATAGGACATTTAAAGATTTATGGAGTTGCCAGCAAGCCGGTGCACAACTTGCCAGCTGCCATAACAACTGTTTCGGCTGACACACAACCCTATTTTCATACAACTACACACATGCCAGCACTAGTATATGGAAATATGTAGCAGCACACGCGCGCACATATAAACGCACCGATTTGCTCCGGTTGTCGGTTGTCGGTAATGGCAGTGAAAATGGTTATTTGCATATGTGAAATTAGACATTGAATTGAGTTTGAGCAGAAAAGCCGAGGAAGCGCTAAAATTCACAGTAAATAAATATATGAAGGATGGTAGCGCGAGGAGAGAAGGAAACAGTAAAACTAAAAAGCCACCGCAACGGAAGCGGCAACGGCAACAGGCAACAGGAAGCAGCAGCGTATGGGGAAAAAAGGATTCAAAGCTTGTAGTAGCTTAAGGCTGATTTGCGTAATGAGTTTCCTGTACAAATACGTGCAAATAAATCGGGAACAAATGCTGGTAATGTGCGCCAGCAGCTTGGGTATAATTTTTGGGGAAGTGCCTTGTATCTGTATGCCTAAATTTAGTGGTCTTAAAAGTTCCACAATTAGGGTGGTTCCTTAAGCTCAGTCAAATCATTTTTATAAAATGAGAGGGGCATATATTATACACAGCATATGGGATTATGTTTGATACCATCCATATAACAATGGTTTTGAAGTGCTTACCTACGAAGTTTTTGTTTGAGGGGTTACAAGTCAGAAAAACAACGCTTTTTGGAGACTGTTTTTTAGATACGTTTTAGTTAATAAATACAAATATTCAGAACATAAAGTACTTCAATAATTATTAATTATAATTGGTGATTTAATTTAAGAAATTTTGGATTTTCGTGAAACGCCAACCCGTTCTCCAGTAGGACCAATAACAAGATGTATTTGGCTGTGAAGAAAATTTTCTGTTTAAAACCCCAAAAAAAAAACAAGTAAGGAAGGGCTAAGTTCGGGTATAACCGAACATTTTATACTCTCGCATGATAAAGTGATAATCGAGATTTCATTATCCGTCATTTACATATTTTTTATTTTGCTGTAAAATTAATTAGAATTAAATTCTGAGAGATTTACCGATATTTTCGGTGAAAAATTAGGTTAGGTTAGGTTAGGCACTGAGTTCTTCGTGTTCGATATCAGTGACCTTGAAAAGTTATAGTCCGTTCACGACAATTTTTCCACAAGGGATACCTCAGCTCAAATACCGTATTTGTGTAAAGTTTTATTACGTTATCATCATTGGTTCCTAATGTATATATTATACAGAGAAGGCATCAGATGGAATTCAAAATAGCGTTATATTGGAAGAAGGCGTGGTTGTGAACCGATTTCACCCATATTTCGTACATATCATCAGAGTGTTAAGAAAATATTATATACCGAATTTCATTGAAATCGGTCGAGTAGATCCTGAGATATGGTTTTTGGTCCATAAGTGGGCGATGCCACGCCCATTTTCAATTTAAAAAAAGTCTCGGTGCAGCTTCGTTCTGCCATTTCTTCCGTAAAATTTAGTGTTTCTGACGTTTTTTGTTAGTCGGTTATCGCACTTTTAGTCATTTTCAACATAACCTTTGTTTGGGAGGTGGGCGTGGTTATTATCTGAATTCGTCCATTTTTGAACTGGAAATGCCTGAAGGAAACGACTCTATAGAGTTTGGTTTAAATAGCTATAGTAGTTTCCGAGATACGTACAAAAAACTTAGTAGGGGGCGGGCCCACGTTCACTTTTCCCAAAAAATTACGACCAAATATGCCCCTCCCTAATGCGATCCTTTGCGCCAAATTTCAATTTAATATCTTTATTTGTGGCTTAGTTATGACACTTTATAGGTTTTCGGTTTCCGCCATTTTGTAGGCGTGGCAGTGGGCCGATTTTGCCCATCTTCGAACTTAACCTTCTTATGGAGCCAAGAAATACGTGTACCAAGTTTCATCATGATATCTCAATTTTTACTCAAGTTACAGCTTGCACGGACGGACGGACGGACGGACGGACGGACGGACAGACAGACATCCGGATTTCAACTCTACTCGTCACCCTGATCACTTTGGTATATATAACCCTATATCTGACTCTTTTAGTTTTAGGACTTACAAACAACCGTTATGTGAACAAAACTATAATACTCTCCTTAGCAACTTTGTTGCGAGAGTATAAAAATATTACAATGAATATATATGGGTTACACGTACAGGTCCTTATTAAAGGACAAGTTAGAATTTTCTATACAATGGTAGCCACCTAAAGCTAGAAATCAAAGAAGATTGTCTGAAAATTTCAAGTCGATTGGCCCAACCGTTTTAGAAAAATTTTGCTTACCAACTTTGCAAGCAGTGTTTCGAAAACAGTACGTTTAAAGCTTTGTGAGTCGATTACAATAAATTAAAAATTCTCTCAAATACTCTCTATCTTCGAAACTTGAATCAAAGGAATATACTATATATACATAACATGTCGATTAAAAGGATCATTAGATGTATAGAAAGGAACTTTGCGGGGTGATAAAATATTGCTTTTTGAAGGGGAAAAAATGTAATTGAAGCAAAAACTTGGTTTAATGACGTTCGTAGAGTGAAATTGTTGGAGTCATATCACATATCTATCATATCACTCAATCGAAAGTTATGCCAGTGGACTACACACGATGTTCTCGGATCTCAAAAGAATGTTCGCTGGGAAGAAAATTTCGAATGAAGAAGTGATCGCCGAAACTGAGGCCTATTTTAAAGCAAAGGGCAAATGGAATTGCAAAAATTGTATCGAAAGTGGACATTCAAATGTTAAATAAAAAACATTTGAGGGGCAAGAGTTGAAAAAAAATTCAAAATATTTTTTTGAACGCGCCCTACTATATACCTTGCAATCGGATCAACTTATTTTTATTCGACCAGTGGTAATCGAATAAAAAATTCTTCGGCCAAGTCTTTAGGAATTGTATCTTAAAGACCTGTGTAAAATTTCATGAAGATCGGTTGAGTAGTTCTCGAGAAATCGTGACAACCGACTTAAGAAACACAGTTTCAAGAAAAACGCGTTTAAAGACAGCGCACTTTATCTAGCTAAGTGCTATAAGCGCACAAGTTCTCAAGGCTGTATCACCGAAACTATTAGTCAGACCAAGTTGATTTAGGACAATATTCTAGAGGGTATATACAAGTATTACTGTCTACTTCGATTTATATTTTCATGAGCAAAATTAATTTTCCTTCTCTTATGGGTCTCGTGGTTTTTATTAAAAAATATTTATTTGTACGATAATTATGGTCTCTTTCTGAACCAGCATTCCAAAACATAGGTATAAATTGGATGTTATTCCGACTAGTTAAATTTAGTGTGGTTGTAACATGACATTTTTCTGCACTACATACCTTGGCATTTTCCTCCGGGTAATAACTGCTACAACTAACAAATTTGCCATCCTCGCAAAAACCTCCATCCACACTTTGTTTACAGCTTTGCTTTAAAGCACATTTATTTTATTTACTTATCAGATATAATATCGCTTGAGTATATTAATTGTTGCATTGATGAAGGCTGAACACAGACACACGAACATTCAATTTGTAGGTTATGTGTAATATTACAACTTCAACACATTTATATTTGCACTTTGCACTGTGTTGGGATTGGCGTATGATGCATTACATGTATTTAATTAACAAATATTTATTGCCGATAATCGATTATATACATATGTACGATATCAGTTTTTATCCGCTTTACATTGCAAGCAATCAAACAGTGTCAATTAATAACTTTGCCAGGCAAAAAGTGAAACTGTAAGTGCAAAAAGTGTTAGTTCATTTGCCTTCTTTGCTGTTGTTTTTGTTTTGTTTTTTGATTTTCTCTTTCCAAGGGTTTCATTTTTCTTGCATACTTGTGCATTATTTAATTTTGAAATATAAATATGCACTTTGGCCATTCATTCATTTGTTGTGGTTAATTATCTCAAATTGATTGATTTACAGTTATTAATCATATTTCATCATTTTTACTCAACCGTTTTCAAGTATTAAAGTCAATTATGTGCCGGTACTTGTAAATATTGGTATTTTTCAATTTTATACTGGCTATTAATTCACTAACACAATTATGGCTATGAAGGGATGAGTTTTGACGAGAGTTGATTTTTTTTTGTTGTTCTTTCAGTAAACTTGAATGCTATATATTTGAACTTTGCTGTAGAGATTTATGTTGATCTTTCATAAATTGTTATAAAAATATCTGAAATCATTCACAGGTGAAAGGATGTAATAGAGTAATAACTATTATTGGCAAATGGCAAAAGTAGCTAATCTATGGCACTTTTTCTAAACAGTCTATTAGCCATTCCATTCCAAGGCTTATTGGCCTACAAGTTATGTTAGATCATAGAGTTGATTCTAATGGATGTTTCTCACTAACACAGATGTGCGTCCTTTACGTTATCCATAAGTAATGCATAAGTTCTGGTTGGGGACCAGCAGTTGCTTGGCTTATTGGAGATCAATAAGGCCAACGTTAGAATGAAAGACCGATTCAGTTTTTCATTGGGGGCGTGTTTTTACCAGGTGGGTCCCAATCTCAGCGTACAACCCTGAGTAGGGATGGTTCGCCTTCTCACTTTGGCAGAGGATACTTGGTCTCGTGAGCTGCTTGAGCCATAAGTAAAAGAATCGTTTCTGGCCACTCCCAAGTGAATGGCAATCAGACAACTTTCCTCACTTGCGTGAGATTCTACACATGACTACGTCCTGCCGACAAGGACATCTACTGCTATATTAATGGTAGCCACCTTCTTGGTCTTACTTCCTAATCATTATGAACCACCAAATCTGTTTATGTCTTCAAAATACCTGTGACATGTTTCAATCGGACTGGAAAAGAACTTCAAAAATTAGTTCATGTTCATTCATCTTCAGAAGTAAAAGTGGTATACATTACACCATCTGATTAAAGTTGACTCGAACACTCAAACGAAACTACAGATAAAATATTTTCGTAAAAATATTTATTATCGCTTTCAAAATAGACTCCTGAGCCATTACAAGTATGCTCAGTAGGCATTTGTTTCACGCCTCAGCTGGGAGTGTCTTCACACAAATTTGGGTTTATTCGCTTTCGACTTACCTTTAGAGCGTCATTCATTATATTGCGCTTAACGAAACTAGTTACGTTGTCTAGCAATTCCTCTGAGGACTCTACATGAAGTCGTTTGACATAAATATTCAGAACTTTTTTGGTGAAAAACTGGCAATGACACGCTTCATACCTACAATCTCAACAGAAATGTCTTAAGTTGATCCATAAGAAATGTTGAGACCCTCAGCTATCTCTCAGATGCCAACAGGACATTTTCAAGCATTGTTTGTTCAGCTTTCTCGATGTTATCATCATTAATAGAGATGGAGGGACAACCTAAATATTTGTGGTCGTGACAAAGTAGACTCCCCTAAAAGGTATACCAGTGGGCTAAAAATTATGAAAAAGTCGGCTTGGTCCCGACCTCTAAAAGATTCAATGTAAATATCTCTCAAATCGTTTCAGCCAAAAAACGATACTGTTAAAAACTACTAAAAGCGCGATAAATTAATAACCAAAAATCTCCAGAGACCTTAAATTTTACCAACGCGATCGATTTAGACAGCTTTATAAAAATCAGTGTCATAATTGGACAATGGTTTTGGCACCACCCTTTGTTTTTAAGTGAAATCCATATCTCGAGACCTGTTCAACAGATTTCAACTAAATTCGGTGCCTGACATTATTGCAACATTCCTATGTTACAATATGAAAATGGACGAAATCGGACTATAACCACGTCTACTTCCCATATAACACAATTTTATATTTCATTTTATTTTTTCATTTTCCAATCAAGCAATTTCAAGAAGCAATTCATATAATGAGATAAAACTTTGCACGAATAATGCTTTTAGAGAATGCCACTTTATGCCCAAAAAATTTTTCTTTTCGTGGAATTTTCGAGTATTTCCCAAGTCAGCTAGTTTGTCAAGCTCTTCGTACTCACGCATTTTGGCTTCTCTCTTTTTTTAACTACAGTTCCAGTTCCTTGCTGATGAGTGCTCTCAGAGATCAGGAGTGCAAATCGAGTAGAAAATCGTTGGACTGCTTATTGTGGTTGCAGCTTCTCGCTGTCGAGCTTTCCTTTTGCATGTTGACGTGAGTTTTTAGATGCACAGAGTTGGGTGCATATGTTGGTTGCAACAAAATACGGGTCCGAGTCAATGTCTAAAACACTAGAGACATGCCTTCTGTCTATCACAACATCCCCGATCTGGTTGGTGGCTTTTCAATCAGGAGACAGCCAGGTTGCTTTATGAGCTTTCCTATGCGGGAATCCAGTACTACAAATAACCATATTGCGGGCCCCGGCGAAGTCGATCAGCCTTAACCCCAATAATACATATAATAATTTTCGTTACTCTAACAAACCTTATGTCAAATTTAGGGGTCAGTGTATGAGTCAAAAGCATTTAAAATTGCTTGGATTCCGATCTTCTGGTTGACGTTTTGCACATTAAGGTATTTCTCTGGCTTTGGTCCTGGCGAGTGGCAAGAGTATTAAATGTTCGGTTACATCCGATCATGGCGGTTCCTTGCTTATTGATACTGAGTTTGTATACTCCAGTGACCCCAGAAATCCTAGAATAATTTACACTTCTATATAAAGTTTTATGAGGTCTAATCTGGGCGAATAAGAGAAAAAATCTGATATACTTGCCCTTAAAATATTAATCTCTACTTTCTAAGTCTGAAAATATTACTAAAGATTTGTTGCAGAAGCATCCAGCAGTGAAGCATACAATTTTCTAATTATTTGTCACAATCTTCACAATATTTTATACCAAAACCAACTTTTCCAGCAAAATAGCTACAAAAAATCCCGGCGAAAATTGTTTCTGGTACAGCAATCCCGCAGTGGGTTTATCAGCATTAACAATAAATTTGTTTGTCAAACAAAATGCAACAAAGGAAAACAATTTGCATGCACCAAAGCCAAGTAAATCATTGCTAAAACAACAACTAACAAAAGCATAAAAAGTAGAAAAATAGATGCAGCTAAAGATTTTCATGGTAGCAGCGTGAATTTCGGCGTCAAGCCGTCAAAACTTGCCAGAAAATAAAACGAATACTGCTTTAACCACAACAAATATTTATAAAGTTGAAGAATTGCGCTTGTAGTGGTGTAGCAATGCAATTCCTGCGCAAATACAAAGAAATTGCATTTGTAGTCTTCTTGTAGAACTCAAGCGGTATATATAATATTTATATATGTATGTATGTGTGTAGACAAATACGACTGTTTGAGTGTCTATATACTTACACAATCTGGAAAGTTTCTGCTCAACTAACTTAAACGATACTTTTCGTAATAAAGCGATAAAGTTGTTGCGCTTATGTTGCACACTTTTCATTGCACTGCCAATATGACCCTATGGGAAATCCCACAAACATTTTTTGGAACAGTATTCACATTTTTATTTTTTTGGAAATATTTCTTTTCACGAGCAGTCAAGAGTTTGCCATTGTAGTAAATTATGATAACTGAAAAAAAGCTTTCAAGAGAGGTTTCCGGTCACCAGTACCAACTTAAGACTTGAGTAAGCAGTAGAGCATGACTTTTGTTTCGGAAGACTAACATTCACTAATGTGTTTAAAGAATATTTTCGTTAAAATTGTTCTCCTTCGATCTTCTTCTTCTTAACGTAGACACCGCTTACGCGTTTATAGCCAAGTTAACCACCGCGATCGATCACTTTTATTATTTAAAATATTTCCTAAAAGGCTGCAATATGCTCCCACACCATTTAGCCCTGCATTTAAGCGCAAAAACACTGTCAACATCTCCGCACAAATACGACTGTGTGTATTGATAAAGTTTTTAAGCCCCACCCCCAAACTACCCCAAACCATCGCCCAAGACTAGCTTCTTGTTGCCTTCCCTTTGTGTGCTCGGCATTTTCACACTTTCTTTTCCATCGCTTCATTATTTTTATTGCCAATGTCTCGTGTGCAGTTTGCTTTTACACTTTTTTAATGATTTTTTCTTATTTGATATTGTTACACGCGCACAAAAAAGTTTTGCTGCATTGAAGCATAAATGAGAAATCATAACTTTTCTGTTTCATCTTCCTCAGAAGTGAAGAAAAAAATCGAAAAAATACAAATTGCAAAGTTCGAGGGCGGCGCAGGCGATGAGTTTGAGGCGGCTGGAAAAAGGTGTAGAATTTTGTAATCACACAGTTTAATTAGCATTATGAATTAGTTCGGTTGACTCTTTTAATTAGAAATTGTGCATTCTTTCGCAGAGTTTAGATTATAAAATTTACAGTGATAAGCTGAGACAAGCGGGAATATACGGAAAAATATATTATTGTTGCTAATACTTATATCCAAAGGAAGAAAAGAGATAGGAGCAGATAAGAATACATTTTTTTTTTTATTCTTTCTAAAGTTTCTTTACATAAATTATATTGGGTTGTCAAAAAAGTCTCTTTTTTTTCTACTATGCCGATCTCTTTCAACCAATTCAGCGAATTTATCACAATTTTCGACGGCAGGCCTTCCGGAGCGTGGCGCATCTTCGACCACCTCTACACCAAAACGAAAACGTTGAAACCATCGTTGTGCGGTGGAAATGGAAACTGTATCGGGTCCATAAACTGCACAAAGTGGATTTCACTCCAGGTCTTTAGATAATTTGGTATTTATTTCGGCAATAATATATATGAAAATTATTAATTATTTTTCCGAGTTTCGGTAGTTTGAATTGATCATTAGGTTAATCTCTAAGTATAGTCGTATACTGTTATGTACAGTCCCTTGTATATCTAGACTTTTGTGGTTAGATATTAGCTATCGCCTAAAATGCCCTGAAAAATCACAAATCTGCTTAGATGCTTTATTTCTATTTGATCCGGATGCCTAAAAAGTTTTTTGTCTTGATTTAGCAAAAGCGGAATATTCGTGAAGGAAGTGCTAGATGATTTGCATAAATCGCGATTTGACAGTGTCCAATTAGAACTCCTATAACATTTGAAAAATTAATCTTACTGAGAATTAGGTATTCCCTACACCTCTTCCGATTAACCGTTGGTCAGAAGAACTTTGTGCCTGCTGGTAGTGGACTAATGCTTGCTGAACTGGTCTGATTCCCAAGCTCCTACCCGTTATCATTCTGCGATTATTGTATCCACAATTACAAACATTAATGCATTACCGAAACCAGTCCAATCATAAAATAAATTGTTGTTAGAGATAAGCAGTTTTGACATCATTTCACTAGTCTTGAGCCCTCAATCAGCGAACTCAATGCCAATATCGCTACCCTACTGGCGGAATAGATATTCACCACTCTGAAGGTAGCTGCACTTCGGAGCAGTAGATCTATGGCTACTTACCCACCTCCGCTTAGAGGCTGCTGTAGTGGGAAGTCTAAAACTGGAGCTTACGGTAAGCTCTTCACCCTGCAAGCTTTTCACGCTCGGTGAATAAAACCTCACTGCTCCTCTCCTCCAGAGAGTCCTTCCTTCTCATGCCTTCCTCAAAGGTATGTGAGCAGAGAAAGGAGTGCCAGGCTTATTTCGACGACTTGATAAACCATTTATTTTGAAATGAAATTAAAGTGTGCGAAGATTTTGGAGTGCTCAGGTTGACAGTCGTCTAATTACCCAGATTCACAGAGTCTGAAGGCCTCTTTCGCGGCCTTACGTGGTGCGATAGTTGGTGTAGTACGTACTGCGCCATAATTACTTACAAGAGTAGCCCGTTGAACTCTCGTAAATTTTTTCGCGAATGTAGAATTTTATGGCGCCTTCCATCATGCCAAAATTGCGTAGAACATTATAGGCTTAATTATTGTTTCATAGAACCAAAGGACTACCCTTGGTGCGAGTCCATACTTTTTGCCAATGGCTCTCCTACATCAATATAGATGATATAATTTGTTTCTCACTTTCTGATGCCGAAGACGTGTTCCCCGCATTGGTACTATTAAAATACAAAACCCTTCTCTGACACCACACTCCTAGAATAGATAAGATCTCTAAAGTGGCCTCAGGAAACGGAATCGGCTTTTAAGTTAAATATTTCGCATAATGCAATATATTGCACAGGTAAAAAGTTTTGTTTGATTAACGGTCCCGTAAGACCTAAAACTCATCGATATATGTACATATATTGTATTTATATCGAATTTTACTTATCATATCAAAATTGAGAAAAGGTTTAGTAAATAACATAATTTCTTTCAAGACTGGTAAAATCTCAAATTAAGACTAAATCATCTTTAAGCATACCGAAAAATGTAGAATTTTGTCTGTCTGTTACTCGTTATGAATTTGGGGAACAATTCCTTACTAAATCTGACTTCACTGGCTACCCAGCGAATGACATTAAATATCTTCATGATAAAAAATGAAAATAAATATACTATATTCATATATTCATTATATATTTAAAAATAGGTATTGTTGTGCTCCCCATTTGCATTGTCTATAAAAAAATATAAATAACTTTCACAAAAGCCCGCCACTAAATTCAATTTGCCCACCACCAAAAGGCATCAAAGCGCACGCAATCAAAGTAAATTCGATTTTAAAGCATAAATTAGGGCGCTCTGCATTTTATGAAAATAATATTGTATATAAAAGTGAAGGAAAAAATGGTGGAAAAAGTGGCAAAAGGGCGCAATGATAACTTATGTATGAAGCAACAACACGCACGCAACAACACTTCGCGGCGTAAAAGTCACTTTGTTGGTAGGCGTTGTCGGCCGCTAACTTTTCCATTTTGTTATTTTTATTTTTTCAGTTCACTGCTTTTTAACGGTAAATGCGTAGGCCGCGATTTTTCAACTGAGTTTTGCATAAAATTTTGTTTCATTTTTTACTTTGTTTTGCTCTTGATTTTTTACCGCTAAACAAGGAGCACAAAAAAATCAAACAGCAATGGAAGGGGTGCGTTCTGCATTAGTTCTTTGGCTAAACATTATTACCATTAGCATCATCATAATCAGTGAGATCATGCGCCTGCAGCAATGGGTTGCGTCCCTAAGCCACTTTTTTCGTGGATGTGCCTCAACGCCATAACCAACTGCGTTCGCTGCCATTCAAACTTATTTAGCAGCGAAAGTTTGGATGATGGCCGAAAAAATATTCAATTTGGTGTATTTTTATAGCTTGTACAGGGTTTGCCATGAAGCTTGTAAAACCGAGAAAGTTCTTTGTATGAAATACTTTTTTATTTGATAAGGTATCTTTATGAAATTTACTGTGTATGATTGTCCAGAAAGCTACTAATTTGTCGATCACTATTGGGTATATGTGTCATACAAACGGATCGATCAAACTCAAGTCCTTGTATGAAAAACTTTTTTATTTGATGGGATATCTTTACGAAATTTTCTGTGTATAATTATCCAAAGCAATCATGCAATCTTCGAAGAAATTGTTCTGATCGGACCCCTATAGCATATAGCTGCCATACAAATTTATCGGTCAAACTCAAGTCCTTGTATGAAAAACTTTTTTATTTGACCAGATATTTTTACGAAATTCGGTGTGTATAATTGTCAATGGCAACTGTGTATTCTTCGAAGAAATTGTTCTGATCGGATCACTATAGCATATAGCTGTCATACAAAGTGATCGGTTATACTCAAATCCTTGTATGGAATTTTTTTTATTTGACGCCATTATCTTTACGAAATCCGGTATACAATATTGTCCTCGGCAGCGCTATTATATCTGAACAAATGAATGAATAAACATGGGTCAGATCGGACCTCTATAGCTCCATACACCCTGATTCATTAAAATAGAGAGATAATGCTAAGCTATAATATTCTTCAAAGGTATTTTCTGCTATGAAAAATATATTTGTGTAGGGTATTATAGCTTCAGTGCAGCCAAAGTTAACGTTTTTTTCTTTTTGTCTTCCCTGTCAGCCCTCTCACAGACCTTTTCTCCCATGTTGCAAGCACGTACGGTTGCCGTTGGTAGCCTGTTGCTTCATTGCATCAACGCAGAACCAAACTTTTCCGGTACTTGCCGCCCTTCAAACTCCCTTTCACCCAACACAGCTAAAAGTAAACATTGAATTTTTATATTTTCTACCTTTTTTATTTTTGCTTTTGTTTCGCTTGCTGTCATCTGTTTGTTTATTGGTTGTTATGCTTGTTGTACACCTTTACGCTTTCATGCCGTCAGTATTAAGCAACGAAGAGTGAAAACCGGGCAGGAAAAAATATTCATCAACAAAAAATCACTTTTCCACCACTTTCTCGTCCAACTCGTTGTCGGCCAGGCAGGCAGTCGGCCACCTGATGCTCACGCTGATGCGCTGCCGGACTGAGCTGATTTGTGCATCAAGCGCAATAACTTTGGTCAGAAATCAAAACGTAGAGCACAGAAAGTTTGACATGAATGGTGGAGAGGAAAACTGGAGAGGTGAGTGCTGTGTGGAGACAGTCAGCCGAACAAGTGTAAGCGGAAAGTGCTAATGGAAAAAGTGCAAGTAAAATTTGTTATTCGAAAAAAAATGGCACAAATAGACATGGCAACACCTTACAGCAGACCACCTGCATAGATTTGGATTTGAGGTAGATTTGCCGTTCAGCTGATAGCTTTGGCTTGACGCCCCGCCTCCGCAAGCGGCTTGAGACTGAGCGGTTTTAAGCGAAAACTAATTAAAAGTTCTGAGACAAAGTTGTTGTTGTTGCTACTCTGGTTTTTTGTTGGTTTTACTGTTTGTTTACACAGCAGTTGTTGCTTTTCTTGTGACGCACACACGCCAGCTTTTGGGTGTTGTGACATAAACGCAAACGCTCGAACAGGCTTTGCTCACACATCCACAACCACTGCGGGTTTCAATCTAGTTTCGCTAGCACACTCTTCCTACTCTTTTTTGACTACTTTTAGTTCACACTTTTGCTTTTTTTCTTTATTTCTTCATCGCATCACCTGCTGATTATTTGCAATTCCACTTTGATATAAACATTTTTTGCAACTGCAGCAAGCAGCCTTGTGCTGGCTGCCACCTACGCGCATGAAATCCATACTGCCATTTATTTTCACGATATTTCTTTTGTTAGTCGCTTCAAGTGTGGCTGTGAAATTGCATTTGTAACTGAGACTTGAACTGAAAAGTGCACACAAATAACATTTTACACTTGCTTAGCTGGCGTTAGCCCGTGTCGCTTTACCAACCATTCTTCATCGCTGTCAAATTGCTGACCACACCTGGCCTTGTAGGGTCCAATAAGTCACAGCTGCAGTTGAAAGTGCAGTGGAGAATTATTTTTAATGCTTTTCTGGAAATTAAAGTTTGTATCAAAACGACCATAATCCTGAAATAACCACGGAAATTTCAACGTTTTCCCTTCTTTGCTTCTGCAAATATTTCCATTTTGTCTTTGCTTTTGATGTTACATATCATTACGATCTATATTTAGTGTACCCTATTATTATATTAATCTTAGAGAGTGTGTCGTTGTCATTGGATATCGCGTTAAATTCACAGCATCCGATTATCACGCGTATATGTGTGTAGGCTACTCAAAGGCAGGTGTTGCATAACTATAGGCGTTTCAACGTCTTAATTAATTTACATAACTTAATACTCTTAAAAGCCTTTAGAATGATTTAGAAGCAGATATGCTGCTTAATTATAGGGTGCTATCTGTGAGCATTAGACGTATGTATATATTAAATACTTTATTGTCTAATTATATTCCTAAAATTCTAATACTATGCAGTGCTAAAGCGATTGTTCCACAAAATTTAATAAATCGCATAACTTGAGTATAAGTAAAATATTAAAAGTACGAATGTCATTCATCTTAAAGTAAAATAAAGTACGGTGCTCCATTTTGAATAGTATAACGAGTTTTTAGACAAAAATATCGACCACTAAGATAAGTTAGGTCAATCTGGTAAGTTAATGAGCTACGCATATACAAGTTTCAGTCCTTTGCGATACCAGATCCATGAGGAGTAGATCCATGAGGAGTAGTACTAGATCCATGAGGAGGAGTCATCCTTTTGGATGCCTGTGCTTGACGCGATTTTTAACAGACTCTATGGCCTCACTATCGACCAATTTGGGATAAATTAACATACTCTTTATGTTGTACAATTTCACCAAAATGTCATTATTATTTACTTTAAATTATTTTGAATACTATCCGAAAGTGCTAAACTAGGATTATCTTACCTTAATCTCCATTTAAAATACATAGATTATTCTGTAAGAAACAGAAAATAAGCATTAAAAATTATTTATAAATAATCAAATGGATAATTTATATAATACATAGACGTCGGTTTTTTTGTGAGTTTGTGTTCTACAAATTCAATAAAACACTTTGCTTTTTTAAATTTTCGTCATTTATCAGTTGACTAAGGCTCAACAACCAGCCAAGATTATATTCCTAAAGTTTAATTTATTGTTAAAGTCGTTTATTAAAAATTTAATAGAGAATATTTTTATAAATAAAACTCTATTCCAATTATTTCTTAAAATGTATACCCTTTTAAATGTATGCTCCTATCACTAATTTAAAATTTTGTTTTTGAATTATTTATTATTTAGAATGCAGAGAGTTAGGACTTTCTTTTTCTCTCAAATGTATTTGAAAATTCATCTTATGTACACGTAAAAACACATACCCATACATGCATGTGTTCAATATATAATACGTATACCATACTTATCAACTACCGCATGATGTTACTCATACGCCCAGACCTCCACAGCGTCCAATGTGAACAGTGTATAAAAGAGAACAGAATGCCCAAAAAGGTAAATGCCCATAAAAATCTGTGAAATAAAAATAAATTTTTATACAACACCACGCAAGGACATTTTGTTTTATATGGCCTTTATGTTTTTATTTTTATTAGCTCATCTCGATATTTTTAACATCGAGCAAAATCTTCGATGTAATGATGTGCTATGGCTTTGAAACAATCTGCTAAATGATGAAGTGGCTATGAGTTCCCTTTTTTAATATGTTGTAATTTCAGCTAATTTATAAAAATGAAATTTGTTGTGCCATTATACATTTAATTATATGTAAATAAAAAAGTGTGTTTATGAATACGGAATATGGTCTACTCTGATTTCGGAGTAATCTTATAAGATATTACATATAATAAAATTTTGCGAGAGCTGTGAAAATCTTTTAAACTATAGCACTGTTCAGAGTCGTCTGATTTATTTGATACAATGTTTCTTCTTGGATGTTTTAAAAAATCTATATTATCTGGTATTAGATGTTTGCTCCTAACTAATGGGGTTAAATTTTTCATCAACTTATTAAATTGTAATACTCGACTAAAATATCTATCTCATTATTGGGCTTCCGTGAAATTTTACTTCAACAACACCACAGTTTATGAGGGACATCTCTATTACTTATGAGGGACATCTATATTCTATTCGATTGAAGGTAATTTCATAATGACTTACTCATAGAAAGCCTCCAGCTTATTGGCAAAAAATAGGGTAGTCGACAAGTAAAATCGCTTTGAGTACAATTTTTCACCAGCCAAGTCATTCGAGCCTAAGGTCTGTTATGCCCTCCACTGTATCACAACTAATTACATAGAGCCAGTATACTGCTGGGTACCAATGAGGTAGACTTTATTCAAACCTGGATTCAAGAGCGTTAAAACCTGCTCAGGTTTCCAGGAGTGTCCGGCTCGATGTCACCGAACTGGCAGCTCGCATAAGTGGCTAGGCTCATGGTAAATATGTAATTCTTTGTTTGCAGTGCCTAGTGTAAAATGCGACAAATAGCCGGAATTTATCTTCATTACATTTTTAAACATTGAGAGGTTGTACCCAACCATTAGTAACTTTGCCTGGCATATGCTTTGGAGTTGTTGCTAATACTTCTCCTTGTCCATTGTTTTCTCCTTGCCGGTCAGCTCGTCTATGGTTTGAGGACCAACTGTAAAACAGGGTGAGGAGATCTCTTAGAGATCGTTAATTCTTGGGGTTTAGGTGTGGGGGTTGACATATCGATGGACAAAACGGTGGCAATGCTGCTGAAAGGTAGATTGTCGCCGTCTCGTCCACCGATTGTCCGTGTGAACGGGGTCAGCATCAGATATGTGACGCAAGTCAAGTATCTGGGGTTGACCATAAGTGAAAGTTTGTGTTTTACTCCACACTTTGCGAATGTGAAGGAGCGACTGCAGGCAACCGTAGGCAAAATACGACGTATTTTGAGGAGCGATTGGGGTCTCGGACGTCGTGCTGTTCGCACCATATATCGTGGCTTGTTTGTGGCTTGTGCCACATATGGAGCCCCTGTATGGTGGGAGGCAGCCACGACTGTCTTGGGGCGTCAAAAACTCCTCTCAATACAGCGTTGTATGATGCTTGCTTGCTTGCCTGTATGTCGCACCGTCTCAACGGATGCGATGCAGGTGTTATTAGGTGCACCCCCTCTTGATCTGATTGTCATACAGAGAGCTGTTGCATTCAGGTTAAGAAGGGGTTTGAGTGTGTCATTGCTGCGGAACGATTGGATTTCCGACGATGATGTGGAGAGGGAGGGATATCTAGGGAGCAAGAGGCTTCTAGATGATAGGGTTAGGTGTAGGTGGCAACAACGTTGGGACAATAGTCCTAACGGCCGAGTGACGTACGAGTACATTCGGGACGTGGGGTTCGTTGAGGATAACCCAGATTTTAGATTCTGTCTAAGTCTGGGTTTCTTGTTTACGGGGCATGGGCCTCTGAATGCATTTTTGCATCAGAGGCACCTATCAGATACGTCAGGGTGTTTTTGTGGGGCGGAGTTGGAGAATTGGTCGCATTTAATTGCGGAGTGCCCGATGTACTCGGACATTAGGGATCTGGGTGGTATGGGGATTAGCTGGACTGATGGACGATTAGATGTTTGTGGTGTAATCTCCACTAGTCCGAATACCGAACAGTTACGGTCGATTGCGCGAAAATTGTTGAAGCGGCGATGGCGTTTAGCAGGGAATTAGGGTTAGCTTTTTGTATGAGTGATGTGTGTTTGCGTTGTGGGTATTTTATGTGTTAGTGGGGTCCAACTTCACCTTCTTTGCTGGCCACCAGTCCGGAGCAGTTTGGAAGCTCAACTGATAGTAGTTTCGGGTACAAGATCTGACCGCAGACTTAATTCTGGTATCGCAGGGAGTAGGAGCCCTTGGACCAACCTGATCATGCGGACTGGCCCCTCCGTGAGTATCGTGGTGGTTGTGGTTAAAACCCAAATCGCGGGAAGAACTGACACTTTGTCAGTTATAGGTGGAGTTGCATTGCAACTGGGTGCAGGATACAAAGTACGGCAGAGGTTTTAGATGGGCCTCGAACCCTACCAAGGTGTTTAGTGTGTCCATTCCGCACTGCCAATTGATACTGAAAATGCCTGGCATTTACAAAGCGCTGACCAATGTATTGATTTGATCCGCTGTGCTTTTGAGCGCCGTGCGATAAGGCTGTCGTTAGCAGGTACCCACATTGAACACACCGGACGTTGTAAAGACAGGGTTCCGGTGCTACCATTTTTGTGGCAGCGGGAGAGCGACCAAGCTTGTTAGCTGGTTCATTCCCAGCTATTCTCTTTTAAACTGATACTCAGATAAGGTTCACTTGACTGCGACTTGATAGGGTATTCATCCCTTCTGTGCACTTTTGCTTCAGTAGCGATTCTCGTAAGCTGAGACCATTTTTTTAAGTGCCATTTGGCTATCGCTGAGAATAACGATACTTTCCTTGCAATAGTTGCGTTGGAAGTTTATCTCTACACATCGATTTAAAACAAAGACCTCTACTAGGAAAACGTTTGGAAAACATTCAATAGGTATGGAGGATTTGGTATATAGTTCTGCGACTGCTGCATAGATTTCCTCCGATTTTTTTGATTCGTCGGTATACCACTTAACAGTGCTATCCCTTAGGTCCAGGGTGGAGTCGTTCCATTCTCAACAGGAACATGTAGTAGTAGTTGATGATAGATCTGGACTATGAGTTAGATGCATAAGAATCTCTGAACAAGACTTCAGGAGATTCATACGAGTCACTGTTGATATGTGTGTTCAGCGTTGTTCTGATGGAATAAAACTCCTCTCCAATTGCCCAAAGCTGTCCATTTCTTGGCGATTGATAGGTATTGTTTGTATTGTATTGTTGACAGTGCACGCTTGTTTTAAATGTTTGCTGTAGGCGGGGAAAGAAATCCCCAGAACTGAAAATGCTTATGATTTCCTCAATCATGATTTTTGGTAGAAACTCTATCCACTTTTCAGGCGCTTGGCTTGCGTTTTCGCTTTTATCGAAGAATATTTTTCGATTTCTCTCTTTTCTGGTATCCATTTTTGTCGGGTCTTCAAACGATACTGAATCAAGTAATCATAAAACTGTCTGAGAAGTTTATTTAGTACGAAATATTATCTTCATAAAGCCCCATGGTGCAACCCGATTGCACTAACACAACGTAAGATATTGCTTATTTAAGTCATCTATATAATGGATTCGTTTTATTAGACCTATTTTAAAACTTTGAAGCTTTTCTGAGTACTAAGTATTGAAAATTACCAAAAGTAGTTTAAAAAGTCTGTGTACATAGTAAAGCTTTCTTTTACACCACCAATATCTTATTTGCATATACTTATTTAATTTTTCATCTTGACTCCTCAACCCTTTCCATTACTCACGCCACTTCTACCGGAAACCATTAAGATAACGTTGTTTTTAATGAATTTGCATTTAATATGCGAACGCGACAATTTTCTCAAAGGTAAGAAATCATTATTAACGAATTTATTGCGCATATTTTAATTTCCAATTAACTGCTCTGACGGTGTTAGTTGCTTAATTGCATTGCGAATAACTGACACAACACCCCACAAGTTGTTGAGAGTACATACAGGCATACAAACATACACACATATAAGTGTATATATATGTACATGTATAGGTGCATAAGTAAATTAATACATATTTGCCTTGAGACAATTCCGTGTACTGTAATTCGCATAATCAAAGCTCCATTAAGTAATTTACTCGCAGATATTATAACTGTAAACATACATATATAAATCTCTCAGCGCATAAATTTATGTCATATTAGCGGTAGTCAATGTAAAGTCAACATAGAGGGCACCCCCAGTAAGGAAAGCGGCGCTGTTTGTTTAGTACAATCCTTCAGCGCCTTCAGGTAGTTCGGTCGTTGGTGCGAATAGATGCCCGTGTCACGCACAAAATTAAACAAACATCATTACAAAACCAGCGACAAGGACGCCGACGTCGTCACCGACACCGAAACCGTTGCTGATTGATGCAGTCAACATGAGCCAGACTAAGCGGTGCTGGGTTGTTCCTAGCTGTAACTCTTTACGCGATTTCTGCGACTTAGGTTCACTCCTCTTTCTCTTTCTCATTCTCATTCTCTTTCTCTCACTTTCTCTTATTTTTTACCTGCGACGTTGACAATGACTCAGTCGCTCTTCGTGCTTAGTAAGACAGCAGCCAGTTATTTAATCATCAGCTTCACTCGCGCTGTCAGAAGTGAAAGCAGCAACAACAACAATTGTTATACAAACAACAACACGCAGTGCGACGAGGTAATCATTCTTACAATCTGTCAATAGTCAAAGTGTAGGAGGCGACCAAGCTACAGCTCAATCCTTCTGCAACAGTGGCAGCGTCGAATTCCGGTTGGTGTGCGTAGTTGCCACCTGTCTTGTTAGGGTCAAACAAACACAGACGTGGTGTCGCTAAAAATTTTACAACGCCTTGCTGGAAGTTTTGTTGTTTTTATTATTGTTGTTGTCATTTTCCACGTCAGCGTCTGAATGTAATTAACATTTTCCGCGCGTGCTGCAAATGAGGCCAACTGTGGATGACTTAGTGGCAACTTCCTGCTTGCCTTTCGCATCAATGCTTCAGCACGCAATTTTACGGTAACTATTCGCGACTTTCCTCTTCTGCTTCCACTAAAAATTCTCCTCTTTTCTTACGTTTAACAATTCTGTGTCAAGTAGTCTCCATTTACTTGGTATCGTTTTCACCTGGAAGGGGTTTCCATAGAAAGCATCGTTGACATTGCCAAAGTTTTGCATAGTTGAGCCTCTGTATGTGTGTTGTTGTCTTTTTAGTGTCACGCAATTAAAGTGAAGTTAATTTAAATTTCAGCATAACTGACTGCCTTTGGCTGGCAGCAGCTCATTACACTTTCACTCTTTCTTTAAAATTGCTTGTTAATTATTCACAGGTAGCTCATAATTTTGTTGTCAGAGGTTGGCTATTTAGACACCTATTTCGTGATTTTGTGCATAAAAGTCCCGAAATATCAACAGAAATAGGAATCTAAATTTCGCGGATTACTTATCATAACCCCTGTTTGTGATATTTGGACAAAAAGGCTATTTCTATGCGTGTTATTGGTAACGCCTAAGACTAATCGAAATAGATATTGAGTTATATGTATATCAAAATGATCAGAATGGCTAGATGAGTTGAATTATAGATGTGTCTTGATACATCCTTCCGTTTGACCGTTCAAGTGATAACGTACGAGGGCTGTCCGATAAATAACCGACCTCAACGTGAAGCTAGCGGCACATCTGAAAAAAAAGTTTCTACTTCAAATTGTGCATATTATAATAGCTACTCGCCAAAATTTCAGAAATTTATCTTGCGCAATTATCTGTTGACAGTCGTTTTTGTGAGTCTATTTCGGTGATTTCCCCAAAATGGAAAAAATTTAATATCGAGCTGTAATTAAATTTTTATTTTTGAAAGGCAATATGCCTTCACAAATCAAAGATGAGTTGGACTCTGTGTATGGTGACTCTGCACCATCGTTTACCACCGTAAAATTTTGGGCAGCTGAATTTAAACGTGGTCGCAGGAGCTTGGAAGATGATGATCGTCGTGGGCGTTCAAAAACTGTAACCACTAACGATAACATCGCTAAAGTTCATCAATTGGTACTAGACGACCGCTGGATTAAAGTTAGGGAAATAGCTGAGATTATGAAGATGTCAAAAGAAACTGTTTGTCACATATTAAACCAAGATTTGGGCATGAGAAAGCTGTCCGCGCGTTGGGTGCCGCGTTTGCTTACGCTAGACCACAAACGTGCGCGCATGAACATTTCCAGCGCTCTGTTGGCTCAGTTTAGAGGCAATAAGACCGAGTTTTGGCGCCGATTGATAACTGTAGACGAAACTTGGATTCATCATTATACGCCCGAAACAAAAATCCAATCTAAACAGTGGATTGAAAAGGGGGAACCAGCCCCAAAAAAACCTAAAGCTGTGTATTCGGCTGGGAAAGTGAGGGCGAGTGTTTTTTGGGACCGCCATGGATTTATTTTTATCGACTATCTTGAAAAAGGAAAAACTATAACAGGAGCATACTACGCATCATTATTGGACAAGCTAAAGGAAGAAATTTCGAAAAATCGGCCACATTTGCAAAAAAAGAAAGTCTTGTTCCACCAAGACAACGCACCATCTCACACCTCAACAGTCGCCATGGCGAAAATCCACGAATTGCGGTTCGAACTGCTTGACCATCCACCTTATTCACCGGATCTAGCACCAAGCGACTTTTTTTTGTTTCCTCAACTTAAAACTGCGCTCGGCGGCCAGAGATTTTCGTCAAATGAGGAGGCAATCTCTTTCGTGAACTCGTATTTTGCAGACAAAGTCGCCAGGTACTATTTGGAAGGGTTGCAGAGATGGGAGCATCGCTGGGAGAAGTGTGTGGAATTACAAGGAGACTATGTAGAAAAATAAAAAAAAAAAAAAAATTGAAAAAGTCGCGGGCATCATGGTTAGGTCCGTTATTTATCGGACAGCCCTCGTAGATATGCCACCGCTACAGTGGCAGTGACAGTCCTATATCTCTGGAACTACTCGAATAAATAACATTAACGAAATCGATCTACAGCCATATTCTGATGGGAATGGATTTATAAATTTTCAGGCCTCTAGATACTGAATAAGTGTATCTCTATGCCCAAAGCTTATTTTAACAAAAATATCGGTCACAGTGCGATATATAAATGAAATTTGGAAAAAATATTTTTTTTTGTCAAAAATGGTTAAATTAGGATCAATACTCCCTCAAGCTTTTATTCACCTGATAAAAGGATTTTCTTTTATAAACCTGTATGTTATACATATAAAGAATTTTTTCTTACAATTTCGTTAAGTGTTATGTCTTAAAAATATTCTCTGAAAATTTCACGTTGATCCGATAAATTTTTTTGAGTTATTCGACAAATAACAAAGAGAGCTCTGGCACTTCAAAGCAAAAAGTCAAACTTTAAACGCGTTTTTCGCAAAACTATGTTTTTTGAACTGGTGACAACTGTAACTCGAAACCCGTTCAGTCGATTTTAATGAAATTTATACAGCTTTTAGAATACATACTAAATTCGGGCCTGATCGAAGGATTTTTTTCCAAAAATTTCAACCAATTAACTGTTGATTTTTTCCTAAAAATTTAGAAAAAAATTTCCTGAGACCGCCATTTTGTTAATTTAAAAAAAAAAATCCTTCGATCAGGCCCAGGATTATCTATTTATAAAACTAATTTTTTTTGTCCGATTGATTTTAGATGAATCTCCAAGGACTTATGGTTGTCACCGCAAGTACCCTTTTTTGGAACTGGGTCAACACAAACAACTAAAACTTTGGAAATAATTTTTTTTTTTTAAATTTTCGTGACTTCAAGTCAACACATTCTATAATAATGCCATATTACTACTTCTGTAAAATAATATAATTTAATAGCAAAAGAAAAATACTGAAAAATCTCATTTTTTCGTGCCTCTGACTACCCTTAATGAAATTCTGAGAGCCTTATATTTAGTCCTTATAATGCAAATAGTCGAGTCCTTTATTTGTAGTTAAAGTTGGTCATATTAGGTGCTTATTGAGTAGCTCAGGGCAATTGACTTAGGCTGAAAGGCTAAAGTTAATTTTATATACACGAGGTCAGGGCTTCTCAGCTAGGAATACATATTAATAAATCACTGATGGCCCAAGTATCCCATTCGTCACAAGTCAGGCATTTCAGAAGCCCAATTCAACACACTCACAATTTAATGTTTTATTCGGTGATAACTTTTGGAGTAACAATAGGCGCATTGCCCTGATGCAGGAGGAAATCCATGACCACAATATTGCCAGAGCTTTTCACTGATAAGCATCTGCGAACCGTGAAGTCCTTTTCCTACGATTTCAATGTGGGTAGGGTGCATTTTATGACAGTTCTGCTTGGGGTGAACTCCAAACGAAAACTCTCATATGAGAAAAATAAAGACTTATACCATGTTCAGACCGAAAATTTGAAGGGATTAGATTACATTTGAGCCCTTCACTAATCATCCCGTTCTCACTGCCGTTGGTAAGATGAAAAACAGCTGTTTTGCCATTCAAGAAGTCACATCGCTTAATATTTATCTTCTTTTAAAAATAATTTCCATATATTGGAAATAATGGCCGCATTTTTTCATTTGGAAAGTCGATTTTCAGGTGAAATTACATTCATTGCTTTAAAAAAAATGTATTTGTTTACATTTTTTTCTCTTTGTAGTGTCTAATTCAGCTGTGATAATGTAATAGATTTCCAATGCTGACAAGTCGATGGCTCAAAATCAGAGTCGCACAGACAGATTTAGCATGGATCAGTTTCAAATCACTTCGATGAAGTGTAATTTTTGTACGGCGAAATTTGATAGATTTATAGGATTAGTAGGATAAACCACTCAACAGCCGAAATCGTGTGATTAAGTGTCGGTATGAACATGGTATTACCATCGAATAATCAGTTTGGATCACTATATGCCAAACATTTGAAGATTTCAATATGTGCCCTACGTAAAATGATTGTCGCTTTTTCTTATTTGTTTCAATTAGGTAGGTACTGGGTTTCCACGATAATCAAATTTCTTTCATAAGCTAACCTTTTGAAACCTACTGATAATCATTTATAAGTATTACGCATTAAGTAATACAAATTTATAACAGAATTACATTAATCCCATTATTTTCAATCCAGACGTTGTAAGTTCGGCCTACCTTAATGCGTATATATCATATCGTAAAATAACAGGTTCATATAACCACATTACGCTTGAATTATATGTGGGAACTAATCTAAGCATAAAGCTAAAAAATGATGAAGTCCTTTTATACCTGCACACACACATAAATATTTATGCTCGCACGCACAGCTACACATGCACACGTGGCTGTGGCATTTATGTCGAGTATTTGCGAGCAAAACTGTCAACGCCATTGACATTTACGTATTTTGTGCAGCCATCATTTTTTCGCTGTAATAAAATACGAAAGAGCTCATTAAATTAAATGCAGTGTAAAATGCTCATAAAATGCCAATGTGGCGGACGAACGGCAGTCAACAGGCAGCAGCAGCAGCATACGCACACACCAAATAATACGAGTGTATGCATGTGAGTGTGTATGACGTGCTTATTATGAGCCGCTTGGTTGGCCCAGCGGCAGCGTCCTACCCAATTTGACTTTATGCCTTTTCGCACACATACTGACATACATATGTATATATATTTACATATAAACTCACAGAAACGTATACATTAGGGTGTCCGTTATTTCCCATATTTTATTTAGAAGTTAGACATCAAATGTCTTGAACATTCATAGAAATAAGTTATAAATTCTATGTTGCTCATACGACATGGTGTACTGTATGACACCAGTATAACTTATGCATACTTTTAACTACGTATAGTGCTATGCTGAAATTTTTTGTAGAGCGCTTACTTTTATATTAGAATATTCTATCTTAGGTCTAGATTTTTCTATTTTAGGCTGAAAAATTTATTGCAAAATATCGAAAATTCCATGATAACAATATTTTTATATGGCAGATATATGCTATAGTGGTCCGATCTGAACAATTTTTTCTGAGATTGGTTCTATGTCTTGAATAGTAATCTGTACCAAATTTCGTGACGATACCTTGTTCAATCAAAAAGTTTTTTATACGAGGACTTGAGCTGGATCGGTCAATTTGTATGACAGCTATATGCTATAGTAGTCTGATCTTAACCGTTTCTTCGTAGATTGCATCGATATTTTGAATAATACTCCGTGCGAAATTTCGTTAAGATATCTTGTCAAATTAAAAAGTTTTCTTACAAGGACTTGGTTCGGTTAGTTTTTATATCATCGGTTCCGACCAATGAGCAGCTTTTTGTAGAGAAAAGGATTTTAGCAACATTTTTGGACGATATCCCAAAACCTAAGGGAGCACATATTTAGATAGACCGACGGACAGGCTGACATGGCTAAAGCGACTCAGCTCATCATGCTGATATATCTGTATATTTACTTAGTAGAATCTTCGATATTTCCTTTAGGGTATTATAGAAATCGTGGAAAATATAAAAGTTCCTGTTCAGAGTATAAAAATCAACTTTTCAAACAATGTACACCCTAATACCCATACACTCATATACACATATGGTACGTCATACACTGCTTCCGACTCACTTTCACGCTTCGCAGATCGAGTTAGTTGTTGCGTGCAACACGTGTGTATGGGGAATATATATGAGCGCTTGTGTGCCACCACAGCGCGTCCATGCAACGTGACTGCTGCATTGTGCGTCCGAGGCGCGACTCAATCGCTCAATCATTTTGTTGTTTATGCGCTGTTGCGAAGAAGGCGGCAGCAAATGAGACTACCAGGCTTGGCTGGTGGGTGGCTGGTGGGTGGCTGGTCGTAGAGATGTATATACGCAAGCGATTGTCTTGCCACACACACATTTATTAAGGTTATAGCTGTCCGTGTGTGCGGCAGTATCAGAAGGCGCTCAGTGGATACGCTCTTATAATCATATGCATTCAAAAGTTTGAATGCGCTTGCTGAGACCCTTGACTGCATACTTGTTAGCATATGTGTATGTGTGTGCCTCTATGCGTGTGACAAGCAGTTTGCGCTTTAAGCTGCCTTTTGTGCGCTTCTTAAATGCGTTGTTTCGCTTCTTTTTACACTTTTCAAGGCTGTGCTGGTGTTGTGCTATCTAAAAGCGCTCCCGCTCTTCGCTCCACACCGCGCTCATCCGCAGGCTAGGGCGCTTTTTAATAGCGTCATTCAAGCGCAGCTTCATTGCCGCTTGCAGGCGATAAGCATAATACGTTGCATATGTTGCTTAAAAGCGCATCGTCGTCTACCAACACCGTTATTGCTTACTACTTTTGCTTTATGGCGTGTGCACACGTGTGTGTGTGGGGCGGTGGAATTGCCTTGCGTTCAACAACACTTTTGTCAAGTATGAAAGAAAAAGTGAAAAATTAATTAAAAACAAAATTGTTTGTGTGTAGTAGCGTGGCGAAAATTTGTCATGTTGCTGATTAAAATGTTGCCAACAAACAGGCTGGTAAGAAGCTACTTGTGCAACAAGTGGTGTTGGGTGCCTGTTTGGCTGTCGATATCCTTATGTGTTGTTAGGTCGTGTGAAAAGCAACAAAAAAGTGGCAAGTCAAGCGCTGATTAAAACAACAAAGACTTTGCTACTGAAGTAACAGTACATATATAAGGGAATATTAAGCTTAACATAACTTTTTTCTTTCGTTGGCTGCATCAGACTCCCTCGTTTAACATAAACTTAATATAATCGATTTCTGAAAGGTGTGTTCCTTAAGATGATGAGGTCAAAAGCCTACATACCTAAGCTAAAGAAATTTTATTAATTTTCAAAAATATGGCAGTACAGATGAATATAGTATCTCGCGTCAGAAAGATGCGATTTCGTACAAAAGAAACCTCTTAGGCAGATTTATAACAGCAGCAAAGAAGAATACTACCTGGTCCTATATATGGCGAATGCTTTTGCTGGTGAAAAATTTGCTTCAAGTGCAGTCAAAGTGGTGTGTATTGGTTTTTTGATAATAAATACGAGGGCATTATGAAGTAACCTTTGAAAAGGATATAAGTTAGCGAGTAGAACGGTGAGTGTTTGATCTAATCTAGCTTTGCTTCCATTTTATGTAAAAATAATGAATTTATTTTTAACTACTACTTTCAACTCTTTTGGTCTACTTTCGAATTTTTGGATTTGGGTAACAAGTGCTAATTTAACCAGTTATGACTTTGTAAGGGCAGCTGGCAGGAAAATATTATATTTCTAAAAGGTGTCTGTATTTGAAATGGCCTGGTAAAAATACTTTCGAATCAGAGCATTGTCTGTACGGTATAAGGTTCATAATAACCCAATTGATAATATTGAAAATACTACTGTGAGGCATAAATGCACAAAACAATCGAAAGAGGCACGCATATTTTTCTGATCTTTTCTTTCGAATGAAAGTTCCAAAAGCAGAAACGATATTCTACGTATAATCCATATATTATATTTGAACGCTTTAGGTTTTCAGGCTTCCCTCTCAATAAGAAAAATCGTACCAAATAATTTGATACTCAACTCTCTTACGCATGAACGAAGTATTTTTTCTACCTACAAACATATCAGATCGGTCTGGTCCGAAAGACACAAAATTTACCCGGTTGCTTTTACCGTGTTGGGGTTGGTTCAGACAGCACTATATCCTTGTCGTCATAGAGCTCATACAGTTCGTGGTTCGAAGGAAGTATACAAGATAAAAAAATATTTATTCTAAGTGATAATGAATTCTGTAAGCATGACAATTCTCAATCCAGTTCTTTCCTCGGCTAGCTGAGAAAGGAGTTATTTACACTTGAATTATGTATATATTTTATAATGGTTAATATCTAGGGCATTTATAGTTGGATTCTCGAGTTACGGATATGTATAGAACATATCTATAGCAGGTTTCGGTAAGAAAATTTAAGTTCTTAAACTCTGCTATTAGGTAGGGGTCGTCATCAGGCATTTTCTCCTGAGTTTTTACCTTTAGATCTGCGCTGAACTTGACGAAACGTCAGTATACACAGTAAAAAAAAAGATTATATATTTATATTTATTTATATATTATATAATATATAGATTCATGACTCCCAATCATGTTTAATGGTATATACTTGTAGGTGTCCTTAATGTGCCACGTCATGTCGTGAAATAAGAAAAAATAGTGCTCAGTATAAGTAAAGTTTTGAAGCAGTATTCCAATGAAACATATCCTGAGATTACATCTTTAAAAACTATATCTGTGCTGAACATATAACCAAACATCACTTTGTTAGACGAAACATCCAGTATTCCAATCTAAAAAAAGGTTAATCAGATGATATAGCGGAAACCAATTCGAAATCTTAACCAATCCTGAGAGTTGTAGAGTGAACTTAGGGAGATCTGTTATTATTCCAACTGTAGTGTTCAATATTCGTCACTAATTGTAGGATTTTTTACGAATTCTTTAAAGGAGAGATTTCTGTGAAGATATGTGAAATTCCGTTAGTATCTACGCCCATTACAAAACCAAAAGTAACGTGGCAATAATAATGGTTACAAATTTAAAGATTAGTACTCAAGAAATTCTAATAATAAGAAGGGCACGAAAATAACAAATAAGTGGACGAAATATGACAAAAAATTGTGTAGGAATGTCTTCAGCAAAAGGAAAAAAAATCTGCTTTCGTTTGCTCAATGACATAATGACAAGACGTTACAGACAGCTGGGCAACAGCAAATTATTACTATCTACTTTACTTTTTCTTTTCTTTCTCTTCTTTTTATTACATTGTATTCTTTTTTGTGGGCCTGCTGCAATTTCGTCACTTTCCAATGAAGACTGCTGACAGTGACGAATTTGAAGTGAGGGCATATAATAATAGGAGTGAGCAAATAAGCTTACAACTTGACGACATACCCACGCAAATATAAAATATTGCATAAGCGCACAGAAATTCGGAAAAATACTTCAAAACTCGCACAAAAAATGTCAAATAATTTTGGCCGAATTTTTAATTTCTTTACAAATTACGGTCGTCTCTCGGCGGCCCGGGTGGTTTCATGGCAAATTCGAATAAATTTGTGCTTTAAGTAGCCACTTGTTGATTTGTATGTTTGTACGTATGTATGTAAGAGGAATGACATAAGGCGACCGCCCTCTGTAAAGTACTCATAAATAGCTTATGAAACATAATACCATTGTTGTTTCTGCTACTTTTGTTGCTTTCATTATAATCATTCCTGCTGCCATTGTGTGTTTGGGTCAGTTGACTGCTGACTGTTGACTGTTGCCGCTCGGTCGGCCGTTGTGGCAAGTATGTAAGCTTGAGCTGCCGAAATGCTCATTTGTCCTTTTGAGATATGAGTATTATGTCTCTGGGTGCGTGGGGGGCGTTGAATGGGAAGTATTTCATATATATATACATATATTTGTATATGTCCACACAATTCACGGTTTTTGGGGTGACATAAGTAATGCTGACTTCTGAACTGCACTTTGTTTTTGGTCATTGTTAACATATTCATTTTTTTGTTGTTGTTTGTGAGCGTTTTTTGTTGGTGATAATGATGTGAATTTAATTTTCTAGGGAGTAGCGTGATTTATGGGCAGAATATTTGTTTACTAAGCATTTGTGTGTGGATGAGTAGTGGAAGATTGCTGCGAAAGCTTTAAATTACATAATTCAAGCGAAATTTAATATATTTTTTTGTTGTGAAATATTTACATATTTTTTATGTTATTTTCGGTATTACTTTTCCTTTTTTCGTAATCGGATTTTGGTTGCCACATCTGTAAAAATATCTATCAAATTCATGAACTTGTTATTGATTTGCAATTGTTGATGAAAAATAGAGTAAATGGTAACGTAATTCTTACTACCGTTATATTCTGCATAAATTATGTGAAAGTAGTTTGCATAAAAATTTGTTTTAGAATTCAATTAAGTATACATTGTTGTTACAAAATATTTTTGTTTCAAATCTTGCTACAACGGCATACTATGTATATATGTGGTTTATAGCTGATTTAGTGAGATTGAAACAGTTTTCATGTTATATTGTTATTCTAAACCTGATGGAGATTCCATCTGATCGTATCATTTTATAGTATATAAATCATGTACTAAATATGTATACTGCCCCTAACCGCCTAAAATTTCGTACTTCCGGTAGGTTTTGTTCTGGTATATGGGTCAAACTGTGTTTTAGTGAACTGCAGAGAGTGCGTCTTGTGTGCTCTTTTGTCTTGTGATAATATCTGGTGAATATTTCCTAAAGCTTTCACACTTCTAAAATAATTATTTTCAAACATCCTGTTGACTTTATAACCTATATTTATGGTATATCGGTATCAGTCTGTGAGGTAATGGGTAATTCTACATATCCCCTATATACTTAATAAAATAATTTCAAACTTTCGCTTAACTTCCTTCCATATTTGTCAGTGCATATGTTAGATGTCATAGCAAAATAATATGAACGTCTTTATTGAGTGCAGAACATTTTAAATTGAAAAAATGTTAAATCCATTCACGAATTATCACAGCTTACCTACATTTGTACTACTTTCAATGATTTTCGTTATTTTGCAGCCTTTTTGCTCAATATGTTGGTTAGGGTGTGGCGAAATATGCTTGAGTAGTGGCAAAAGTTAACAAAATCAATCAATAACTTCCCCCAGCCTCAATATGCGCTATAGCATAGTAACCTCGCACTTTCCTTCTGACGGTAAACCGTTGAAGTCTGCCAATATATGTGATATTTTTATGAAATTAAATGAACCAATTTTATTGAATATAATTCAGTGCAGTGATGAATATGCATGAAATTAGTATGGACCTTGCTCTGAACCTAATATCCCAATGTGCTGATTTCCGATCTTGGTTGATGTTTATCTCATTTATAGTACAAGAAACTAAATTATATATAAGTGAGTCTAGAACCTATAGTACACTATAGTAGTTGTCTTCGATTCGCAATTTATCTCCTCAATTCTGCTCACTTGTCAAAAAATTATATGTGAAAACAACAACTTATTTATGAATATGAGTGGTATAGCCGCTATGCATTGCTACGACAAACAAAATCAGTTAACTTTCATCCTTAAAAACCCTGTATTTTTCTCGTTTCGCTACTGTTTGAAATAGACCTCTAATTCCTTAGAGACTACTTTAGTATTAATAGAGTTTTGAAAATATTGAGATATCTTGTGAAAAATTCTATAAGCAACATCAATGATTGTTGAAATACATTAGTGCGGATTTTCAAAAAATTACGTAAACTTAAGAGGGAAATGATATCGATAGAGGGAGGAAAGCATATTAGCTATATGTGGTCATACAAAATCCGATTTACTCCCCATACAGATAAAAAAGTGAAATTGCCCACTGCGCTATTATATTGTCGAAATGACCAAATGGCTGCTTAGTTTATTATCTCTTTTTTTTCTTTTGAAACGGTGATACTCAGTCTACCTTTTGTATCTCAGTAGTTCAGCATAGCAGTTTGACTCTCGATTCCATTTCACTCGAGTATTTTAAATTATTTTTTAATTGTAAAATATTGGATAATGCTAATAATTTACAAATTCTGTTCAAAAGAGTTTATTACAGCAATGTTTCAAAGATACCTATAGTTGAATTTAATCGCCTAAATACATTAGAAATATCAACAAAGTTTCCGTTTTGATTTGATGTATGTATTTACTCATTTAATGATATACCAGAAAACACTCTTTTTTACAAGTATACACATATAAGTACTCAGAATTATACTACATTCGTTACAATTTATAGTATATAAGTACGCTGCATTTGTTGCAAATTCACCTAAATTTCAATGTAAGTGCAAATTATCGTTAAAAATTTCAAATTCCAGTTTAAGTTGCAACAAAAAAGGAGGTAATACTAAATTAATGCAACAATGTTGTCATGTCAACAGATAATTTGGTTACAAATTATGTCCAAACGAATTACAATTACAATATTGTTTTTGTTTATTTTATATTTGCTGCGTAGTATTGGTCACCCTCGATGTCAATTATAATGCATACTTTATTCTGAACAATAAAGTTTTGAAAAGCGATTTTTTTTAAAATGGTCGTGAAATTATTTATTGCTTATTTAGAAGTGAACTTTGTTAAGTAATCTGACTCATTTTGCAATTATTTTTGTACACATTATATGCACTTAATTCTTAGATTACAAGTTTTAGTGATGTGATAACTCTTCTAAATAAATTTCTTTCAAAAAAAAAGAATAAAATAAGAATATTTGTGTATTTATGAACCATTAAATAAGGTATAGGATAAAATGTTTCGAAGTTCCCCACTTTTTATTATTGTTCGAAAGAATATTCTCTGGCATTTATTTTTGAAGATTATCTCTTTCAAATGTTGGCCGCGGTTACGTCTTAGAAGGTGCATCCGTTGAGTGCAATTTTCCGCGACTCGATCGAATAATAACTGAGAATGACACGCGTGACGTTTTGCTCCAAAGTCTGAAGCGTGATTGTCCGCATAGACTTTAGCCTTTACATATGACTTGGTGGCCGATCGACCGGATCATAACGTGAAGTTATCTGCTCACCAATGTGTTCTCCCAATAATTCCATTGATTGATGCGATATGTGGGAAAAATATCGCGAGCTTCAATTTAAGGCATCAAACAGTCGGTTATCATGGAGCGATAACGGTCGCAATTGGCGGTTACATTCTCACCGGCATCATTTTTGAAGTAATGACTGATGGACCAATGATTACAATACTGAACAAAATTAACATGACAACTTGACACGGCTCATGTGTGATCTGTCAAGAAAAGGTTATTGAAAAATACTTCTAAAGGGATCACCCGTTAACAGTTAGTTTTTTTGTTTCTCTAATTCTAAGATACACCACTCCACTTACTTAGTCCAGAGCTTGTGTCTCTTGTGTCCTATATAAAATTTAGAGAAGGCTTCAAGTAGTTTTTTTGCATTTTCTTTGTTGCATGGTTTCATCTTCAATCTTGTGTCATAGTATTACAGCTGTCTAGTTAATGATGATTTATTTTTAACTCTTACTGTTCCTTCCAAAGACTGACATCAATCATGCTTGTTAAACTCATTTACTTCGATAACTCATCAAACCTGGAGAATTAGCTCGAAAATTGATTTCTTTAGCAAGTTATCTATACGCTCTTACAAGATATTGTACTTGAGAACAATATTCGATCCAACCTAATCTCTCTACTTTTCATTTCGTCAAAAAACTTTGTCGGATTTCAAGGTACGGAGGGTTCCCCCTAGAACTGTACAGTTTACATTTTAGTAGATTTTAGGTGGGCACAAAATTAATTTCAGCGAATGAGTGGTGAACTTGATCTGTTTATTACCAGTCCTTGTCAATCATAAATGAATATTTCATCTATTCCCAATTCAGAAACTATAATTAGTACTTCCAATAAACTTGAGACTGATTTTTTGAAAGGCATAGAAAGTCTTCAAATGCGGTGTTTTCTTATTTTTTTTATTACAAATATGATTTCAAGGTGGCTTAAACTATTTCCTTGACTGGAAATTTAAAAAACACCAAAATTTCTTCATACTACCTTGATGGTTTAAATATTTAAAAACATATTTTTAAAAGGGATTTTCAACAAAAGGTGTCAACTTAAAGCTTTAAACTCATTACTTCTCGACGCTCACCTCACGATAACTTAAGATTTAGTCAGTCGATTTACTGAAAATTTGACATAACTATTCTTGAAGTATATGTTCATTGTATGAATCATTAAAAACTGGTTAATTTTAAAATTCTAAAGAAATTCTGGAAAATGAAAAATCGACCTTTTGTTTTAAGTAGCCGCCATTTTATAAAAAAAACTGCGGTTCTATTGGTCTATATGGTAATGAATTCTATACTAAACAATAATCAGTAATTTCATTGTTCAGATGACGCCATGTGTAGGCATCGTGACAACAAGGATGTTACCTTTTTCCCATTCTACTTCGAGAACTCACAATTTTATGAATTCTTATACCCTGGGTTGTGTACGTAAAGTTTGTCACTGAGTAACACTGAGAAAGAAACTTCAATATAAATCACCTATATGCGTCAATCATTATAAACGATCTTAAATTTTGCATATATACTTTATTCCCAGGAGCTGCTCATTTATCGAAACCGTAAAAATATTTTACTTGATAAAATATATACTTTTTAAAATTTGGCATAGATTATTGGCCATGGAAACGCAAAAGTCTGCGACCATATTGTCCCGAACAAACTATCATGGCATATAGCTGCCATACAAATGACTCGTTCAAAGTCAAGTCCTTGTATGGAAAACTTTTTTATTTGACAAGATATTTTCACAAAATTTGGCATGCAGTATTATTCAAAATTAAATATACATAGATCTGTTTATACCCGTTGATGTTATTTATAACCCTTATACCCATTTATTCGAAACTAATTTTTTTTGATTTTTTTAAATTTATTTTGGATCTTCTTGAAATATGAAAAAATAAATAATGAAAAATTAATATCTTAACTTAGACTAGTTTACTCCCTTAAATCCATTATTTTCAGGAAATTTGGCATGTATTATTGCTAAAGACAACTCTAAAATCTCAAAACATATCGTTTTGATCGGATCTTAATAGGGTTTATCTGTCATACAAACTGACCACCGATCAAAAGCAAAATAAAAAGCGTCACAGAAAATATTTTTCCATATCAAGTAACCTTATTTCGTTGTAAAAGTTGTTTATATAGAAAATTTTTCTTTTCGTTTTGAAAGTTTATTCTCAAAATCTCTTCGTACACAACTACAAGGCTTCGTTAAAGTAAAGTATCTTCTTGGTAAATTAAATTGCTAAAACACCATACATTTATATGTGACTTTAAGCTAGTTTAGTTGAATATAATATATCTATGTACTTGTGTCTATATCCATTTGAGCTTGTCTAGCTTTAAGCGTCGCCATCACTTTTATTCCTTTACTTTTGCTCCCCACACTAATACATAAAAAATGCACACAATAATAAATATGCATATAAAAATGTCACAATATGCTTGAAAATACACGTCACTACTTGAATTCATGAAAATACGCTGACCTCAGCCACACCCCAGAAGATTGCTGAAGCCGTTGTTGCTACCATGCCAGCAATACGCGTGCAAGTACAGCGACAAAGTGTGGCTTAAGTCAAACGGGCAGACCACTAAATAAGCGCTAAAGACAAATTGATGTACATATATAGATATACAAAGTATGTATATGTAGATGTATATATATTTATATATAGGTAGACATATACTTAGATTGGTGTGCGTTACTTATTAAGGCATTAAGGATATGCATGCTGAGTATAGTATGACGCTTTAACTGTGAGCTTTACGCTGCAAATCGATGCACAGTTGGTGGTTGCCATCGAGACGATATATAAATATGTTTGTATATACATATATATGTATAGACGTCACTTCGTTGGTAGTGGTAATGGCGTTCGAGTGACTGCCGTTGACACTGATAGGAGCGTCGCAATTATATACTCGTATATCGTTGTGTACACGAAGTGGAGCGAGCGATGTTATTGACTTTTTCTTTACATCAAGCTTTTCTTTTTTTTCTTTTCTTTTTTTCTTTTCTTTTTTCTACATACGTTTTTATGTGTATGTTGTTGTGTTGTGCCTGAGTGCGAGTGTTTCATAAAATTCAATGTCGACACATCCACCTAATTTCATTTCATGTTCTTGCTCTCATTATATGTCAAACCGAGTGACACTCCTCCTCGGCAGTCGCTTCAAACGCAGCTCCTGGACCTACATACTCTCTAGCCTGCTTCCTTGCTGCTTGTTTTGAGTATTTCGTTTTTATTTTTATTGTAGCCTCTATTGTTGGTGTTGTTGTTGCTGCTGCCGCTAGCATGTCATCTTGGCCAATTTTTTCTTGCGGTTCTCACTTGTTATTTCGCTTGTTTCTCTTAAGCGCGGTTGTTATTTTTATCACTGCTGCCATTGACATGTTTCGCATAGCGCTTTTTTGTTTCTGTTATTGTTTTTTTTCTGCTAACCCCCTTTCGATTGCTGCTGCGGTCTGTTGCTGCTACACGCTCGCTCGTTTGCTATCGACGGGTGCCGCTGTCGAATCCGTTGCATAAATTGATGTGGCTTTCGCGGCAAAAGCGAGGAATTCCTTCTGTATATAACTCATGAGCAACAGTGTGGCGTATGTGTATGTGTGTTCTCCCGCGTATGTGTCGCTTGTCACGCTTTATGCAATGTCGCATTCTCGTATGTACCGTTATTTTATGTAAAGCTTATTTCTACACGTTTTAAGCTAATTTGATATTCCTGTCGTCCAATTTAAGCATATTAAGTGGCTGCTGGCGACTTGAGATAATTTAATACAGCTTTACTTTAAGATCACGATGACTCAGAAAATACTCGGTTATTAATGGTTGTTTAGGTGATTCTGTTTTGGATTTGCATGCAAGGTATATGGTTTTACACGGGTCTTAGGTCTCTTTGAAGCCTACTCTATGATTCGCTTTGGAATTGCAAGGTCAACCCTTACAGTCTGTCAAGTAAGAGCGTGGTCGACTTTACCGACAGTTAATGAAAGATTTCGCTCTAATTTCTTCGCGAGCCGCTGGAGAGAAGCTTTGTCCTTGATGCATTGTCAACAAAGGTTCAGTTGTCGTTGATCTTTTGAAAGAGAATCACGTTAAACGCCATGAGTGCTAAGTACGTTCACTCGAATAATCGTTGGACGAACCGGCGACAATCTGCCCTTAAGCAGCATTGTCACCGTTTTTTCCATTTTTCTACGCCCACACCTAAACCCCAAGTGTTTACAATCGCTAAGAGATGTCCTCCCGCCCGCTCTAGTTCAGACCGCGGGCGACCTTCGACCAGAAGAAGAATGTAGTCCGCATACGGACAACACTTACAGAGTGGCTCGAGCTGGGAGTCCAACACGAGGTTTTAAATATATGGACCACTGATGGCAGCCGAGAACCACGCCAATCTCCACACTCTCATTCATGCAAACTAGAGAGGTTTTTCTGTCCGAAAAGAAACTCCGCCAAAGAGTAATTTCCCGAGATTAAGCTCCTCCAGCCGTTGAACCTCTCGATCTCAACTTAGGTAGTCAAACGCCCCCTTGAAGCCAACAAATTTGTCCTGAGCATTCTTTATAACGACATTCTGAACATGAAACCATGCATTCTCTATATTGCGTCCTTTCCTGAACTCTGTCCATCCGATCACATACCCTGCGTTCGCTCCTAAAATCTTTCCATCATATCTCCTTCCAGAACTTTTCCAAGTACTGGAAGGAGGACGATTCCCCAAGAAGAACGAGGATCGCTTCTGATCTTATCAGGGGACTTCAAGAAAGGAACAATGCCACCACTTTTCGACTCGCGTGGAAAGTATCCCTCCCAGACGCACTTATTAATATTCCGAAATGAACTTCCAAACGCTTTTGACCATCTCCTGTTCAAACCACCAAAACCTTGGTATCGTTTAGATCTAACCACGCCCAACTTCTAATAGAGGGAAAGGTATCTCTTGTGCTTTAGGTACCTGCACCTCCGACTTAGGAAAAAAAGCCAACGATGTTCTGTACGAGATATACGGTGAAGAAGACTCCTGTTTTATATATTGAGATTAATGGCGACCCTCTAACTGGAAACATAATCGGAAATAATTTCTAATTTTTCTATCTTTTTGTAAGTGGAGCTTTCTAGATTCAGTCCACAATTCGCCTTGATTAGATATAAAAATAAATTTTATTGCTAAAATATTCAAAATATTACGATATAATAATTTCAATCCATGAAGCTGGCTGATTACGTCATATCTGTGTAGTACAAACAACAAGATTTTATGAGAGGAAACCAAAAATATTAAGGAAATAAAAATGGTGTAGAATAGACCAATAACAAACAGTAAGTGAGTAATATATGGATGATAGATAAAATTAACGAGAATTCATAAAAATTGTATACCAAAATCTATCAAAGCCTGACCTCTCTATCTTTACTGTCTTGTTATAACAATACCATAGATTGGTCGAGTTGCACCTGACAGCTGAATTGACTTTGCCAAATGAAAGCAACGAACAGAGAAAGCAAAACACGTTCAAACGCCTGTCTTGTAAGCAGAAAAAGCGTTAGGCTGAAGCATATTTCTAGGCGCAAAATGTTGTTGAACCATGCAGTGGTAGGCAACATATCGAAATAAGCAATACACAGACATATCTATAACTTTGCTTGGGCTTGTGTGCGTCGACGTCATACAGCTACCTCAATCCCTCGCGTGGTTCGGGTATTATTAAGATTGTTAAAAGCCAAAGATATTGATTTATGCAGATAAGCTCCATTATGCCAAAGTGGCAGGTAACAACGAACGGAGTAGGCAACAAGTAATAAGCAACAAGCAATAAGCAACGAGCAGTAAGCAACAGGCAGTAAGCAGCAAGCGGCAGTATTCAACAAGCGAGCCTTTAGCGGCAGAAGACAACGGTAAGGTCGCAGACACACATACAAAAGAACAAGGGAAGGTAGAAAATGTACCGGAGACTCGGTGTGACTGTAAATGTGATTCAGCGTAAGTGTGTGTGTATTTTTTTCAATGGAGCGAAGAGCTTTACGCTTGACATAGTGTGAAAGTCAGTTGCTGCCAGACCCCAGTTTGGTCTTGCTGCAGTGGAAGGCTGCGAAATTGAATAAAATCGAAAGCAACGATGCCTCGATGCCTTATTACAAACATTTTTATTTTAATTTTGTTTCTCATGCCCCTTAAGCCGTGTATGTGTGCAGCTTTTTGGCTTGTCTTAGTCTCTTTTATTTATTCTTCATTATTTTGTTTCTTCCTTTTTGCAAATTTTTGTTTTTTCTGAGCTGCTCGAACAGTTTAATTCGTTTCGGCAGGCTGACACACAAAAAGTTGTGGGGTGGTGGCGCTTTGTTGTTGCCGTTTTCATGCGTTTTGAAAAGTCTAAATATTTGCGTGGGTGTCGTTCTTATGAGGTGTAAATGGTCGCCATTGTCGGTTGTGCGCCGGTGTTTGTCTGAAGCAATGCCACTGTTTTTTGTTTATATATTGAGGTGAGCGCCTGATATTGGCAGCGGAGTTAATCAAAGAAAAACATTAATGCAAAACTCGTTAACAAGCAATAAAAGAGGAACGAAAAAAACGCCACTTTATGAAAGCCAATACGGCATTGCTGTGGAGTGTAGAAAAACAAACAAAGCGTTGAGCTGCCTACAATAAAAGAAGAGCAGTCAATAGGGTTTTTTTTTTATAAAAAATATAAATAAAATTTTTTTATATGTATCTTAAGCCTGTGATCTATATGGCTTAGACAGTGACTTAGTACTGGGCCTTAACATTTTCAATTTTAATATTTTTTTCGGACTTTCAAGGAATGCTCATACCACGTTTCAACTTGCACGAATGAACGGATAGATAGACAGTCAATCGGATTTTAACTTGTCTCGTCATCCTGATCATTTATTATAAATAAACTATTATACTCTGTAGCAATATATTCCAAGTGTGTAAAAACAAAGCAGTCACTCTTTATAAGCATTGCTGTTAACAAAATATTTGGAATTGCTGTTTCAACCCCTGGCAAGCAACAAAGCAATGTCATTTTTTCGTTTTATGTAACTGCAAACCCGCCGAATGATCTCCTGTAATTTCGTTACAGCATGCACAATAGTGTAGGAATGTTATACATATATTTGCGCATACGAGTATACGTATGTGCAAACGCAGTTGTTGTCTCGACATCACGAAGCAGGAGAGCAGCACTGTAGAAAATTATAAGTGCAACCGAATGACCGAATGTTAATACAATTTCATTCATGTTCGATAACATTCTCTGTGTGATAGTCATGTGTCGGTAAATGCGCGTCGATAAGCGTTCGCGATCAAAATTTGTGAAATAGTAACTAATTAATAATTTTGTGTCGTTTTTTTGAGTATTATTTAAAAATTATTTGAATTTGTGAATGCAAAGTGATAAGAGTGTGTTAATTAAAGTGTGCAAATGGAATTTAGCGAAGCAGTGTACAATGTGTTGGTTTGGCAAACATGTTTCAGCATGTCCGTGTGTAAAATGTGTTTTTTTTCGCGAAGATTCCTAACTGTGTCTTATGAACGAAGCAAATACATACATACCTACATATATAATATTAAATCTAATTTTAGTGAAAAATTTGTAAATATTTGTAATACTGAATTGCTTTTATCGTTCGATCGTAGCGTTTAAAATACCCGATGAATGTTTAATTTAAAGAAATTAAGTACATATGTACAATATGTATGTATATGCAGCAAAGAAAGGTACTACATTAATATATATACATAATATACATATGTAAAAATTTATATTTAAACTGTTATAGTTGTATATAAATGAATTTATGTTTATAATTAAACATTTAAATACTTATTCGCGAAATTATTTTCTCGAAGTATTTTGGGAGAAATATACAAACATTTTTGCAATTTATTTCAAAGTAATCAAAAAAAATGTGTTTCACTACTTTTCCAAAATCGAAAATAATTTCCCCGCTTATATATAATAGACATAAATACCCTGTACAGTCTTATGTCAACGAACCAATGCCAGAAAAGAAAAAGTACGGCATTTTTTAATAAGAAGTACGAATGTGCTATGTTCGGGTGGAATTGAACATTTTATACTCTTGCGACTTGCAAGAATCAAACCCAGGGAAATATCTTAAGATGTAAAACGTCAACTAGAGGACTGCCGGGGTTATATTCACGCCTTTAGTTGTGAATTTTTTGGAGTAGGTAGGTTAAAAAATCGTTTAAAGGGGCTGAGAAATTTCAGTGAAATTTTCCTTACCAATTTTGGGATCCGAATGTACTAAGTAAAAAATTTCTTACTTCGAACTCCGAAGTTATTTGCTGAATCAGCTTAGAATTTTCAGAGCATATTATCAAATATACACATGTATGTGCAATATTTATGCATACATATATAACAAGTGGGTTTAAATTATTAGGAAAAATATTTTGGGTTGAAAGAAGCGTGATTATTTTGCGAATTCTCGATTCTCACAGTATTGATGATAATTTAACTCTACCTATATGCAATACGACGCTCCTTAGTGTGCCAAGAAATATATATACTCTAGTTCATACATTTTATATAGTACATTGCTATCATGATTAGCTTCGGCGTTAGTTGAGAAAAGGCATTATACCCTGATTATACCCATGTTGCTACGGTATAAAAAAAAAACAAACATTGTATATCAAGTTATCGTACAAAACTTTACTCTGCGTATTACATAATTTATTGCTGATTGAATAAATTTGTACCTAAAGAAATACATATAAGATACGCAACATTATTACAGTATATGCGCAAACAGCTTACTCTACTTCTTAATCAAAGAAATATTTTTTTTATGGAAATTCAGTATTAAAGCAAGCATATCTAGCATGAATTCCCAATATGTAAAAGGAAAGCAATTCTCATATGATTTATTATAAATAAACAAAAATCACTTGAGCGACTAATGAAATATACAAAACATAGGGATTCGCAATTACAAATACATATTTACGTACGTAATTTATAAACAAACATGTGCAAGCATAACAACAACGTCACTTCAGCCTACGCCAAGCAACTTCGCTTTTGGGAGCGATTAATCAAAATCGAAATCCTATTTGTCCAAAAATCAATGAAAACAAATCCAATAAGCTGGCAATAATGCGAATGAATGTGCTGCACGACAGCACAGGGTTGCGTAAGGATGGCGTATGCCACACACATACACATATATGTATGTGTATCTTCTTATATGTCATGCACAAATGTTTAAGCATGGTAAGTCACATGATCACGCACAAATAATCACATCGCCTACTGCTCATGGCGTAAGCATGTAAGTTACGTAAGCCACTTTATTTGTGACTTCAGTGCTGTGCGCTCAAACTTCAGCAATGGAAAGTCAAAGTTTTCCACCATTAAACGCATAGTAATTATTATCGATTTGGGCTCAAGTCAAGTTCGGTGCGGATGATGCCAAATCAATTCAAATGACAATACTCCATGAAGCAATGAATTCGGGCGTGTGGTGCGTATGGGTTAGGGAAAAGGGAAAAAGGGGCGATAATCGAATCAGACATTGAGTCGGCCTACAACTTTCGTTGCACTATGTCATTGCGGTAGTCTTCGCCGTTGTTCTTGCCGTCATTGCTTTAGTGAAGACGGAATGTGCTGACGCAGTTACATACATATATTCAGTTTGTTCGTACGCATGTCGCACACGTGCGCAAACACATGCGTAAGCCTGATATATATTACGTAAATCGGAGTGTAAGAATATACATATCTTTGCATATATGAGCAAACATTTATGTATTTTTGTGCCGCATTGTGAGCTTTAAAATGACAGTAAAGCACACATTTTTCTAGCTTTTTGTTTGATTGAGAATAAGAGAAAAGGAGAACAGACAATATTACGACTTATTTAAAAAATATGTATAAAATAGATAAGGTAACGCACAGAATTTTTCGATAATTGACTGCTAAGTGGGTACAAATAGAAAGTACAAAAAATCAAGAAATCCAACAGACAATAAAAAGTCCGAACCAATGAGATGAAAATGGGTTAAATTGCCATGGTGTCACTCAAACAAAAAAAAACACATTCACGCAAAATTTAAACTGAAATGCTCAATTCTTTTTAACATACTCGAAAATGCACACACACACATGCAACACATCATTTGTGGCATTCTTTCTTTCTTCAGTTCACCCAAAGTTATTTCACTTGAGTCACTTTACTCATTTCCACGAAATCTGGAGCACTTGCTGCTAACCGACTAGCACCAGTTTGTTGTTGTTCTAAGCGTTGCTTTTTTGCCACTTATCTATTACGCGTGCCATGGCAGAAGCAATCTGTTTTCTTCGGCAGTCAAAGACAACCACACACACACACAAGCGCATTCAACTAAGTAAATACAAGAGTAATGCTGAAGCAAAGCTGCTCACTCATGTGCATACGATTTCACATTTGTACGAATATCCATTCGACTATATGTGCGTGTGTGTGTATGGCAGCACGTGTGTTTGCTTGTTGATTCGTCTTGGCTCTAGTAGCATGACAAATTGTTGCAAATTGTAGTCATGTATGCGGATTACCGTGTATGCGATTCGTCTTGCTACCAACTTGTTGAATAGTTGAAACAGCGAAAAAAGAAGAACCGAAAATAAAGCGCCAAGGCGTAAGGACAAAGAAAGTTTTGGGTATTTTTTGTAAGTTTATTATATATGTATGTGCATGTGTGTATGTTGGCGCATTGTCAGTGGTAACAACAGTTGGTTATAATAGTTTATTTGGCGTTGCAAGAGCGTATGCTTCAACAGAAGGTCAGTGAAGTGGATGAAGTATTTAATAATGGTTAGTGCTTTGAAGCCAATAGAGCGATAAAGTTGTCAAGAAGTGCTTAGAAAGCATAAATGCACTGTGGCACTTTATTGTCTTCTAAAAGTTTATGATTATGTATAAGATTGAGAACATTATTTTCTGCAAATAATATATTTTGAGAGGTTCTCTTACTTCGACTGTATCCCTGTCACTTTCAAAAGGTGTCGGTCAGCATTCAAAGTGTGCGTTATAAGTCCAAACGTAAAAAAAATCGGTTTTCATTAAAAATACCATAACATTTGTGCCGGCTAGGAAAATGTTTTTTATTGCGGACTTTGTAAAATTTCTCGAAAAATCTCCCAAGTGATTTTTTTTCAATTAAAAAATCCATATATTTAAAGGCTTTGAAAAGTGAAAGCATATTTCAAATCATATTCCTCCAGATAGTAAAAAGGAATGACTTTCAACTCGAAGGCCGGCAAGAAGCTCCTATATGTTGAAGACGCTGGAGAGGCTTATGGAACTGCACATCAGAGGCAGCACATCAAGAGAAACATAGATATTGGCTGAATAGAGTCTTCATGTATAAGAAATATGAGGTGGAGACATTTCCAGCATTGAGGAGCATTCAACAATGTGCGGCCGTAACGGTCATTAGTGCCCCGGATTGGTTTGAGGTCGCAACGAACCTCAAACATCTCATATATTGTCTTTTCTGCGGCAGAAGAATGCTGTCAGACTCCGTAAACTGGACAAATGAAGGGTTCCAGAGGGAGAGATTTTCCGAAATTCTTACTTCGACTGTATCCCTGTCACCGGTTCATCCACCGATTGTCCGTGTGAATGAGGTCTGCATCAGATATGTGACGCAAGTCTGGCTCAGAGATTTGACTGGATACTTATTCTGATAACACGGGGAGCAGGAGCCCGTGAAGTTTACTCCAAACTGCCCATGCGGACTGGCCCCCGGGGAGAAATGAGGAAAGAACTGACTTTGTCAGTTGAATGCGAAGTTGCATGGCAATCGGGTGCCGGACCCAAAGCCCGGCAGGGGTTTTAGATGGGCCTCGAACCCGACCAAGGTGGTTAGTGTGTCCATTCCACCCACAATACTGTAATAGAGTTACCGCCTGTTTCAGAGGGAAATTCTGTGAAAACGTTGTATAATAACATTTAATGTTCAAGACTTAAATCTAAGAAAAAGTATTTGAGAAGATTTCAAGTGAGTCATACTTTAAGTAACAGTTACCGTGTATCGAAAGAAGCAACAAATTCTAATTCATTAATTCCAATTGCTCAATCATCATATCACAATAACTCAATACAAGCAAATCAAGCGCGAAAGTAAGCTACAACAGCCTTTACTTACATACAGACATATTTATATGCCATGACTCTGGTAAAGGTATAGGAATGTGCCCGAAAAATGCCAACATCATCGAATGGAAATTCATCTTAGTTTTCGTCATCAACATTACACAACCGCTACCAACAATCTATTTGCCGTGGCGACAGCTGTGACCGTGTTTAGCTTGAAAGCCGACCAAGTGGGACAAAGCCATGACATGACCGAGCGATAACCGGCTGCAGTCAACAGCAGTGAGGCAGACCTTAGGCAATCGTCTGTGACATAACTTGTACGTGTATTAGTATTTGGCTTACTTTTTGATTTGATGTTAAGGAGGGATTGGGACGGAAGAAAGAAGAACACACACATAAATTTGCCATGCCTTTCGTATTCAGTTTCTTTAAGTAACTCGACGGCTTTACTAGCAATGTTTTGTGCTGGCTCTAAGGCTTTCAATTGATTTTCTTGTTTTTGTGTTTGTTGTTGTTTTCGTGTACATTACAGCAGCTTTTTTGTCCTTTGTTTTTCGCTATCAACAAATGATGCCATGCTACTTGTCCTTTATATCATCAACCTTCTTACGCATACATAAGTGCGCTGTTGGTAAGCGTGTTTAAGTGTGTTACTTCTATATACATGTGTGTCTGTTTGTTCATGCGTTTGCGCGTGTGTGCGTGCAGCTGATTGCGAATTTAGTGATTTTTGCGCTCAAAAGCCCATTATATCATTCGTGTGCTAAGAGAAGCTCCGGTTCCGGTGTTTAGGTGGATTTGTTTCACTCGGTAATTGTGCCGAAAATCTCGATATGCATGAGTAGACGGGCGGTTGCTTCAAGTGGAGAATGGCTGAGCGTTTGAGGCAGGATAAAGCGTTAAGGATAGGCAAGTTGAAGTGGCGGTGCTTTTATGTCTTTATGCTGAAATGTATACGTGCGTGTGTGTGTGAGAAGGCAGCACTGTCTGTCTGGCGCTGATAAGTTTGTTCCACTCCCTTCACAGGTTTGTTGTTGTTGTTATGGCGTGTGCGTAAATTTCAATTACTGTCAGCTTTTAAGGCATTCCCTCTAATGCCTTTTTAATCATAATTTAAGCCCGAAACTCATTTATTCATTTCACTGTACCGTTATGCTGCTGAATATTGAATCAGGGTTGCTGCAGCAGTCCTTGCCTTCGTAGCTGACTTTTGGCTATGTTGGGTTGTTGCTCAAATTTTCTAAAAATTTTGAAAGCTCAAATACGTGGCATACTTAGTGGCGTGTAAGCGCCAGCAATCAATTCAATTGTTCGGTAATTAAATTTTAAGTCATCTAAAAATACTGTGTGGGCAGCACTTGCGTGTATATATATATATTCCCGTATGCACGTCTGTGCCTAAATAGCACCTCAAGTGGCTATAAAAAACGTCTCGCAGGCAAGAGTAAATTGCCGTCCCAGCGGTGTGGTGTAGCAGAGCGCGCTTAAAATAAAGTGTGCGAGAAATGTGTTGCTCGGGCCCTCCCTTAAAACACTTGACTAGTGTCATTGTCACGCTGCTAAAAACTTTGCTGAAGTTGACACTTAAGTGTGTATGTATTTTTATTTCATATTTGACATATCGCTCTGGGGAATAAGAAAGGTGTTAGACAGCTACTTTTGGCAAGTTGGTGACAGCAACAGTCAATTGACAAGGATTTACATTTAACTTGGGGTTGACGTAAGTCTTGTTAGAAGTTGAGCCTATTCATTTCTGGGCATTTAACTCGTAATTGCCAAAGTTTTCTGACAACGTTTAGCGTTTTAGTTAACAAATAAGTGCTTAAAGGTTCTTTGTAAACAATTTATTTGTAAACAGATAGGCATTAAGACTTTAGTAATATTATTTTCTTGTCACATAACTTTCATATCATTATTAATAGGCTTTTTGAGGCATCTATGTTCATACATATTTTAGATATGTTTAATAATTTTGAGGCGAAAATTGCAACAAATTATTTATTCTAGGAGATATTGTCAAGAAACACATCCAGTGTGAATATTCAATAAGTCGATTTCTTTATGTTTCCACATTTTGATAGTCTGTACCTTCAAAAATAAAATAATATAACTTTAAATTAACACTTCTAATATTCTGTGAAGCAAAGCCGCTCAGTTTAATGAGCTCAATCAATTTATCTTCAAAGCCGAGTTTCTTAAAACTACATTTTACAAATAAGCTGCAGTTGAAACTCGAAGACTAACTTTCCGGTTTGATTTTTTTTTTGCTTATTTTGTATATATTTCTCTGTACAATGACCTTCCAGTTTTCGTTTATATAAAGGTCGAAATTTTAGTGGATGAAAAATCATTTAATTTTTGAGAAAAATTTCAAATTTTTCCAGAAATACCATTTTGTTATAATATAATTTTTTATGGCTAAGATATATTAGCAATGCCTTACAGATATATTAAAGGTGATCCATTTCGAGATTCCCTAAATTTTTAAAGAAAAAAACACAGAAACTTCAAATTTAGTGAGGAATGTTTATTATTATTTTAGAGAACATTCTTCGGCATTTATTTTTAGAAGATTATCCTTTTCAAATGTTGACACGTCCTTCCGCTGAATCCAATTTCCATTGACTCGTTTGAGAATTTCGACAGGTAACTGACAAACGACACGCGAGATATTCTGCTCCAAGGTCTGAATGCGGGATTGTCCGCATAGACTTCAGACTTTACATATCCCGACAGAAAAAAGTTTAACGGTCTGATATCACACGATCTTGGTGGCTAATTAACCGACCCCAAACGTGAAATTATCTGCTGAACGATTGATTTATGCGATTTGTGGGAATTGGCGCCGTCTTGTTGAAACCATATGTTGCCGAGATCACGTGCTTCAATTTCAAGCGTCAACTAGTCGGTCAATGACGGTTACATTCTATTTTTCTCTGCTTGGTGGATGTAGACTTTACGTTCAAATATTGGCCAATAGTGAATGCTAGCTCTCAGAATGGGCGATAGTGTTGCGAATAGTACTATTAGTAGGCCGATTACGTTGATCATAAGTTCAGCGAAGCGTGTGAAACATATTTTCTACAGAACGTGGATTTTGGTACTAAAGATGAACGAATTGTAAACATTGCTTAGGCGTACATTTTTCTTGTCAAACACTATTCAATAAAAATAAAACGAAAGCTTGACACTACTCATGGGTGATCTGTCGAAACAAGGTTATTGAAAAAATTATCCCTACTTGCATCACCCTTTAATTTTGTTTTTGATTTCAATCACGAGCAGCAGTGAATACGTTTTTTATTGGTGTAACTTGGGGACGCCGTTGCACCTAAAAAGGTTAATGTTTGGTGTGCTCTCTGGTTAAAAAAAAGGATTGTTTCATATTTCTTGAAAAATGGAACTGGCCATAATGTTACAGTGAATGAAAACCCTAAAAAACTATAATTAATGACCTAGCATGCCCTCCAGATGCGATATGACATAGCTGAAATATTTTTGTATTTTCAAAATTCAACTTGGAAATAAATACAGAAAAATTATGAAATTTGTGAAAAAATCGACATTATTATATTTTTGTGTAGTTGCCCGAACACATTACTCAATTGATCGAAAAGTGAAAAAATATAGTCCACTGCAGTGCCGTGGCCCAAATATCAGGCAGTTGAGGCTGAATTGCTAATTTTAAATGAATTGAAAAATCTTATCTAAAACTCAAAAAGTAGTCTAAATTAAAATAACACTTCTTAACTTAATTTCCAGTAGCCCAATTTCCTTGAATTAATGTTGATTCCGATCGTTGGTCTGTAACCTTCGAAATTCAATTTATTGACGGTCTTAGCCCTTAAACATATACATATCTACAGCATTCTTAAATTCCAACTCTTGTTTGGTTAGCGCTTACATGTTCTCCGAGCTCCAATTACTCGAGTGAAACGATAAAGATGAGGAACCCAATCCTAACGCTAATTTTTTATTGAAAAGTATTTCTTAAAGTTCAACTCGTCGAAATTAAAACCCGACATAATATTCGTAAGCAGGAACGTTTCATACAGCTATGTTATAAAGTATTACTATGAATACATGGTTCTTACTTCTAAAGGATTATCTCCATGCAATAGGCCAGGAGAACTATTTTTAAGTGTTAGTTGTTGCACACATTTCTTAACATGCTGAATGATATAGAAATACATTTTGACCACACAGCACTCGCTCTGTCAGACACGGATCCTTAAGCAGCTCTTTTTGCTATAAGCTAGCCAAGCTGACAGGCGTCGAAAGAACGGTGCGGATACCAGCATTATTTGCAGGCGAGTAAGTCACGTTTCGGATAATAAGTCAACAAGTTGCAGGCTGCCTATATATACTTGTATGTATGTCTCTACGTGAGTAAGGTGCGCTGAAACGATAACGTATAATTGGAGCTGCTTACGCTCGTCGTCGTCTGCCTTAGCTTTTACTACATTTTCGCTAAAATTCCTCGACTGCCACAACGTCGCTCATTGCTATTACTTTGAGACGCATTGGCTCGCAACCCCTTCCGCTGTTTTTCCTCTCTACTTTCACCACTCTTGCAACACGCTCTGAATCAGCCTGAGCTGAAAGCTCCACGTAATTAGTTAGTTTGGGGATAAATGAGCTAAATGAAGTTATAAAGTAATGTAGCTAACGTTAGTCTTGCTTACACTTCACTGTGTTGTTGTGTTGGCTGTTACTGCAGTGGCAATATCATTGGCGTCAAAGCGTCTCAAATGCTTGTGTGTGCGTGTATATATGTATGTGTGTGAATGGCTTGCAGTTTTAATAAACCTGCCACACAGAAATGCTTTCGGCTCTAAAATAGCGCGGGAGGGCGAAGAAGGATTGCTGGCTCGTAAAATTTATGAAGTCAGTTGAAAACCGTTTTAATTAACTGGGGTATAATTTTGTGGTATACCGTTGTATTTTGAGCTGAGCTGCCCCGAAAACACAGGTAAATAAATTTGGCAACAACTTGCCACAGCTGCGGCAAGACTACAGTCGCCACCAGACCCGCTCTAGTGTCGGTGTAAATGTGTGTGTGAGTGTATATAGTTTGTTTGTGTGCTTGGCGTTGTAAATAAGTTTAACTGTGTGCGTTTCGGGTGGGTTGGGCATAAGTAATTTGAAATTTGATTGTGCGGAATAAATATTATTGTTTTCGCAATGAAATGGCAATTTCCATAGCCATGAGGAGTGAATGTAATTGAAGTAATGAAAATTACTGAAATCATTTAACAGTTAGCCAGAATTTTATTTGCATGTATGCGCGGGGTTGTTAAGTGAAATTAAGGAGCGTTGCTTTCATTTACATAAGATAAGCCATTAAATAAGTTTGTCGATTTTATCAGATAACTGTACTTGTAGGTATTTACGGTTATTTTTATAATAAAACATTAAATCAATAATAATCTAAAAGTAATTATAACTTAAAACATGAAAAAACTTTTACTTCGATTGCTTCAAAACTATAATACCGTTTTCTTGGACAATAATCCGTGCCAAATTTGATGAACATATCTCATCACTTGTCGACTCCGACAAGTGACCAGCTTCTTGGTAAGAAAATAATGCGTCCAAAATTTCAGATCGATGTCCCTATACGAACCATTCATGTATATAAATGGATATGGCTAAATCCACGCAGCTCGTTCTGCTGCTTATTTATATATACGCCTTAGAGGGCGTATTGATAGATATTTAGTACAGACGTTGATCCTCTTTTTTATGCCTTTCCAATTTTGTTCCTGGTGTCAGAAACTACTCTGCGATCGAATACCGAAAGGTTGGGTTAGCTTACTTAATCGTGAGGCCACAAATAATCCCACTCGAACAGTTAGAGACGTCTGCCCATCAAAACTCCAAGGTATGGATAAGAAAGACCGTGTTTGACGAACCTTTTCTGAGCTTATAAACCCTACGACAAAATCTGCTATCGGAGTATGTACATACATACCTCCTTGAGAAAAGCTGTCACTGCTTGAAATTCAGTTGACAGTATACAGTTTGACAGTATAGTTATATATGGGTCAATCCACGTCAAGTGATTCAGGGAAATTTCGCAAAATCAACGATTTTGAAAATTAGAGGTTCATTGGGAAGGGAACCAGACGCATACCCTGTGATATAAATATTTCGTCAAAATTATTTCGTCCGTCTTTGCTCAATGCGCTTTTGCTTTTCTTGCGTCACAGATGTCGGGAGCTTACGTGCGCACTGCGCAACGTTCCATTCTCTATACGTTTTAAGAGCGGAAGGGGGACAAAAAATTCAATATCTTTGGAATGGTATTCTCAATTTTTTGTTAGCTTGAAGAACACATTTTCAATCGAGAGATTTCTAGAAATGTTAAAATTTTGTGCTCAGCTTGTATTATTTTCAGCGGAGGGACCGGGAATGCTTTTAAGTAGTGAAATTAAGGTGGTTAAACAAATGATAGTTTTGCGTAAGCCGTTTGAGTTTGCGACTGGTGAATCCTCCGCAGAAAAATATCTAACATTTTCAAAAATTATCACCACAAATAATTGCATTACATCTCAACTCAATGAAATGTAAGAAAGGGTACCTGCTATTTCAGCAACGCTAAGGACAGAGCTCAGGAAATGATTTGGTCAAGCGGAGTACCATACCGAAATTGTGATGGTCACAGTACTGAACCCCCGGTTCAAGCAACTACATTTTACAAATCCATACGCTTCTGATAAGGTTGAACGAACACTTAAAGAGCTTGTAAAAGTGAATAGAAAAGTCGTGGCGATTCAGAAGAGTATACTGTGAAATCTTATGCTTTTGGCAGCATCATCGAGAACTTGTTTTGGAGCGAAAAAAACACAAACAAGCAAAGTATGAGGTTACTCATTCTTTAGCCAGTCCTGTTTGTAGAGAACATGTTCAAGTAACACTACTTTAGAATGGGAAGATATGAAAGGCTAATTTCTAGCTCTTTATAAGCTTACTCGAAGTTTATTTCGTGTCGTTGCATCTTCAGTTCCTTGTGAACGGCTTTTTTCCAAAACAGGAACTATAAATTCGCTAAAGAGAACCTATCTTCTTTTCAAATCATATCCCTGAGTCGACTATTGAATTAAAAAGTCCAGGCAACACTATATACAATATACCCAAGAATTATTGCTAAGGGCCGAATAAATTACTCAATCCATATTTAAGAAATAAATTCTAACTTTTCCTTTAATAAAAATATATAATTATTAGCTTTTTCTGAGAGTATTCTTCGAATTTTATTCGTTCGATTTCATCTTCTTGTACTTCTCAACTGAGTCAAGATAAAACTCTAAAACTTCAGATTTCAGCTAATCTGTTCCGATATGGTCATGGTATTTACAGTAATTAACTATAAGTTGAGCTGTGTTGAAATTAGATATTGAAGTTGAAATAAATACAATTAAACATCGATTTTTATTTGGAGTCCTTAAAATATCAGAAGTTCCTAAAAAAGTTTCTATATTTATAATAAAAGTTAGTTTTTTGTTCCAGCTTGGTTCACTATATCTTAAGAAAAATTTCAGAAAGTTTGGGGTTTCGATAATGGACATAGTATAATATAGTATGTTGCGGAGTTGTCCGCTTAGGCTCTTTCGGGAACTTGAATGTAATGGACTATTCAAAAACGTTATACTAGTTCAAATGTTGCCAAAAGCTATATAGGATAAAGAAATATGACAGTTCTTGAAAAAACTGCAATGAGGGGTGTATGACGAAATTCTTTCACTCTTTTGGTGCAATGTTGTTTCAAACAGATTAAAAACTTATCCTTTTAAACAAATTTGGAATATTTCAGAGGACTTAGTATGGTATTTCCTACTGAAGTTGTAGAATATTGACACTTAATTTTGGAATTGGCAATTTCCTTGCTCTCTCTTAACAAAATATTCAACGAACTAAACTTCATTAAATATGTGTGTACGAGTATATGAATTATAAGGTTCACTAATGGTGACCTTTAACTATGCCATATATTTACATAATTTTTATGCTTTTATTGATGCGTTAGTGATTTTCGAAAAACAAGCTCAATTCTGGCCGAATCCGTTTTATTGATATTTAAGCGCTTCAGGCTATTTAATTGTTTATTTTCGGCCACAACGGTTGCCGCATTGCTCGAGGCGAAGTATACGGAGTAGAATGTGATGTGCTGAAGGAAGTACTAGCAAGCGGAATGGGAAGGTATGCGAATAAATAAACATGAAAAAAGCGAAGAGCAAAACATAAAAGGTAAATAATAAAAATTTTAAAATAATCGATGCATGCCAGCAGACAAATAACAGGAAAAACAAACAACTGTAAGTGAGAAAATACATAAAGAGAGGCAGTATAATGGTGTCTTATTAAGAAGAGTATAGCAGGAAAGGATGTAAATAAAAAATGGAGGTATGGTGCGCAGAAAAATAGAGAGCACCGACATATACAGCAATAAACATTTATATAAAGAGGCCGTAAGGAAAGACAGCATTGAGTTATAATGTAGACACGCTTCCAAGAACAATATATACATATATATAACATTTCTTGGTATGCCAGAGTATTGCCGCTTTATGTAGGCGTGCGTAGGACACCTTAACGCTGACCTCGTCACTAACAGTACTAAGAAACCATCAATAGTTGCGCAGAAATTTTATAATGCAAACAAAAAACCGTAAATGTGACGGAAATGGAGAAAGCGACAGCGACAGAAAGAAGAGAAGGAGCAGTAGAAGGAACCTGAAAAGCAAACGAAAGATGAAACTTGATTTGTCTGACGATTTCCGCTTTTCAAGCAAGCCGCTTGCGATAAAAAAGCAACGAACTATATTAAAAGAACGAGCAAAAGAGAGGGAGACAGTCCTGTGCTCGAACTGACAGCTTGGCTGAGCTATCATAATTCAGCACGCAGCTGACAGGTTGCCACAGCTGAAAGCCGGCAGGCAAGAAAGTGAGCCTCAAAAGCGGTGCCGAGTAGGCGGCAGAGACCGCATAACATGCCAGTGGGTGAAAAAATAAGCCACATGAGATGTGAATGAAAATGTGGCAAGCGGCACGACCGTAGCTTAGTTGGCACAGGAAGCGCACGCACACACGTACATGATAAAACTAGAAATATAAAAAGTTTTCAGTGCGTTTCTTCCCCGCTTGCGTGTATTTGCTTACGACATGCCGCTGAATTTATGCGTTGGCTTAGAGGACCGTCAGTATTCGCACACCCAGAAAGGCGGCCACTACTTGCCATTTGCGTTGTACGTACTGCCAACACAGCCGCGCCCACGCCAACGGTAGTCAGTCAATGCGTTTCCGCTCACTAACACATTTTTCATTCGATTTGAATTTGATTTTGCATTTCCACAGCGCAAACCGGCAACAATGAAAGAAAGAAAAAAGAAAACACTTTTTTTGTTGAACGAAAGTACGGAAAAGTAATTCGTTTTACACTCTCGCGCTCTACACACAAGGAGTGGCTGCGTGCGTAGCCTGTGCATTCGTATAACTTGAAGAGGTCAGAATAATGCAACAATAAATTGGGTAACAGTAAATATTCGCTACAAGTTCGGGGGAAATTGTACCAAAGAAATCCAGCAAGACTTCGACAGAAAAATGCAAACGCAGATAAATTGACGCGAAATGACGGAAATGAAAAGAAATACAATTCCGGAATTCAATTTGGCGCTAAACGCATTGGGCGGCAGCGATTTGATGATTTGCAAGAAAAAACATTAAAAAATTAATTTGAATGAAATTTTAGATAAAAGTGACAGCTGTGTCGCCAAAAAATTTAATAAAAGTATTCTAATTGTTTGGTGGGTGGTGGATGGTTGATTCTAATTGCTTTGGAAATAACGTTCTTATGTTGCTTTAATTTAATTGCCAAATTGTTATTACTTTTCAAGTTATATTAATTTAATTGGACAATTTAGCGCCAGAATAATCTAATTAGATTTGAATGAGACATTTTTCTGCGTACCCATTTTTTATTTTAATTTTATTTATTTTTATTATTTTTATTTATTTTTTAAGTAGGGTGAAGCATCAGAAGCCGCATTGCGGAACTTCAATCGGTTAAACCTAACCTACTCCCAACTCCAGACTACCACGGAACCTCTAAATTAAGTATTACTTCGTGGGCGTGATAAGACATTTAAGTCTCCTCTATGGCACGGACTGACAAAGCCCTACTTTATGTCACAGTTTTGTCATGATTGAGGCTGTGCCTTCGTTGACAGTTCTCAGTGGACTGACACATGAGTGTCGTCTAATTTCCTACCGCAAAATTACCACCCAGTGTAGTTTTAAGTTTTTCCCTTGTACTTAAAAAGTTAGAACTATAAAAAAATACATGGCCAAAGTCTTCTAAACACGTCACAATTCCGACTAATGTTGTGCTGTAATCTCCACAGGTCGCTTCCGACCACTTAGTATTTTAGTTAGGTGGAAATCCAGGTGCCCATGTCGTCTGTCGATTTACGGTATCAGACTGTGGGTCCACCGTCCTTTGAGTGAGGTTTGCAACCGATGCTGCCATATTCTTAAGCTTTTGACTTTTGGCTCCTATAGACGGCTCGTATTCGTCACTCTGGATTTCAATGGCCATCATACTAGCTATTACTTCAGCAGCATCAATTCATATTGATAACTATCCACTCCGATAATAGAGCAGAGATATTAGGTTTGAGTTCACTGACCGTGGGTACAAAACGATGTCTAGACTCCTTGTTCCTATCATCGATACCGAGTTAATTTATGATTTGACCAATTTGGATGAATCAGAATCAGAATTGATTGAAGCTTCTTAGGTTTCTTGTGGTTCATTACTGAACTGTTATACCTCAGATGAGCTCAGCAGCGTTGGTCGACTACCAGTAATTGAGCAGTCACAAAGTTCGAAAGAGGTCTATGAGACTCTTTGCTCTCTGCAATGCCCCGTTATTGTATTATGAGCCGTATTGTAGGCAATACTTTTTAATTGGTAAATGAATTTCTGTATACAAGATCGTATCTGTAATATCAGTAAATATTTTCTAACATTCAACGCACATTGTATAAAGGATATGGTTGCGATTAGTTCCGATTTCGCAAAGTGTTCTGAATTCAAATCTTATTGTTACCCATGTGCTATTATATGGTTGATTTAGTAGACGTCAAAAGTCATATTTTCTTTACTCTTTTGTATAATATACTTTTAGCAGCTGATTTGATATCAGTTCTAATATACATCATCGTCAGTTAAGCTTCCCAAATAAGGTACTGAGATTCAAGCGTGTGCTTATGATAATCAGCTTTGGGTAGAGAGCTTCTGATCCGTTGGTTTATAGACTTTTTCAGTGAAGGCAATTTGACGTAAGCTTTATCTATATTTTCAGATAGGAATAGCATTGTCATTAAACGACTTCTCATTTAGAGACTGCTTAAGATTTATATACTGAAAAAAAAATAATAAATATTATTTTTCTTCCTCCTCAACAAAAAATAAAATAGGGAAATAAAATAAACAAGCTCTAAAATTTAACTAGCAATAATAAACGACTTATAGAAAAAAATGTGTTGTCTACTTTTGGGCGTGCCAACGCGTTAATAATGCAATTCCAAACAAATACCAGGCATTCTCAACTGTCGCGTCCAGCGGCAACACGTTTATTTTGTCTTTGTATTTATTTTTCATTTATATCGCCTCACCTTCTATTTAATTTGTTCTATTGTACTCCCATCTAAACTAACTGCCCTCGAGTTTATAGCCACGGCTACCCGAAAATACATTTCAGCTAAAGTGAACGCCGTTACTCCCAACTTCCAGCTTCTTTACTTTTCCACTCACTTCAACCTTCAAGTGCTGCTCTATTTCACTTCCTTCTCCTTCCACTTCATCTTATTTCTTTGGAGCATTATCTTTCTTAGTTCACTTTACTTCCTACTTACACATATTTCAAATTTGGCGCTTCTGTTTACCGGGGAGGTTATTTAAAACTCGGCTAGTTGACCCGTTGTCAGGCAATTAAATTTAATGAATAGCTTTTGTAATTTATAATAATGCCAACGATGGCGACAACAACAAATGCATGGACGCTTATTTATTACAACAACACAAACGTGTTGGCTTTAACTCATTAAATAAGCAATGTGTTAATAAGCAAATTGTGGTTACTTAGCTGTCACTGGTTTGGGTAACTTAAGAGAGTGAGGGGAGTGTAGAAGGGAATCTACAAAAAATATATTTTTTAGAAGTTAATATATAGTTATTTTGTCACCACTTTACAACAAACTCATTTATTCATTATTCTGTGTAATCTAGTATTCGAATGAATTATATTTTAGCAGTTTTCTCGGATTATAAATACTTGACGCTGATACAAGATACTTGAAATCCATTGAGAACATTTTGTAGCGCTGATACCGCTTTGATCTGATTTGATTTATTTATTTATCTAAATCCACTGTAATTGATTTTAGTATACTTAGTTCGGACCCGACAAACATGTTAAAAGCCTTGCTGTAAGTTGTGATTCTATAAGTCAAATTATACCTTCTAGAAATTAAGGTATAACTATTGTCAGACGGGTTTTTTCCCTTGATGCGATTGAAGTCAGCGGGGAGTCCGAAATAGATAGCATTATGATTACCTAGCGCTGTATGGATATATTCTGTCTCATAAGTATATAAAATTTGCTTGGATTCCGATCCTCCGATTGACGTTTTACACCTTAAAGTATTTTCCTGGATTGAAATGTTCCGCTGCACGCGAGCTTAGTCCTTGCTTACATGTGTATGGCTAATGTTATTGAAATGTAAGACAACATAACATTTAACGCTTTTAACATGGAATAATCTAGTCTCCTTAGCTAGTTATATATAATAGCCTATATAGCCTAAGAAAGCCTTGTGGACATCGAAACATCGTTTATCTTTATTGTAAACAAATTTTGGCAAAGAACTAACATTTCATTAGAAAATTAAAATATTTTGATTATTGGTAACATCTGATCCGGCTCCCAGTAACATTCTCTCAGTTTATTGTCTCCTCTCTGAACCACCCCGTGCTTCTTATTTAGTTTATTAGTACATGTATTTTTATATTTATAACTACTGAAACGTCATCCAAAAACCCTCAACCGATAGTTGCGACTATTTTTTCTGTACAGAGCTCTGCATTCGCATAGAACATGTTTTGCTGCCTCTTCTTCTTCTAAGTCCTGACAACTTCTGGAATAGTCAGCGTATAGTGCACCTAGTCTGCTGGCATGTCTACCAATCAGACAGTTACCAGTTAGCATCTCCACCACAGTTTTTACATCATTCCCTTGAATTTTAATAATCCCCATGTGCAGCCCCTGCTCCATTCTTGCCAGGTTTGACTACTCTGTTGCGAAAATCTAGGATTGTCTCCACCGAGAATCAGCTAGATGTATAATTTGTTCGTCAATTAAATATCTACAATTTGTCAGAGCCATGTTGATGCCTGTTTTGGCGAGTTTATCTGCTTCACAGTTACCAATGAAATTATTATGCGCTGGAACCCAATGAAGGTTTATCATGAAATATGATGTTAGGTCCACTAAGAGATCAAGGCATTATTTTACTAACTTTTACGATACTTTAGTGATTTCAACGCCACTTGCCTATCCTTTTTTCTTTGCTGTTAGCTCGCTCCTTGACAGAACAACAAGTCTTTCTTTGCTTGCTGTGATCTCCGCTTATGAGACACTGCAGTGGTCTGGTAAACGGAAGGCAAATTTAGTGTCTAATTTTGCACCTCCCACTCGCTTATAATTTTTGCACCCATCCGTATATATTCCTATTCTTGCGTCCCTATTATTCTTTTTTCTGGAAGGGAAAGCAATATTGCGGACCGCAATAAGAGCTCCACTTATGCATATGCTAGCTGATCTTTGTATGCTTTCTATACGTCGTACTGCAAATTTCTTTTCCGTTATTGCATGTCAACTAACTAACAACTACTGTGAAGATCCAATGAGCTTCCAAAGGAGTTAATCCCCATTTGGATGCCACCATGTTTTTGCAAGTGTAAAGTGCTGTAGTTAATTTCTTCGCGTCCAAGTTTGTTTTTTTTAGAAAGTTTCCTGTCAAAAATTAGTCCCAGGTAGCTTGCCTTATCTCCAATCCGACTGTCGATTGGATATTGAATAGTAGACTTTTTCCATTTTGTAATGAGCTACATTCTTGAATCTTGAAAAACCAATTCAGGAGAATTCGGAAAAATGCTTGTAAGCACTAAATTTTTTGATTTTGGAACGTTACATTGTTCAGTAGCGAATTGGTGCGATTAGCTCTGAAAGTATGTAATTTATTACCAACTAGTGGCAAAAGTAGAAAACAGAAGTTTTGTTTGCTTAAAAACGATCAATTGAAAAAACTCTCTCTTACTTAGTATTTTGATTTGGTTACATTTTTACTTCAGCGCGTAATTGGATTGAATAAGAAGAAACTCAAAGCAGTATTTAAGTTTTGTAGATACAAGGTGGCTCAAAACTAACCTTCCGGTGTCTTTTGGCCTTCGGCATATCGGTTGTGGCACGTGCAGTGTGTGCCATTGCATCGTCCTGTTGGAACCACATGCTTTCCAATCCCAATTCATCAACCGTTTGGCCCGCGACGTCTTCGAAGAAAAAAGGTCCGATGACTCCTCCAGCGAAATCAGCTCACCATACAATGACTTTGAGCGGGTGTAATGGCTCTTCGTGGGTTATACGTGGATTTTCAGTGTCCCAGAAGAGTAAATTTCGCTTATTTACGTACCCTCTAAGATGGAAATGAGCCTGATCACTCAAGATTATTTTTGATGAAAAATCATCTTCTCTTGGTGGAGATTAGGGATGCTCAAGCCGTATGTTAGACACGATTGGCGGTCAGCAGCTAAAAGCTGATGCACCGTCTGGACTTTGTACGGAAACATCATCAAATCTTGTACCAAAATTCACTGTAAACACCGTCGACTGAGACCCATTTGCGTGGCACGTCGTCTGGTCGATGTCGCCGGCGCTGCTATGACATCCTCGGTAACAGCCGCAATATTCTCTGCAGAACGGCTACTCCGGGTCTGCCACGCCTGGCAGCATCTCGTATTGTGACAGTCTCTTCGAGGCGAGCGGCTAAACGTCGCAGTGTTTCACCAGTAAGCGTCGGACGGCTAGGAAATCTGCGACGAAAATCACGTTGTGCCAAAGTAACCGACCGATTATTGGTCAAATTAATAGTCAACAATAACCCGCGTTCTGGAGCAGTGTAGCATAACATTGTTTATTTACGTGTATTTCGCATGTGTATACTATACAAATGTCAAAACAGAACTGACATTAGAGGTCAATTGCAAAATTTATAGCATCTTATGATAGGCGGATTAGTTTTGAGCCACCCTGTATTTAAAGCCCAAAAAAAAAAACCTTAATTTCGGTTGCATCGAAGCTTTAGTGCCTTTTACAAATACGAAATATTTAAACAAGAACTTTGATCGTACAGTTTTTGTGGCAATTAGTATTTATAGGGTATCCAATGTTTCCTTGTGGGTGTTACAATCTCCATGGGACCCCTTTTGAAATTTAGAAAATTTCCATTTGTCACGAATGAAATAATAAAAAGCTATTTATGGTATTTTTTCTAAGGAAAAATATTAAAGAAAATATAAAATCGTAAGAAATACGCGTTTAAATTTACGAATTTTATTTTGTCAATTAAAACAATTACGAAACCCATTCTGACATTTTATGAACCGCAGTTTTCTTCAAATCAATTTGCTAAATTATTCAGAATCTCTTCCAGGACCAACTCCCACTGAGAATATCAAAAATATGTCAGAATAATTAAATATAAACCGAATGCATTTGCATAATTCCACAATGCAGTGCAAAGCAAGCGAAAATCTGCGAAGAGCGCTAAGAACACCGAAATAACAATGAAAAAGCAAAAACAAAACCAAAACCAAGGGCAAAGCTGGACAGGAATTTTCGCTTTTGTGCCTCGAACGGCCAGTGGTGTCATTGCGGGTAGACAGACTTTGTCATTTTTCCACAGACTCATGCAACCGCACACACACAGGCATTCACATTTATGAGCTTCAATAAACATGAGTGTGTGTGTGTGTGACGGTGAATATATCACAGCTTTTGGCTTATTGTCGTTGGCTGCATAAAAGCACCACGGGCCGAGTAACGAAATTGACCGAAGATGTGGAAAGAAGGAGCCGGGGCAACAAGCTGAAAAGCGCAACAAGCGCCAAATGAATAAATCCATTTAAATTGCAACATTCATGACCTGCGGCTCCATTCATCCTTGCAAGAATATCAAAATGGTCAGCAGCAAGCAAAAAACGAAAAACCCGATGGAAGCTGAAGAAAAAATATAAAATCATGAATAAAAGTGTGAATGCGGTGCACAAAAGCAAAAGCAACAACAAAACACAAGTCGAATATGCAGAAAAGTGGAAGCAGCTGTTAAAAGCAGCATTTCACGGTATAAGTGCGTCGTGCGGGTGTTGGTGTGCGCCACCAGAGGTCGCTGCTGGCTTGTAGTCATATTGCATGTGGCTGGTATTCATATATAATAAAATCGCATTGCCATGGCTAACAAGCGCTAAAGCGGCGAACTTGTAAGGACGACAATCTGCGTTAAGCGAAATAATGTTCGACGCGTAAAATGAAGCGACAGAGTGGTCAACCTGCTGGAAAGTGCTGGGAGTGTTGGCAAGAGAAATTTGAGCGCTTCGTGGGTTATGGCATATGCACTGTGCATAATCTTTTACGCGCTTAAATGTGGTTTTATAATTTATAATAGCAATCGTATTTGACATTGTGCTCGCACTCTTTAATTTATGTGACTTAGTTTTTACACTAACTGTACGGGATAGTTACATAATATCAGCTGGATCACATTGCACTTATCTCGTCGTGTCTTTAATTTGCATTTTCACTTTGTATGGGGAAGACGTTTTATAGCAATATCTTGCCATGAGCCGCAAATCTGCGGCAACTATACTTTGCCTTATTTTCTGTATACAGCGATGTTCCTTTATGAAGATACTACTTGCATCTCTTGATACCCGAGACGATATTTATGTTCTAATTATTTTTTTCATCCATCCGCTCATGATCAGGTTATGTTATGTTAGGTTAAGAGGTCGATCCTGTAGGAATCTCACTTAGAAAGCCGGTCGGTTTTAGTAGGTAAAACTTTAATATAATAGATTATAAGACCTTTTCAAACCGAGATAACAATTCGAGATGACTAATGCCAGTTTCGGTTATGTATTCTGGTTCGCCGATAATAAAACTGTCGAGATTTTTCAACCTCAGTCTTGCAAAGACTATTTTGCCCCTCTGCAGAATACCTATTGAACAGTGTCCAATAAAAAACGGTAAAATGAAGAGCAAGTAGCTCAGAAGATGTCCTACGTTCTACTCTGAGCCAAACGGATCTCGTAGTCGAACCAGAATTGGTCGTCGACCTGCGCTTTTTCTTTTCAACCAACCCAATCCCAGAAGTGGGTATCTTTGACCCAAAAAATACGAATTGTGTCCCATCAGGACAACGCCAGTCCATATTTATCGATAGTGCCTCGCCAGTGTCTCCGGGAGCTTGCTTCCGAGGTCCACCTTATAGTCCGAACATGACTTTGAGATCATTCATCAAGTCAACAGAGTGTTTCGAAGTTCGTTATTGAGACTGGAATATCAATTCCGTTGAACTAAGAAGGGAATAACACGGGAATTAGGTTTTCGAATGATCTACTCATTATTTGTTAATGAAAATATTTATATAAGTCACTGAATATTCATAGATCAAGTATTACAATAAATTTCTTCCTTGTTTCTAATTTTTTCTTATATTTACTTACCGCATTATTATCTGTGTTCTTTCAGTGTATCCACCGTCATATGAAAGCCACTGAAGCAAAACATTTCCGAAGGTGCAACATCCTGCAAGTCAATGAAAACATTTATTCGTAAATCGTAAAGTAACAGTAGACAAAATGAGCGGCAATCTAACACAAAAGAGTAAAAAAGTGAAAAAAGTAAAAAAAGTGAAAAAGTAGTAAAAAATAGAAAGAAAAAGTGGCAAATAAAAAGATGAGAAATAAAAGTAGTAAGCAAAAAAAATATAATCAAAGTGAGGCAAAAATATTAGTGCAACACGCCACACAAGTGCGGCAAACGAAGCGATAAAAAATTGGCTAAAACCAAAACGATGCTTTACGCGTTAAATCATGAGCACGAAGTGCGGTCCAGCCCGGCAAAAAATATATATAATTGCATTGGGCAATGACAACCATAAAAGTTGACTGCGCCAACGCAGTGATGGTGGGCAGCTACGAGCAGATGCCGGACGTGGCAAGGTGAGTAGCCATTTTTACATGCAAAAGCATTTGATTGTATTAGTTTGTTGTACGCTGAGGTCACCGAGGTGGCAGCTAAGAAGGAAATTGCAATTGTAACTATGAAATGCTTTTAAATGCAAACGAACGTTAGGATATCGACTACAAGAGCCAAAAGGCGGTTAACATTCACACTCTCAAAGAAAAAAACCTAAAAGTGTTCGAAATGAATAGTTGTGGGGGTTTGTATGTAGACTCAAATAATAATTGTGCTTGGCATTTCGCTTGTGGGCATCCACATGAAATGCAAAATGGCAATTTTCCTTTACGGAACTGATTCTTCTTGTGCTTGTTCAAGCATCTTCTCAATAGAACGTGTGACTATGAAGCCACTATCGGCTAAGTGTAGTGAAATGCCAGTACTAGCGGGGCACCAAGTGGCCAAAGTGCGATATCGACTGGTTCGACCTGTGCGAGTGTGAGTCGAAAATTACCCCAAATGGTGTTGTTGTTATTGTTGATATACATTTATGTATATGCCGACAAAATGAGCATTCTCGGTGTGAATAAAAATGTAGATCCCTGTTATATGCAAATCATAAAAAAATTATGTTGCAACATAGGTGAATGTGGTTAGGACGTGACAGCCATGAACAAACAAACCATGTACAGCATGAACTCAATATATAATATAAATGTATCTTGCTTTTATATTTCAGTATTTGGTAATTGCTCTTGATTTTTGTACATACTACAGTCCGTCAACAATATTGTAAAAAGGGCATAAATGAAATGAGGTAAAACAAGGCATCCGAGAAGAAAAATGATAAATAACCGCACATTAAAAACCCGGTGTCTTCGTTGAAACCCGGATAATATAGTGAAAAAGGCAGAATTAACAACAAAAAGATCTAAACGATTTCGGTCTGAAAATCGCTCTCTTAGCTTTTCTCTGAGAGAAATAACGTATTACAGGGTATCGGTATTTATAAGCTCTCTATCTTCTCATATACAATCTTTTTGGCGATTTTTTCCAATGACTATTACTGTTTTTAAAAACTGTCCAAAATAGTCTTCAACTTTTCAGTAAATGTCCCTTTGTGATCTTAGCTGTGTTTCGGGACCTGGATCGTGGAATGATTTTTATTTGAGTCCTTTGCAATAACAAAATCCATTTGAGGTTCGAATAATTTTCTATAGTTCCTATAACTTTCTGACTATAAATTGGATGCATAAGAACCTCTAAACTAATTCTGCAGCTTCTGACGAGCCACTGGCGATATGAGAGGTCTGGCGATGTGCTCATGAAATATAATTCGGCCAGACTGTTCCATAGTCAGCAATACAGATCCGAATTAAAAGTTTGATAGAATAAAAGTTAATAATGGGTGATCCATTTCGAGGTTCTCTAATAGAAAAAAAAATACACAGAAGATTCAAATTTATTGGGGAATATTTATTATCATTCGAAAGAAGATTTCTTGGCATTTATTTTTTGGAGATTATCTCTTTCAAATGTTGGCCGTGACTGCGTCTAAGATGGTCCCTCCATTGAGTTTAATTTTCAATGACTCGTTCGAGCGAATGGAACGCATGATATTTTGTCCAAAGACCTGAATCGAAGCGGGATTTTCCTCATAAACTTTAGACTTTACATATCCTCACAGGAAAAAGTCCAATGGTGTGATATCACACGATTTTGGTGGTCAATAAACCGGCCCAAAACGTGAAGTTATCTGCTTACTGATCTCTTAACAAATCCATTGATTGATCCGATGTGTAGGAAGTGGCAACGTCTTGTTGAAACCTAATGTCGCCGAGATGACAAGCTTAAATTTCAGGCATCAAATAGTCGGTTATCATGACGCGATAATGATCGCTATTGGCAGTTACGTTCTCACCGGCATCATTTTTGAAAAAATATGGACCGACGATTCCTCCGACCCTTAAACCACTCCAAGCCGTTGTTTTTTCTGGTTGAAAAGGCAGCTCTTGAATCTCTTCAAGTTGCTCTTCGTCCCAAATGCGGCAGTTTCGCTTGTTATATACCCATTGAGGTTGAGAGGCTTCAGTTCTTGTTTAAGCTATATTGTGTATGCTTTCAATTTAAGATCTCGTCGTAAAATGCGTCAAGTCGTTCCATAGGTCAGTCCGTTTTGCTGCGAATGGTGGCGAATTGATTCTCCACGGTCTTCACGTACACTCTCAATTACGGCTGTTATATTTTCTACACTGCGTGCTGGACGTGGACTATTCGGTCGAATATTATCCAATAATGAATGCTCGGTCTCAAGATGGGTGATGGTGTTGCGAATAAGTAGTATGCTCAATAGGCCCCATATGATAGTGCTGTATGATTTGGGGTGTATTTGAGTAGTTAGAGAACTTAAGTTACATGTTTTGTCAGTTCTGCTTATTAGTTTTAAACAGATTTTAGTTTTATGAGTGGAAACTCAAGGTATTTTTTCGTTGGTGATTTAAGAAATTTGATATTTTGAAGATAAAATCATAATATACCATGTTCCACAAAATGTGTTATATGAAAGTAAGTGAGAAGTAAATGGATTCAGGTTACTTAATTGAGGCTTCCATTAAAAAAAATGATGTTTATATTTAATTCGTTATTGATTTTCTGTAAACAATCTACGTTTTTTCATGAAGTAAGAAGAACGACCGCAAAAAGTTTTGGACATATGAAAGAAGAAAGATCTCAATTAGAAATTGCTGCTGTTAAGAGTAATAGCGTTTCGCTGGGTAAATTGGCTCGTTAACTTACGAGGTCTTCGAAGTTGTTGTACCTTATTTTTCAGTTATTGTCTTTTTTTCTTTTCTCTTTGTTTTCTTTTTTTCTTTGTTTTTGTTGGAATGCGATTTTCACATTATATTCACCACTACAAAGAGAGCCACAAGCAACATAAAGCGCACTAAAAACACAGATGTCGGTTGGCCAAAGCAAAAGTGACATAATAGCCAGGCGATTAAAATGCGAAGTAAGGAATGAGTGATTGCGACCAAGACCACGAAATCAAAAAAAAAGGAATTGGATAAAAAAATTTTAAAAGTGTAAATGGAAAAGGACGAGCAGCGCGACTATAAGGAAGTGGCAAAAAGGCAGCGAAAATTCTGCTGTTGGAGTAATACACTCATACATATACACACACGTACACACACCTGTATGAGCAAGCCGAAAATAGAAAAAATATGCTACAATAGAGCATTTAGCCATCGCTGCACACGTTGCAACACAATGTGTCGCTTATTGAAACTGCCACATGTAACGGTGGAAAATGAGCAGGCGTCGCTCTGCAACAAAAACACATATACATATATACACATATATGTGAAGCTGTATTGGAGCGATCAGTATTGAAAGCAACTAAATTGTGAGTGCCATCTTCCGTTGTAACGCTGCCCGCTACGGAATTGAGTCACGTGTTGGCATTTAAGTGCCGACGTGCAAAATGTTGCACACCCACATAGTGCGGCAGCATTGAAATTCTTTTAATGTTCCAGCTTGCCACACGCTGCATGCAGTCAACGTATTCACTGCCTCCATTTGCCACATTTTTCTTACCACATTTCGCTGCTCTTGCCCGCTTTGCTGCTGTTGCAGCGCTCGCTCCTGGTGAGTGCCTTCATTTTAGTGCCGTTTTGTAGCGAAAAAATAACCGGAAAGTAGCCATTATAGGTGTCACTTTACGCGTTGCTGTTGCGCACTTGCCACTTTTTTGGCTTTTTCCTTGCCACACAATATGTTGCAAGCTGCGTCTGGTGTAATGCGCATGGTAATGGTTGTGCTTTTGTGCAAATGTGCGCTGTTGCTGCTTTGGTGTTGCCATTTGAGCGCATAATTGCTTCATTTTTATTTAGTGCGAAATTGGCAATTTATGTGGCACATTTATTGGCAAAAATGGTCGCTTTGAAAGATGCGCTTGTCGTGCCTCTAACGAAGCATAGTGTGAGCATAGTTAGATAGATATTACTCAATACGTAGTTAATGGAGTTGTCTTGCATATTGAAGAACGGAGAACTGTGTGTTGCATATGATAGAGATGTTGCATAGACTTATTGATTGAACTTCGTGGAGTTGAGGTAAAATGCATTCAATTATAATGTAGATAGTTAAATGTGCTCTTATTTTTTATGAAATTATTTAAAAAAATGTTCATTACTAAAACAGTAGTTCTACTTTTCGATAAAAAAAATAGTATATTGATCATAAAAATATCATACTGAACTGTCAACTCTTTTTATAACCGTTAAGATACAATTATCATCTTCGTATTTAGCTTTACGAAGATGATAATTGTCGACCAGTAATAAGAAAATGTAATGCGGCGGTTTATGGAATAATGTTAATTTCCGAGAGGTACTATTTAATTTTTTAATGCCACAGGAAGCTATCGAAGAAATATTTTGGTCAGTGTGTTGGCATTGCTCAAGTTTTTTTAAGGAGCACATCTTGTCAGAAATTAAAAAAATGATCGACTGCTCGTATTTCGATAAGTTATTACTTTAAATTTAATATACTAAAATTTTTAAATCGATTTTTCAAATAGGTTTTGAGTGACAACATTGTGAAGTGTAGACGCTCAGTTCAGTCAGTTTATTTGTAGACGAGTTTTTCTCAGTATTATATATTTTAAATTTGCTCTGAGTTCAATATCGATCACTTCTTTGCCTGCTCTATTTATAATTCTCCCTACAAGAACTTATCCTTTTATTATTTGATTAAATCCCGAATTCCGGATGACCAATAACGACCAAAATTTTTGGTAAAATTCAATTCTTTTATTAAGGAGCTTGCTTTAGAAGTTTCAAAAATTCGAAGCTTTTTAAAAATTAGCTAAGAATATGTCTCCAAAGTTATAGATGGGAATTTGAAATATTGTCCAAGCTGGAAGGGAAATAGTGACCGATCGTTTGGCAGATCTGTTTAAACTAAAAAAAAAAAATAGAAACAATTTAATTTGAACATATTTTTAAACAAAATAACGTAATTTTTTTGTTTGGTCAAAAACCCCTTTTTTTAATTTAAAAAAAATTGTAGAATTTTACATTTTTTTTTGTAATTAGTTTAACTAGAAGATAAGTTATTAACAAATATGAATCTTTTTGAATTTTTTGTTTCCGATAGAAATTGCAAACTGCATCCTGCCCGCCGTCTGACTAATTCAAATGTGAGATGGGTCGGACAATTGTTTTCGAAAAGCAGAATATCACAGATTATGTATCACAAAAATAAACCATAGAAATTTCGCTTTGATAAATTATTTCTTTCCCTCTCAAAAAAATCCTCAAAAAATCGATGTTTTGAAGCCTCTAAACCAGATGATTGGTCATTGTTGGTACAATATCTTCTGGTAGAGAATTCTTTTAGATCTCATGACTTTTTAGCGTCTTCTGAGATCGCATGTAACTCGAAAACTTTTTTCGAAAATGTATATAAAAAACCCTTAAATTTTAAAACAATTAAAAATATCCGCCTTTTCAGGCTGTCGTACTAGTTTTTACGCCCCAACAGCTTAACTAGCAATTCAACGATTAAGATCATTTTATGCATACTACACGTTTACCTTAGGATTAACCTGTTCTATACACTCAAGCATTCAAACCGATTCATAAATTATTGTTTGTGCTAGATTGTTACAACCTTTAATATGTTCGTGGAATACTTGATCTTAATTTGTTAATTTTGGCAGCTGCTTGTTTACAACGCGAAAGGTTCTTTTGGTGATTTTTATACATTGGTGAGCCAATGTACATACGAGTATGTCGCGTTGACCGGAGCGGATGTTACTGTTTCGAAAACTGAAAAAAGTCACAGTGATCCAAATCTGGCAATCTGAGCGACGATTTTCGTTCCGTTTTTGAATTGAGTGCTTATATACCATCCAACAATGATTAAAAATCGTGATTTTCCCAAACCATTTTTTTCGACAGCCTGAGTCATAAGGGAAATTTTTTCATTTTTAGAAATTAACCTCGAAAGACGACATATTTTACTTCGATTTTCGAAATTGAGGACATTTTTAAATATGTATATATATATTACTAAAAGAAAAAAATATGGACATCATCCACATTTTCACTTGTTTCAAAAGTGTTTAACATTTTATGGTCGAACTAACAAATTCAAGCAAATCTTTTTGAAATTGTATTTTTATTATTTCCTTTTCCAAAGATCTGATGTGGACCTTTTTTTCTAAACAAAAGATGAGCAAATATTACCGACAATATTAATCGTATAGAAGTAAAACTTGTCTAAACGGGATCGTGCCAGAGCGGGGGTCGTCCATCACTTTATTGTAACAAAATTTTTAAAATTATATTAAGAAATTTGCCTGTTAGTTATTGTCTTTAGTTATACAATATCAGACTGTTAGACACTTTTGCCCAAGAGTCAATGACTTATTTGTGAGATAAGACTATTCTGGAAAAAGTGTAACAAAATCGGCTCAACATAATACTGGTCGGTTTAGTTCAAATACTAAATGGAAAAAATGTTTAATTTACTATAAAACAAATATTGATAATTCATAAATTATACCCTTAACAGAGTATATTAAGTTTGTCATGCTGTTTGTAACCCAGAATGAAATGTCGAAGTCCCTGTAAAGTATAAGGCAACCATTATCAGATTAAATACTTTGCTATTTTATCTAAAATTTTTAAATAAAAAAAATCGTACGTTTCTCGCATTTCCAAGTAAATATAATAGTGGCAATGCTGCATATAAAAATCTTGTCAGATGCTAGTTGTCAAAGTTGCATAGAGAAGGGTGAGGTGGATCAATGAATGAAGGCACATTCATCTCCATTGTCCAGCCATTGCAAGACTGAGAATGAAAAATTTCAATAATTTTACCTTCTGTGACTCAAAAAACATAGTCGAAACTGATATTTGCCATCTCAAGAAAATTATGATAGGCTCAAAGTGCTGTGTCGATTTGTAAGAGTCTTATGATTCAGTATTTAGGAGTTTTAGGTACCAGAACGGACTGGCATTCTAAGCTGTCCAAGTGAGATCCCTCTAATTATCAACCTCCTAACTTAAACTAACTAAATGCTGCATATAAAAAATAGTTTGAAAGAATGAAATCAACAAATTGTTGCGCATATTTTTGTCACTTTGATCACTTCGACGTTCGCAATACCGTAAAAACAGGCGTAAAAAGCCGGCCTAAGCAGTCAACCGGAACAGCCAACAGCTAAAATTATACAAAAAAAATAATCTAAAAATAGAGAAATAAGAGCAAGTGCCCAAAAAAGTTCAAAGATGCTTGCCACACAGTAGCTGCGAAAAAGGAAGCATAACTTGCGGCGTTGAGCAACACATAAAAATAACAATTGTAATAAATGAGCCAAAAAGGAAGCAGTTTACAAAAAAAGGAGCAAACGCAGAAGAATACGCTAGCGATTTCCTGGTTTTTTATGCTAAAGTGACTTTGCGGCTGTATCGTGAACACCCGTGCTAGCTCTTGAGAAGTGAGCTAAATGAGCGTGCAAGAGTTTTGCATACATTTAGGCGCCACAAGCGCATAAAACGACAATTTTTGTGGATTGTTACATTTTTTCTTTCGCTTTCTTCTTTTAGTTTTGTATATTTTTTTTTTTTTTTGCTTTTTCACTTTACCCTTTCATGTGCGGTTGCGCTGCGAAAGAGTTGCACGAGTGTGCGTTGGTTGGTCGGGCCTTTGGTGAGATGAAATCCGAGAATTGAAATGCTTAATTGTTTACGACTGTGTTGACGGCCGCACTGATGGTTGAATTTTTGTGGTCTCGACGGTAAAGCGTTTGCCTTTTTATCGCTTTCAGCGCAAAGCCATAACAACAACGCCAGCCAGAAGCGAAAAAAATGAAAACAAGATCAACATTTGGCTTTTTGTTTGCGGCCTGCTTCCAATTTCATTTGGCCCGGTCGGCTTTAGCGGCAATTTTTGGCACTTGCGGCATTTCCGTAATGATTGCTTGCCACACCAGATTGTTTGTTTGTGTACACTAACACGCACACGTGGCGAAACATGAAAAGTTCAATAGATTCTTTGTTTTTGTTATTTTTTTCGTTTTTTGAGGCTCCACTTGCCGCTGTGTATGCCTCTAACCAACAAACGCTTGTGGAAGTGCCACTTAATTGAATGTTACACTTGAGCAAAGCTACAATTTAGGCTCAGTGTTGTTTGTTTTATGTTTCAAGATTTTTTTAGTGTTTTTTGTGAAGCATTTTAATTTAAAAAAATTTTTTCCCCTGCTTAATATCTCCTCATATAATTTTTTTCTTAAAAAGAATGTTTGCTTAATTTATTTGCTTAAAAATGTTTCAAAAACATTAAATTATAAAAAAAATAAAAATAATTATTTTTAATTTCCACAGTTATCTCTCATTTACGGGTTTTTTCGTTGTCACGTTTTTATTGCCCACGTGACCGCTTGTTTGTTCGTATGTCAAATCATGCACCGCTTCATTCCCGGTTTGCTTGTTTGTTTGCTTGACACTGATTGCTTGTATAAAGTGCAATCGCGTTTGTTGTATGCTTCTGCTTTGGGGGCTTATATCATTCTTTTTGCGCTTTCAGGCGAATTTCAATTTCATTTACGCATCAACACCGCAATGATAAATTACTTTTCCAGTTTTTTACCAGCCAAATACTCATACCGAATTTGATTGTGTAGTTGAGTGTTCGGATTTAAAGGTGAACTCTCTGGCAACTGCTCTGATTATTATTTACAGGGTGTTTTAAAAAGCGATAATATAAAGTTGAACCATTTCGAGGTTCCCCATTTTTTTTATTATCATTCGAAAGAACATTAGTTTTTGAAGATTCTCTCTTTCAAATGTTGGTCGCGGCTGCGTCTCAGATGGTCCATCTGTTGAATTCACTTTTACCAAATTACACGCATAATGTTTTGGTCCAAGGCCTAAATCTATCCTAGATATTCTCCATATAGACTTTAGACTTAACAGATCGCTACAGGAAGAGCTTAACGGTGTGATATCACAAGATCTTGTTGGCCAATCGACCGGCCCAAAACGTGAAATTATCTGCGTACCAAAGTGTTCTCTCCATGAAGCTATTGATTGAAACGATGTGTGGGAAGTGGCGCCGTCTTATTGAAACCAAATGTTGCCAAGATCACGAGCTTCAGTTTCAGGGATCAAACAGTCGGTTATCATGGCGCTATAACGATCGCCATTGACGGTTACGTTATCCCCGGCTTCCTTTTTTACGAAATATAGACCAATGACTACAACGGCCCACAAACCACATCAATCAGTTGTGCTCAGCTGTTGAATCTCTTCAGTTTGCTTTTTGTCCCAAATGCGGAAATTTTTCTCCTAAGCCTCATTGCTGAACACAATTTTAAAATGCTCCAAGTCGTTCCATATGGCAGTCCGAGTTGCTGCGAACGGCACCGAATCGACTCTCCACGGTCTTCGTGTACACTCTCAGCTACGGCTGCTATATTTTCTACACTGCATGCTGGGCGTGGTCTATTTGTTAGAATATTTTCCAGTAATGAATGCTGGGTCTTAAGATGGATATGATGATTTCTGCTCTGCATTCGAAAGAAAGATGTTTCATAGTCTCCGTTTCTTCTACCGCTTGACAACCTCTAAAATATTCATTTTATGATGTCCCTGCTCTGCTGGCATCTCTGTAAATTAGACAGTGACCTGTTAGCACTCCTACTAGAGTTTCTATGTTATTCCTTCCATTCATGCTCCGTTGGCCTGTTCGGTGCATAAGGGATTGACCCCACGGAGGCTAAATAAACTTGTAACATGTTTGCCAATAAATTATTACAAACGAGCAGAGGCATGTAAACACACTTTTTTCAGCGTCTAATGAAAGGGTAGTGCCAGCTCCAGCTAGTTCATCTGTTTCACATTTACCAAGAATATTACTTATGTCCTGGAACCCATTGCAAGATTATTGGGGAATAGTATGTCAGATCTTCTAAAAGATCATGGCACTCTTTCACTAACTTCGATGAAACCTAAATTGACTTTATAGAATTGAAGTATATATGTTTAAGTCTTGTGAGTACTCCCTTTCAGAATAAATGCTTTTTTAATTGCCATGATCTCCGTCTGGTAGACGCTGAAGTGATGTGGTAGACGGAAGGCCGCTCTTGTATCTAATTTTACTGAAAAACCACTCGATTATATAGTTTGGATCTGTCCGTATAAATGCTCTCTTACACCCACATCCCATGCTTCTTGGGCAGGGAAGGCAATATTGCGGACTGAATTTGAGTTTTATTCTAAGGGATTTCGAAAATAGAAGTTATTATAAACAGACACATTTAGAGCTTAATGCCAATCAAATTTTAGATTGTGGTTTGATAGTAATTTTAAATACAGTTCAAGAACATACGTAAAATAAATCAGTATTTTCTTTAATTCAGCTGCTTAACTGCATCGATCATACTCTTTATATAATTTAAGTATACCAACGACTCTTACATTATAATCTGTATACCATCTGACGCTTAAAATTTAAACTTTCCATACATTTTCCCCTTTCGTATACTTATCCCTACATATGTTTGTTAAAGGCCTGAAATGAATAGCTGCCTGGCCGCATGCATTTTGTCATATTTAACCACAAAAAATGGACAAACGTTCGTCTACAAACGAACACATTCCATCGTATATACACAGAAGTGTAAAACAAGCGCATTGCCGAACATTTTCCCGTTGCACAAAAGCTGTCCACAATGTGGTGAAATCAAATTAACATGCTTTTTCCGATCGAAAATGACATTGACGAAGGTTGCAAATCAAATTTACGCACAACGAAAGAACGCTGAATGCAACTCTGTGCAAAGGTATGAGCAGGGAGTACCACACAGTCCAGCCACAGTAAGTGCAGTTATGCAAAGTTATTGTGGCATGAGTGCAAATGGCGAGTTGCAGCTGATGAATTCGCTAAAACAGTTGTCAGTTGTTGCAGGCACTGAATTAGTGGAATGAGTACGAAATTTGTAGTTGGGATGAGTACTGTTTTACTTTTATATGTATATACATATATTTAAATTATTTTTTGGTTTTTGAGAGTGCAACAGAACAAAATTTATTTAAAAAGTGAATGTCGGTTTAATTCTGAAACTCCTACCATTCTTCCATTAGCAATTTTCGTACTTAATTCATGGTAGGGGACTAATGATGACAAGAGAAATAAAATGTTCAAAAATATTTTGTTACTTCATAAGCATTTTTTCCTTTTTTTAAATGGAAAAAATTACACATTTTCCTTCATCATCTGTTCCTACAATCACATCATTTCTAACATGTTTGCAGATTTTTTTCAAATCAAACTACTGTACTAAATCTCCTAAAAATATTCAAATCAGTTCGAGCTCTGTCCGAATTCTTTAATCAACGCTGCAATTGTAACTTTTTCGATTATTTTGTTAGTTTCTTTTTCTCAGCAATGATTTCGTAAGCGCAAATCTATGCTAACAAATTTAACTGAATTTGTAAACTCTGTATCATATGGTTTTAGGGAACATAAATATACGGATGTTATATACATTGACTTTAGTACAGCTTTCGATAAAGGATATCTTTCATCTGTCGCGAATAAATTCGATCTTTTTGGCTTTCAAGCAAGATTTATTTTATGGGTATTTTCTTTTCTTTATAATAGAACACAGCGATGTATATTTAATGATATTCTTTTAAATTCAGTTAATGTCTCAAGATGTTCCGCAAGTTAGTCAACTTTTCTGCAACAGGATTTTCAAAAAATTTTGTTAGATGCCAACGACTTATACTTCAAATGATATACTTCAAATGATGAAAGATGTCTGTTGTAAACTGACTTAAGGGGTCAGTAGGAAAATCTTTTTTAAATTTTTTTGTTTTTTTTTTTGCATTTTCTGTTGCTTTATCCCAGTCGAATTAATGTAGAAACCCACTTTACTATTGGAAGGTTTCGAAAAAGACCCAAAAATAATAATAGCGCTCGACGTTCGGAGCGCTCGGAGTGCACCCCTGGCACTTTAAAGGCGTTTTTCTCAAAAAAACACACCTTTTTAAACTGGCGGACATGATTCCGGTCAAACTACTCAACCGATTTGCTAATTTTTTTTTTTAATGTTCACTAAACGCCTGACTATCGTCCCTACTAGATTCATAATTTTTTATAATTAATTGACAAAATTTATGTAAAAAAACTTGGTGAAAAATTATAAAAAAACGTTAATTACTTTTTAAATATCAATATTTATTCATGATTCTATTAGGGTCGATAACTATTCACGTACTGTTTATGAATAAATTGGGTTTTTGTGTTTCAGATGATCCAAACATGAGAAATCGTGTCCGCCAGTGAAAAAACGCATCTCATCCACCCAGCCATTTCTCCGACAGATGAAATTATAAAATTCGGAAAAAAATTGTTTATACACTCCACGATATACCTAATGATATGTGAAAAAAGTTCTATTGTAGAATAAAAATTTCTATGAAAAAGTGGTCAAATAAACAGGCCAGATTACCCACTGATCCATTGGAACAATTTGATGGTTAGGTTTGATACTCGTGTAAATGGTTTACATTTGAATCTCAAAAACCGTAAGTCGATGTCCCGACTGGAAAAAGCTAGCTAGAGCAATATTTTAACTTTATTGATTTGTGAATTAAAATGGACGCTAAGCTTAATTTTAGTATTCATATCGAATACTGTGGGCTTGAAACCAATAGGTGTTTTCAGTTTTTTTGAACGTTGGTCGACAGGATTTAGAGATACATATTTTTCCGCACATATGCGAATAGCGCCTCTCGCGTCGGTTTCGTAGGAGGAAGGTATTCGTCGGGTTATTATTATTATTATTAAACCTTCCTTAGCTTGGAATACACATTATTTATGGTATTATGAAATGATTTGGAATTGTGCATGGCTACTGAAGCCAGTGGACTTGAAACATACAGACCATAACCCTGAGTTTAGTATTCAACCCAAATTTTGTTGAATAAAGAATATTTCTAAAAACATTCTTGCAATAAAAAGGACTAGGAAAGAAGAGATTTACATATTTCCAACTAAAAAAAGTAGTTGAATGTGAGTAGGATAAGAAATTTTATTAAATGTAAGCTTTCCTTCTACAAAGCTATGTTAAATAGTTTTGTATCTGAATAACGTTTTTTTTTTTATTTTGGACAAGCGATTTAAGATGCTAAGTTGATAGTTTGAGGTTTTCAAATATTTTGTTAATTTTGTGATTTAGGAGATATAACATTTTTATTTTGAATTTAGTTTTTGCAATTAAAGTTTTTACTTTTTATCCAATTTTTGGCATTAAAAATTTATTTTTCATTTTTCCCGTTTTTGGGTGTAAAACCTTACTATATTGTTTAAGCTGTTTTCAGAACAGGAAGTTTAAAAATAAAAAAAAGATTTTCGAGCTTATATATAATTGGAGATTACCCCATATTTTTCATTCATAATAAAATAAATAATTAAAATAAATCTAATATATTTAACAAAAATTATAAAAGCATTAAATTTATGCGTTTATTTGCATGTTGATCAACTGGAAATTGAAAAAATAAAAATAAAATAAATAATAATAACGGGAAACTCAAAACTCTCATGGCGAAACAGCAGCGCTAACCACAATCTATGCCGCATATTAATTTACTAATTGTTTGTAGTAACTGATTAGTTTGCGCACGAATGTGGCACAGACACAATATTTAGGCAGCCGAAAAATCACAGCGCACCGAATTCAAGTGGAAAATGTTGATTTGATTGGCATTTCATGCGTCAATTACTTTAAAATAGTGCATCAATCATGGACGCATGGGCACGGCGAGCGAATATGAATAATTGTGTGTATATATATGTGGATAAAGCATAAAATTATAGACATATATTTATACCCCGGACAAGTTACGTCCATTAAGTTTGCAAATGAGCAAAGAGACGAGCTAAGTTGATTTGCCATAGTGTGTCTATACATACGCGAAATAGATACTCAGTTTTTGAGATATTGATCTGAAACGCTGTACACGGTCATTTCTTCTGAAGAAGTTGCTTATTTGTCGAAACTGCTGATATCAGATTACTTTAGCATAAAGCTGCCATACAAACTGAACGATCAAAATTAGGTTCTTGTATGAAAAACTTTTTTAGTTGGCGAGATATCTTCACGAAATTTGGTGTGAATTAATGCCGAAGTTAGCGATGTATATTTCTGAAGAAATTATTCATATCTGACCACTATAGCATATAGCTGTCATACAAACTGATCAGTCAAAATCAAGTTAATTATATTTTTATACCATTTATGGCCATAAGAAATGTATCCGTCAAGGGTATTAAAGCTTCTGTGCTTTTCTTTCTTTGCAACGCGCGACTGTGTGACCGCATGTTGAAATTTTCCGCTCAATCACGCCGCAGCCACTGCAACCGCGACAACAACATTGACATTGGCCCGTGGCGGACTGGATGATGACTAGCTGGGCAATATCTGGCAATAAATATATTTTTATACACATATGCTTATGTATATGTACATACATATAGCAGGCAGTCAGCGAAAATTATATATCAATAAATATTTTCGTAGGTTGCGTATACGCCATGCTGACCACTTGTGGGCCTTGCACTGCCACTAGAAAAGTGCACACACACAGCTGCTGCCAACGCATCGCGCACATTTTTATGCAAATAACCAATAATCAAACGAATGATGAATGTGCGACTTGCAGATGAGTGAAATGGCAGTGAAAATGTTCGAAAAGGTGACCAGCAAGCATCGTGTTACATGATGCCACTGGCGCCTGTTGTTATGCAACATATGAATTAACACAACGCCAGCACTTTCATATGCGAATGCACGCGGCAAATGTAGCTGTGAGTGTGCGCATATTTGTATGCACTTATGTGCTGTTATTTGTGGCATGCAGCCAGCGAGAGTAATGCAAAGAAGTGGTGGCACAAAAATAAACCGAAAAGAAATGCATCATCAGAAATTTGCAACGAAATTGATACTTGCAACCACTCCGGTGGCGAGTGAGCATTGTTGCAAATGACAGCAATGAAATCAATGCGGTAACGCTACTTGGCCCGCACACACGTGCAAACACACACTTCCCTCAAACGCAGTACACACACTCACAACGCGCACATATTTTGTGTGTTTATTTCGGTTTTCATGTATGCCATACCTTGCATGTTGCATGTTGATGAGTGCTTGGCGGCAGTGGTTGTGTTGTGTTGACAGATGAGTCGCCTGTGCAAATCGGGAAAACGTGCTCTTGCAGCAATTCGGCGTTTGGAGGCCGTGAAAGCTTTCCATTTCGATTGATACAGTTTGCGTATGCATGTGTGTAGACTTGTTAATATGTATAGTATGTGTTTAGGTATGCAGAATTTTCAGCATAATAATGAAAATATTTGAGGACAAAAAATTTCATATTTACATACACTTAACAAGCTGGTGCTGACTGTTATGCTATACAGCAAATATATTCAAATACCTATAAAGGGTATTTTTTAAGCTATGCTAGACTATATTTTTGCTTTAGTTTGGCAATTTTTTGTCAAATAGTATTTGAATAGTATTTTAAGAATTTGATCACCGCCTGTCACTACCAGCTGTTATGTCATCATTAACACGTCAGTGATGGTCTTTAAGTCGTCTATCATAGCTGCTTGATCTACTTCATTCATTGTATTTAAATGAAAATGTCCAACGGAGTCAAGTCAAGTGACCTGGCTATTGACAAATTATTTTTAAAAGCTTTGTGCTGCTAGGAAGCCTGGTTCCTCAGCCCTTAATCTTGAAAAGGCCTCTGCGTAGCCAGAAATATGTCTCATAGGTGAAGATTTCACGATAAAAATGTAAGCTAGTCATGTGAGTTTAAGATATGAAGTCACCACGTTGTCTTTGTGCATAATTTTACCAAAGCATTCTAAACATAAAATTAAAAGTTTGTGATTATGTTCCTTTATAAAGGAAACTCTTCACACTAATATTTCAGCATATACATACATACATTTACTTATTGTCAAACAAAGTATAGTTCAAAATTTTTAAATTTGCATTTTATATTTTTAATGCAGTTAATGTTTTGCTTTATACACATTTTTTTATGACATCTATTCTAACGATATTAACGGTATTTTATTTCAAGAAAGTGATTTTAAATTATTTTTGAAAATTAGGTGATTTTTTCAAAATGTTTAGTGAAATTATCATGTAAATCAAAGTAGATATTCGACTTAATGATATTCAAGCCAACATCCTAACTTAACATGACTGACGTCTTATACTCGTATGTTGGCAGCTCTATTCAAGAACATGGTTACGGATTTTCTTATTAAATATTATTATTTAATTTCAAAATCGTAATTAAGATATGGAAAGAAATTCTAAATACCAAGTTCAGACTTTACAAGTAAAGAAATGCTAAGATCGGGTGTAACCGAACATTTTATACTCCCGCAAGATAAAGTGATGTATGAGTTTTTCATATCGCACTTGTTACGTTAAAGTGTAACAACTCAAAATTTGAACATTTTCAGTAGAGACGAAAAACTGTTTCCGTAAATATTAATAATATATTACAAAGAAAAAACAATGTATAATGCACGAAAATATCATAAAATAATAATATAACCGTTGATTTCGTTTTTAATTTTGTCTTATGTATTTGCACGAAAATACTAAAGTCAATTTTTGAGTGATTAATCTTTTCCTGAAATTTTTTTTATATACAATAGTGGGTACATTATTTGAGTTTGTCTCGTGTAACATTCCAAAGTGTTACACTTTATGTGATGCACTACTACGAACCCAATTTGATAAAATACGTTGGAGACAACCTAAAAATGTCAACTCTTTGAGGTGTGAGTCGAAAGACGTCATGTCTGAAAACATAAGAGAGAGAAGTCATAACGGTTTTTTTAAACGAAAGACTAGACAAAGCACTGAACCGATTTTTACAGTGGGTAGAGATGACCACTGCACATTATTTTCTTGCAAAAAACTAAAATTTGGAAATTTTGAGTTGTTACACTTTAACGTAACAAGTGCGATATGTTATATATTTTATTGGGTGGTCGAAAAAGTCTTTTCGTATTTTGTCAATAGATGGCACATTGCACCAGAAAATATAGTGTTGGAAGGGCGAGGTTGTAACCTTCATTTAACAAAAAAAAAGAATAAATTCAGGGAAGTTGAAAAAAAGTTACAGCTATTCCAAATGACTGCAAATAATGAAGAAATTCGTTATATTTTGAAATTTTCGTATAAAAAAGGGAAAATGAAAGGCAACCCGCCAATGAAATTTGTTAAAGTAGTTTGGTCAATGGTGATTTGTGGGCGTGGCAGTGATCAGATTACGGAGACGATGCTGTATCAGTTCGTGTAGCACAACAATGGTTCGTTCGCTTCCGTTCTGGAAATTTCTATGTGAAAGATGAAAAATGATGAAAGAGCGACCGCTCTGGTCGACCTACTCGTATAGTTGGAAAAGTTGATGAAATTATGAAAAATATTGACCATTAACATCTGCGATTCTTTAATGAAGAGAAATGAAATCGAACCATTTCTGAAACGAATGGTAACAGGAGACGAAAAGTGGATCAAATACGACAATAATGTGCAACAACTGATGAGATTCAACAACTGAGAGATGAGAGATCAACAGAAAGAGTTTTGCTTTCCTTCAGGACTACGCTAGACCATATACAATTTGATGACTCGGCAAAAACTGGCAGAGTTTAGCTGGAAAGTTTTAATGCATCCACCTTATAGTCCTGACCTTGAACCATCGGATTACCATTTGTTTCGGTCAATGCAGAACTCCCTTAATGAAGTAAAGTTGGTTTCAAGAGAGGCCTCTGAAAATTACTATATCGAGTTTTCGCCGAGAAAGCAGAAAACTTTTACACTGATGGAATAATGTCTCTAGCGGAAAAATGACAATAAATTGTCGATAATTGGATCATTAAAGTTCATTATAAATATAATATAAAAAAAAATAAGTTTAAGTTTGATTAGAATATAAAAGAATTTTTTTGACTACCCAATAATTTACATAATACGGTGGAATTTACTTTTTTAGAGTATTGGATGAAAGCAATTTTCTTCGGAAAGATTGATTCATAAGGATAAAATGGGTTTCCGTGTTCGAAGCTTTAGCTTTCAAAATCGAAGTGTATATATACGAATTTCGAGCTTATTGAGGTCTTTAGTTACATTATAATATATAAGTGCTCCAAAAATTAAGGATATGGGCGTAGAAATCAGTTTAAAAGTAGTGGTGTGAAGAGGGGATAACATTGTACGAATCCAGATATATTTGCAAATATAGTTCGTATAAATAATACTTAAAGGAAATGGACTACCATATTGTATTGAGTAAAATAATAATGACCTATAATATATTCCGTATATATATAGTATATCGCAGTTCCTATAGTAAATTGCAGTTTCTACACCGAGGCCAATTCTGTTTTTTTTTCTAAAGTAAAAATTATATAATTAAAAAAATAAGAAACGCTGTGGCGTGGTTCCTTATACAAATTACTATGGTATTCAATTGCTTTTTATTGATATACATATGTCGCTGAAATTTTGCTGAGTGTTCTTTATTTGGATCATGAATTAGAAAGTGATTTCTAAGTCAGTTGCATTCTTTAAACCTTCACGAATTTGACTTGATGTCAGAGTTCCATTGCATGCACCCTCTATTGCTTCGGTTTCATCGTCATCATTATTTCCATTCAAAACGTGAAAAACTCGTCATCATCCAAAACCGAATTTAAAAAATTCGTTGACATCTCGAATATTGAAATCCTCAAAACCTTCTCTACCTATGGCGTTGGCCGCCTGTTGAGAAATATCCATGCACGCGGACAAGTTATTTCGCCTTGACTTCTTGTCTTTTTATTTTTCCTTAAAGCGCTTTCAGAATTTTAGTACTAAACGGTATTTTCGTCTTTGCATGTCCGTCAAGCAATAATACAAGTGGGGGGGGTGAGCGTGGCGGGGGTGGCGGGGGGGGGGGGGGGGCGAGCATAAATGTTTTACCATAACAATGTCTCCCTGTTGGCGGTTTTAATAAGCGATCGCGGAAGATGAAACCTATATATTAACGCGGATTTGAAATAAAATAAAAGGACGTGCTATGGCGCAGTCGAGTTTCCTTTATTGAAGAGAGAGATAAAACGGAAGCTGGTTTGACAGCAAGCACATATGTAAGTGCTGCCCATGAAGCTTCAAACATATGTTTAGAAAGGTGATGCCAGATAGGCGCGAACAGTCTCTGATATAAAATTTTTGGGAACAGCTTCCGGCACTGTTGGCTGAAACCACTTTACGCATAGCAGTTTCCTTTTTTTTACAATACAGTACAGTTGTTTCAGTGCATTTTCTTCAGTAAGCTGCATTTTATAGCTTTGTTGCCACTATATTAAAACATTTTGTAATTTCTTAAATTTTGGATCACCTGTGTATTTAATAATTATATTTTTAGTAGACGCAATTCCAAAATTCGATGACAAATATTTTTATTGATCTTTGATAAAAGTAGAAACTACTTTTCTTGCTTTTGACTAAATTTGTAGTAAAACAGAAGAAGAAAGTGGGAAGTATTTAATAACTATGCCTACTACTAAAATTATTCTACTGATATACATACATATGGAAGAGGTTAATCATAATTGTTATAATCTCGTTCACGTAACTTTGCACAGGAGAGAGAAAAATTTAAAATTTAGATGTTTTTCGAATATACTTATTCCAATTTATTATTGCCTCGTGACACCTGAACTGAAGTATTAAAATATTCTCATTAAGATATGACCCTTCCTGCTGTTCTTTGTTGACCCTATCTTTTATTTATGTATATTTGTTGATAAAGTTACTTTCTGTCAATAATTTAAAACTCTCCAACTTGGTGAAGAATTGGCATTCAATTGAGTTTTAGTGGTGCGCAAAAGCCGCGCTAATCCGCCACTAAACCGACGCAAGTTGCGGCATTTAAAGCGCATGTAACCGTTAATTCTACAAACAGACTAGTGGTTAGCGTTTGTGGGTGGGGGTGTGTGCAGCACAAACGGTGGATGTGAGCGGCCAGCGGAGCTTCTGAAAACTCACGCTGATGATGAGGTAGTCACACTGGCTGACCTGAAGGGCGGCGGCTTCCACTGAGTCGGGTGTGGTATTAAGCGCAACTGTTGCAGGCGTTGCGCTTTTTTCGCAAGAAATAAATAAGCAAAGATTCCAATATTCTCAAGACAAATGGCGAACGTGGCAAAGGCTCTGCAAAGTTATTTAAGCAGCAGAAAGCGCCAGCAGGCAACAGTGTCTGAGTCTGCTGCGTAGAAAAATTGTTACAACGACAAAAAAAGTTGGAAAAATCGGCGAGCAGCGAAGGAGGTGTGAAAGAATGTGGCAGATAAAAATTTCACTGGTAATGAATCAAAACAATTTTCATATTTTTCTTAATTAATCTTCTTGACGGTGTTTTCTGCTTTCATGATACACAAAAATACAAAAGTTGTACGCACTTTTGGTGGTAGAGTTGCCATCAAGAAGACTATATTCAAAGGCAAATAATTTGGTTGAAAATTCTTGAGAAAGAGAAATTATGTGAGCAGCTACATCCTATAGTGGTTCGGTGTTCAGAGATTAGCGGATTCTTGGAGAGTAAGGAACCAAAAATTCAAATCGACATCTCAAAAACTGGGTACAGACGGACAGACAGACGGATATGTCTAAATTGACTGCGCTCGTCCCACTGAGCTTGTAAGAGTATACGTCTGTATATGTACATACCTTATAAATTCCGACGACGAATCCGTCTGAGTATTACAGACTTGCGAACTTCATATAGGGTATAAAGAAGAGACATTGTCTCAATAAAAAGTTGTGTAACTGCAAAAAAAAAAATACTTTTCAAACCCACACGGCAACCCTATTCGTAAGTTATAAAAATTAGTAAATGGGCCGCTAATTCTTCGTCTCGTAACTAACAGTATATTTCGTTTCTTTTCTTATGTGCTTCTTCTTCCTCTGCCTCATTTGTTTTCTGCAAGCTTTGCGCAAAAGTTAGGCAACGGACTGCTGACAGCAACGAAAGTCAGCGCTGGTGGTGGTTAGAGGGTTAATGCTCAAGAAGTAAGCATTAATAAGTTGTTGTGCGCTAAATGAAAACGAAAAAGCTGTGGAGGAAGGTGGTTTTCGAGGCACAAGTAGATTGTCCAGCGCTTAAATTAGCTTGAAAGGAAGCTCTTAGTTAAAAGTCAAAGTCAAAGCAAAGTGAGCGCCGACGAAGTGATGAGGCAAAACGAGCGCTTGCTAAGTGTGGGCGAGTAGAAAAGGATTGTTGTTGTAAGCGCCGATGACGGCGGATATTTGGCAGCTAAGAAGCATTTCGCGGTAACTAAAAGGAAGTCAGTCGGCATGAATGAGCACCTGAATGACTGAGTGAGTGCGTGCGTGAGTGGGCGCTTACAGGAATGAATGATTTTCAGCGTCATCAGGTGTTGTGCGCTGAGGAACAAACGCAAAAAAATAACAGATATTCGACACTACAACAAAAACAAATGGTGCAAAGGTGAAAAGTGGTAGCAAAAGAAGCGGTAGGCGAAAGTGAAAGCGACGGAGGAGGAGGAAGAAGGAGGTGAAGAAGGTGGCTGTCGTTAGGCAAGTGTGTGAAAAGGGTACTGACTCGAACTTCTATTGACTGTGCTGGCATGCCACCGGATGTCTGCAACCCAATATTCACCTCCACCCCACAAAATTAAGCACCTTTGTAAAGCAGTTTTTTTCTTTAATTTCGCTGCGCGGAAATGAGTCGCTGCGGTAATGAAGATAACATTTCCTGTAGTCAGCAGCTTGTCGTCTCAATTGTGAATTCATTTCGTTTGTGAAAGGGGTGAGTTATGACAGCTACGTCGACGTCACAAAAACAAATACACAACAACAATATCAGCGAATGCAAAAGGTATGACAAACTGTTGTTCGAAAAGTTGTTGATGAAGTAGCTTTTCACTAATGAAAATGGCGCAAAAGTGCCAAATGCGCTCATTCGGCAAAACAATCAGCTGATTAAGGTCTTTGTATTTGGTGGGACGTTTGGAGTGTTTGTAGATATATAACACAGTTGTTTTTTATTTCAAGTTCTTGATTTGATTTTTTGATGTTTCTAAAAGTTTCTATCTTCTCTTGATTTTAGTGTTTTAGGGAACGTGGGAGATGTATAGTAAAAATTAGTATTTGTGGCAGCTGAGTATAATCTATGAATACGTTTTTTTCTATGATTATAAGCAAAATTTTGAAAATCTGTAAGTGAGTGGGCTCTTCCTTTAATTGGTTAATATTTATTTCAGTTTATTCGGAAGCAATATTTATCTTGGTTTATTAAAAGTGCTCTCTTTTGCTATTAATATTTATAGTTATTTTATTGAACATGCCATGCTACCAGATCTAGATAAAAATTTCTTCCCAGTGAGAAGTCTTTTGAGATCTGAGACAAGAAATAGTCGTTGAGGGCCAGATCTGAAGAATATGGTCGATGCGAAAGCAATTCGAAACCCAATTCACGAAATTTTTCCATCGTTCTTACTGACTTGTAGCACGGTGCATATCATTTTGGTGAAACAGAGCATTTTTTTTTTCAAATACGGCCGTTTTTCGGTAATTTCGTCTATCAAATGCTCCAGTAGTGCTACATAATAGTCGCTATTGTTCATCCTTCCTTTTTCAAAGATGTCAATAAAAAATGATTCCTTGCGTATCCCAAAATACAGAAACCATAAGCTTGCCAGCCGACTGTTACGTTTTTCCACGCTTTGAAACGGGTTCATCGTGCCCAGGCCATTCCTATAATTGTCGATTGGACTTCGGAGTGAAATAATGGATCCACGTTTCATTCATTGTCACATATCGATGCAAAAACTCAGGTTCATTACGCTAGAATATCTCCAAACACTGCTTCGAATCATCAACTCATCGCGTGTTTGATCACAAGTGAGCTCGCGCGGCAACCACTTCGGACAGAGCTTTCTCATACCCAAATATTCGTGAATGATATGATGTACTAGTCTTTCAGTAGATATCGTTAGAATGACTGCTATCTCGAAAAAACTTGAGTTTAAAGCTGTCCAAAATTAGTTTGTGACCTTTTACCCTATGCAATGTGTACATATAAATGTTCAGTATGATAAGCTGAGTCGATTTCGCCATGTTCGTCTGTATGTCGGTATATACGCGATCAATTTTTTAACATATCGAACTGAAATTTCCAATTGGCGTTGAAATTTACCAGTTGAAATAATGTCAAGTTTTGAACGACGAACTTGTCTGGGTGCCGAGCCACGTCCAAGATTAAATCAGCTCGGTTTCCATACTTTCTATGAACCCTTCGAATTGGCCAAATCGGTATTCGTGAGATGTCTATGTGCTTACCACGATGACAACGGACAGGGACCTCTAGCTATCCAAATGGCATCACTCGTTTCCCCACAAAAAATAGGTCTACCTTAACAAACCTAACTTGTGGATGAATTCAGTCTCAAAACTGATAAAAATTGATCAATTTCTCATGATAATAAATATTATTTCTAAAAACATATTTTTAATAACATTTGAAGTTTATATCCATACTTCATTTTTACTATACATCCTATACTACACCTTGTACCTAGTACATTGTTACTATGATCTATTTCGAGGTTGCCTACTTAAAAAAAATACATAAACTTCAAATTTAATGAGGAATGTTTATTTTCATTCGAAAGGACATTCTTTGGCATTTATATCTTGAAGATTATTTCTTTTAAATGTTGACCGCGACTATCTCTCAGATGGTCCATCCGTTAAGTTTAATTTTCAATAAGACTAATAACTGATCATACACCACCATCATACACGCTCGTGATGTCTCAAGGCCTGATTCGAAATAGGATTGTCCACAAAGTCTTTGGATTTGACATATTCCACAGGAAAAAGTGTAACGGTGTGATATCACGCGATCTTGGTGGCCAATCAAGCAGCCCATAACGTGAAACTATCTGCTCACCGAAATGTTCTCTCAATAAATCCATTCATTGGTGCGATGGGTGGGAAGTGGCGCTATCTTGTTGGAAAAAGTACCTCCATTTGGATCACTTGTTATTATGAAGCATTTTGTATGATAAAATATGTTTAAAGTTTGTTTCGTAGAAGGCATTGAAAGAAATTCTTCTCTTCTTTTGAGATTAGTCGCATACTGAACATCTTGGGTTAATGTTTGTCTTTAGAACTAATGCACGGATTTTGTACATCTACCGGAGCGTATATACTCAATCATGTTAAGTTTGAGAAATTTCAGCCACTTCTGACATTTCATTAATATAATGTTTTATCATATTTTCTTCTCTGACGTTTTATAACGTTCTGGTTGTCTTTATATCTTTCGAAACAGTGAGAATTTATATGGCAGACATATTTTCTTTCTCATTGAAAAAATATTATCAAAAAAATATATGTTTCATAATTTTGGATTTTTCCTTAGATAGCTTTAAAGCAACTGAACTATCTTGGGTCATTCATTGTTTTTAGTTCAATGTAACTCACTTTTACCACTATTTTTTTATGTTTTTATTAAGCGAAAACATCTCTCACCCCATACCTTGTTCTAATGATCAAAGCTATGCTAGCATACCTGTACATCACTTGATTGTTATTTTACCCTCTTAACAATTTAAGATTTCATAAACTCGCCGCTAAAGTTTTCTTAAGCAATCCTATATTCTACATTTTTTTTTTGCCTTGTTTTAACATCCTAATTATTTTTCCAATTATCTTACGTTTTTTTCCTTTATAACTACATCTTCTGGCGCTACGTCTCGTCAAAAATATTTAAGAACCTAATTTTTAATACTTCTTATGCCGCGGAATTTTGCAAAAAGTGTCAGCGAAAAGTTTTCTGCGCTGCGGCTCGTACATCTTCTTCCAAGAAGGGTTGGAGTGAAAGTGTGGAAGTGATAAATGATTGTACAGCGTGTAATGTTGGCCTGGCCAGCAGTGTCTAATAGAAATGATGTAAGAGCAAGTTTAAAACATGCCTTTTTTACTTTTTAGAAGATAGTAAATTGTAGAAAAATTAATATTGAAAGCGAAATTGCGAATGTCAAACTTGTAGGTAGCCGGCATAATTGGAGTTGGGGTCAAATATGATATAAGTCTTGAGTAATTACTACTTTGTCGGTGGAAAACACGTTTAAATTGAGGAAAAATGTGGGTTGTTGGAAATAAAATGAGAGCTAAAAGGATAGTCTAATAAATAATATAAGGCTATAAGGAAGACCAGATGCTTTCTTTAAATTATAATTTGAAAAAGTGCTCAACTGTACATATGTGTTAATGGAGTTCGTTGAAACTGTAATGAAATTTTTTGGTTTTGGACAGGGTATTTGACAGACCGTTTATTTGTCTCTATAAATCAAGGTCCAGCTTAACAGCCAGAAATACTATCATCACAGAAATCCTGAATTAGGGTCAAGTTAACTGACCCTATTTTAGACTAAGGGAACCCATATACTATATATTGCAAGAGAACCCAAAAATATTTCGTTTTCAAGTGAAAAATTATTCTTAAAATCGTGTACGTTTCACGCTTTGCCGGTGATGAATACATTTTAAGAAATAACAAAGAACAATGTATTCGCATAGAGTGCTAAAGAGTATGACTCAAATTCGAAAAGACCCTGCATATCGAAGAGTGTTTGAGGCTGCACTAATTGTTGGCGGTAGAAGATGACAAAAACACTCTCCAATACTTCTTGAACCCATTGCATTCTAGGAAGTTCAATAATAAGTGTAATGTCACCCATTCTTCTTCTTCTTTAATGGAATAGACACCACTTATGTCGATCACGGCGTTCCCACGACAATCGGGTCTGCGTAACCGGTACGGACCCGGATTTTTTATCTGGTCAAGATCAACTGTCAACTTGTCAGAAATCTGCCGCTATAACAACAACAATAGCATCGCGTCGTCGTAGATCTCGAACAGTTCATCGTTCCATCGACTGCGATATTCGCCGTTGCTAATGCGCAAAGGACCATAAACCTTCCGCAGAAGCTACTACTACCACGTCTACTAAATCGCTTGACGTATTTGGACCTAACTTTAGCCGAGTTCGTGATATTTGCTATTAAATTTTGTCTGGTACTTCCACCAACTTCTTTAGACAATGACCTTGACATCTGCTACTTTTACGAGAAATTCAGTATCTCATTAACCCACCGACCTATTTGAACTGAACTTGGTTTATGACATTCTACCATCTTCACACAGTCGAAAAGAGAGTCGAACTCGTAAAATTTTTATATTATAATTTTTCTGCCTCATTCCAGCAACTTCTTTAAACATTTATTTAAATACCTTCCCCGTAACTAACTTTTAACAAACACCACGCCAGACAACTCCATCAGGCTAAGTGCCAGCCAAGTAAGTTGCTAGTAAAGCGATGCCAATTTACTTTACAAGTGGATTTAGTTGATGAATTTTTTACGTGAAAGCGCCGCCAATTTTGCCGGACATTTCCGCCAGCAGAGTCAAATTGCGAAAGTATGCTGCGCTACTTTTCCAAACGCACGCCAACTTCGACACGGCACCGCGCGTACAACTTCAATTTTCAATTGTCACTTGCTGCTGTAGGACCCTACCTAACCCTACCCTACTGCCGTCATACTTTTGTCTTTCTGCGCTCTTTTTTTTGTGCCTTTTTGTCCAACATTCAAAGCGCAGTTTAGCTTCACTTGACTTTGGCTCTTGTCTCGGCTGACTGCGGCTGCTCGACTTTCATGTTAAACTACGGCAATAAGGATATGGGCGTCAGTCTTGTACTTTTTCAATTTTTTCCAGCCTTCACTCCATTTTTTTGTTGTTGTTTTGTGCGAACTACATATCTATTATAAATGCTTAAAGTTTTTGCACCGGCCACTTTTTTCTTTACGTTTATTATGCTTTGGATTTTTAATTTGCGCGCCAACGCAGTATCCGGCCCCCGCACGTTGCCGGTAGAAGGCAGACGCGTGTTGGCGTGGTATTGCCGGCGTTTGAAGGGCGTGTACCAGTGAGCGCGTATAGTCATTTATCCTGCAATTAATCATGATTACGCGAGTAATTTTTGCTGTTGTTTGTTTTTGGCGCAGCTTTAGTTGTTTTTCTTCCACCTTCTTCAATCACTAGCTGTTGCTTTCATTGCGTTTATTGCGCTCGCCGCCACCCACCCACCGTTAATACTTACTGTTCTGTTGTATTGTGAGATTTTTTTAGGTTTTCCTTTTATTTATTTACTAATTTTTATTTTTCTTTTCATTTCTTTTCCTTTTTTTGTCGCTGGCCCATCCGGTTTGTTCTATTTTTCGAAGAGTACACGATATCTCTATGGTTTTAAATACACATTTATTTGTGCTGTGCATTGCTATGGCGATGTGTGTGGTTCTATGTATGTATGATTGTTTGTGTGCGTTGGTGTTATTTATGTTAGTGGTTTTCTATTGACAGTCTCACCTCTAGGTTGTGTGGGTGTCTTTAAGCATTTGTGTGGTTTTCAAGTTTTTCTTTGCTTTTTTTTTTGCATTTTTCTACTGACACTGAGTTGTTGCATGCTGTGTTATTGACTTTGATGTTGTTGTCACGAATAAGCCATTGAGACATTAACGAATGTCAGGCGATCGTAAATATATTTTTTATAGTTTTATGGGTAATAATTACATTTTGATTTGGATTTAAGGCTTTGAGTAATTCAAGAATTTCCCTTTTCATGTTCTTTGATTATAAAAGAAAATATTTTTAAGTATATTAACTGTGTTAAATATTATGTACTATTTGTATATTAAATTAATCAGGGACTTATGTCCTCTCTAAAAAACTTACTAACTTTTAAAATTGCCTTTTGATTGAACTTTAGAATTTATTTCTTGTTCTTGACCGTCTCTTCTTTAAAGAACTTCAAGTCTCAGTTTCTAAGATATCCAGCTAATAGAGAATATATATAGTATATTCCTTCCAAAGGAAATTCCATAGCTTTGATTTAAACCAGAATCGGTACAATAAGCCAATACTGGATTTTTAATAAGCCCTGTTTTGGAAAAAGCGAACTAACACATATGCCAAAAGAGCCTAAAATATAAATCTGCGTACCGCCTCGGTATAAACCTGTCATATCTGACAGGCAACTATTGGAGGCAAGAGATGATTTTCGGGTACTTCTGGAAGCTTTTACTTTAAGAAAGTGCAAAAGGTTGTTTTTAAGAATAGATGAATCTTTAGCAGACAAAGCTGTAACAAAATAATCTTGGAAACTGTCGTATGGTGCAAATCCAAATCCACATTGTCAAATTATCATCGTTGTCTATCATCGACGGGGTTAGGTTAAGTTAAGTGGCTGTTCTAGAGATACCGTACGTAGACTGCTATATGTACACCCATGTGAAGAAATAGAAAAGAAGAACTCCTTTGTTAGAACTTATAAATTCTGCGATCTTCACGACCTTCCAACTCCTGGACGACTTTAGCTTTAAAACTGGATTATGATTAGGATTAGCTCTATAGGATTTGGGTAGAACCTTGGGCGGCATTCTGACACCTGAGTATGATGGGGTGACACTGATCAGAAATTGCTGACGGGATAATGTAACAACTGTTCTATGCCGTTAAAACCCTGGCAGGTCAAATTACTAAAAGTAAGTTGTTTGAAGCTAAGTTACCTTCTCTTCATGCATCGAAATACAATCGAACAGTCAAAGAATATGTTTGTCGATCTCATGTGAGATCTCCCGACTGGAAATTACACATAAAATATACATAGCTTATCTGAATATCTAACAAGTATGTTTAAACTAAAGCTTAAAACTTACCAAATATTTAAGTTTCTAAACTCGCAAAGGGTAAATGATACGATAAAGATTTTCTCCATAGTATGTAATTTCGTCAACATTTGTCAAAATTAGGTGACAACTTCAAAAAATAATACACGTAGGTACATATAATCTTTGAATAAATAAAATTTTAAACAATTTCCAGAAAAGTTCTTATATTTTTACGAATATTTTTCTCAAACACTTAAACGTTGTCTCTATTGGCTTTTGCTCCTAAAATCAGGTAAAGCCTCAAAAATATCCTTTTTGAAAACTGTTGAACTACACTTGATATAATTACCTCATTCGCATACAAATGGAGGCTAAAACTGCCCTAGTTATTATATATTATAGCAATAAAAAATATTTGATTGCGTGATAAATGAAATATTACACTGTAGAATCCAGACTCGTAAGGGGTAAACGACTTCGAGGAATGTCGCCATAACCGCAATGACTTCGACGAAGATTGCAAACGGATTGGAATTTGAATTTTTTTGTCTTTATTGGTGCACAAGCAAAACATAATATGAAAATAAAATCACTTGGTGTAAATATAAACAATAACACAAATTTAGCAGATTTTTTCAAAGGAGCATGTACTTTCAGTGAGACTCATTCAAATTACTGAAGAAGCATTATTAAGACAATACTTTCAAATATTAAGCCTCACCTAATATCTTCTTTATTTGTTTGAGAAACTGTACATATATATTTTTATCTATCAACAGGAAATTAAATAAATTAAATGAAAATTTGAATATTTTAAAAGAAATTGTTTAACTACACTGATAATAGCTATAATATCCATAATTAAGGTATTATTTATACAAAACTTAATCTTTGAGAGGAGGAAAGTTTAACACATAATTTCTTTTAAGTCTTTCGCTATTATCTATGTAGTTAGGCTAATACCGGAACATTTGTATGGTCATGTGGTCTTTCAACATATTCTGTGCTTATTCTGCGAACTTCATCTTTATAGTTTAGAATGTTGACATCGTTATGAATTTGGTCATTGGCCACAAACCAGCACGTATTAACAATAACTCTTAATTTCATATAAAAATGATGAACTATTTTTAATTTTTATTTCTTTCATTTTGCTCTTTTCACAACTTTACTTCAGTTGCTTCCCATAAACATAAAACAAATATTAAACTTTACCCCCAACATTTAATCGTTACTGAACCAAAAACAATTAATCACAACGTGTCTTGCATACTTAATTGCTTAAACGTGACGACTTGCTTTTTGAGCGCCATAATTTTTCGAATGTTCTTAAGCATAAACCAAATGTATACACATACATAATTATACAGTAAGTGACTAAATCTTGCAATATGTTATTTAGGGCTGAGATTTTCTGTCGTATCATGACAGCAACTATTTGCTAGAATTCAGTGAGTGTGATATAATATAGATTAATAAAATTTGCTTATGTCCTTTTCCTTTCCTTGTGATTATGCAGCTCTGGCAAATGTTATGGAGATGGCAAGAGAGCTTGACAACTCTTGCGGGTCCGTTCGAATGTTTTTTGTGGAAATTTTGTGTGCGTCCAATAAAGCACCGATTGTGCCCAAATTTAAAAACGCATTGAAGACCATCGATCAACCACCGTATTCACCAAATTTGGCTCCCTATAATTTTTTCTTGTTCCCCAAACTAAAATTGCTGCTTTGTTAAATTCGTTTTCAGTCGATCGAAGAGATAAAACGAAATTCACTGATGAAGCTGAAGGCCATTCCAAAAAGTGCTTATAAAAAGTGTTTCGAGAATTGGAAAATCGTTGTTATAAGTGTATTACATCTGATGGGGATTACTTTGAAGACGACAAATTAAATATTGACGAATAATTAAATATTTCGCATTTTATGTACAATTTGCGGGTACTGTTTTTTCACAATATATAATAATATTTTAGATATTATTTTGTTTAAAAATATAACAAACCCCGTTTTCAGACAGCTGTCCAATGTTAATTTTAAAACTTAAAGTACATTGAAACACAAAACAGCTCAATTACTTTAACTGACTGTTCTATTCGAACACATTGGTAATTGTCGTAAAAGAAATGTTCAGTAGTAGCCAAACCAGGAAAAAACTAACTTCATATAAAAATGATAGTCGAGATTTAGTTGATATTAACATAGTTGATGTAAATATGATTAGATATAGTAGATTTATCTTTATTATTTTTTTTTATTAATTATGAAAAACTTAAAAAATCTTTATTTTCGGTTTTTAGTTCTCTTTTTTAATATTGACTACTTTTAAAGTTAATGCTTTTTGGCAGCATTTTAAAGTAATTCCAATTTAATTTATGAAATCAGTTAAGAGAGCTTGAAGTGTTTGCTTTAATTTTTGTCTCTTAAGTAAAGAGTAAGTCTAAATTTTTTCCGTTTCCACTTTTAATGAGTATTTTATAATACAAAGTATTCAATGCATTGAACTAAAAAATAAAAATAATAATATGTTAATTGAAATTAGTTTGTCTAACTACTCAACAAACCAGAAGATAAATTTGCGACTGATGTGCTTAAAAATCTGTGAATTTGAGCTCAAAATTTTTCCATATTTTACAGCTCTTTTTGTCATTTTAGTAAATGATGGTAGTTTGACCATTAAACCTCTAGAATTCAACGCAAAAAATTCTAAGTGTTAGGAAATTTTTGCTATCATTTTCGGTTTTAGCAACCAAAAATTACCAGGAAACAGCCCCTAAAATCGCAGTCACAATATCACTGTAAACTGGCGTTGTATTACAGGTTATATTAAGTTTGTCAAAAAGTTTGTAACGTCCAAAAGGAAACGTTAGAAACCATATAAAAAATATTTATGTATACGGAGTATTCCACACCAAATCAACCACTTTTGAACCCGACCCCTTTAGATTTTGCTGAAACTTATCCATCCTTTTCTACCCTTTGAAAAATATTTTTGAGAATTTTTTCAAAATTTTTTGTCCAACTTCAAAAAAGTTATGAATTTTTCAAAAAAATGGCTTTTTTATATTCAAATAGCTATAACTTTTGTAGAAATTGACTTTTGAGGACCTTTTTTAATTTTTTGTTTTTGAATGAGCTTTTCGAAAAAATACACGAAAAAAATTTAACACGATCAATTATATAAAATATTCGGTTTTTTCCTAATTTTTTTATATTTTCAATTCTTAATCCCAAACAACTTGGATTAGAAATTAAAAATTTATTTTACAAAATAAATTTAAAAATTAAAAAATAAAGATTTAATTTTTTTTAAATAAAAACTTGTTTTAAGAAATAAAAAAATATTTTACAAATAGAATTAAAAATAAAAAACAAAATATTTTATTAAATAAAAATCTGTTTTTTAAAAATGGAAATAAATTATTTTTATTTAAAATATTTTTTTTTAATCCAAAAAATTTTTATTTTTTTAATCCAAGAAGTTTGTGAATAAGAAAATCCAAAAAATTTGAATTAAAAAAAAATCGCACTCTTATATTAGTTATATAGAAAATTTTTCTATTTATGTCATATTTACAAAAATATTATAATTTTAGACTAAACGGACTATAAGATTAAAAGACAATTTATTTGAATAAAAAAATGTTAAGATGTTTAGTAATTGAAGCTATCAATGTATGAGCTTGTTCAAATATTTTTTATGTTGCTAAGTATTTGTAAATTGAATTATTCAGATTCACTTTAGTATCAGAAAAAATGTATGTGTCCAAATGTTTATTAAATTTATATAAATATTTCTCTTAAACTTTAAATTGAAGCTTTAGTTAACTGAAATTTTTGAAAATATTTCGAATTCAAATTCGAATTTGACTATTATTTATTATGAGGTTTTTATAGAGTTGTGTTTTGAATTTCTTTTAACTCTAATTTTCAATTATTTTTTTTTTTTAATTCTAATTTTCAATAAGCGTCTATCATCAAGAGTTGTAACTACCCTGTGAGTATTTGGTTTGAAATTCTATAAATTTTTGAAAAAGCTTGAGCATTTCTGATAATCAAAATACTAGTATATAAAATTAAATGTTCTAAGTTTTCATTACCTTTACTTTTTCCAAACAGTTTTCCATTTTTCAAATACTAGTGCTTTTTTACAAACATATGTTTTTATAAATTCGCTGGATTTTCACGAAAATTCTACTTTGAATACACAAAACGTTTATAGTTTCGATAAAATCATGCGATTTTTATATTTTATTCAAATTCACTAGTGAAAAAGTTTCATTTCATCAAAACAGTTTTCAGTCATTTTATGTTTTCATCTGTTTTGAGGCTTCGAAATCTCTTAAACACTTTAAGTTGGCCGATTCACACAGTTTGCTTTCGCTCTATGCTAATAGAGCTGACAATATTTATTTATATTAGGTGTAAATGCCTGCTGGCAATAATTAAAACTATTTACTTTTGCCTAAAGCCACAACTATTTTGAGTTGGAGCAACACTAAACTGCCGTTGAACGCGTCAACTAACCAACTGAGTCAACCAATATTGCAGTGTTTGAAATGTGCATGGACCAGCCTGAAATACCAGAAATAACAGCGCAACAGGCGGCTAAAACCGCGGGAGGAGCTGCTGTCGACGCCGACAAGAGGAGCCACACCAACGCCGAGCAACAGGCAACACATACCAATGCAACAACAACGACAACACACCGACCGGATTGCCAACAAGGAGCAACAGGCAGCAAGCGCAACAGTTATGCAGCAGATGTGATGAATGGAGCCGAAGTGGCAGCACCGAGAGGTGGTGGTGCTGACAGCTTTGGAGAGTGAGGCGGGCACAGCAGTTGTCGTTGAAGAAGCATGCAGAAACAAAATAAGCAATAAAAGTTCATAAAAAGCAATGAAAACAAAACAAGAAACAGCCAGAAGCGAAATGCGCAAAATGAGAATAGAAAACGAAGTGAATTCTGACGAAATTAGGGGAAAACAAGAACAAAATACATGTAAAACTACAACAACGCTGAGAAGGCTGGAGAAAAGCAAATACAAAAAGCGAAAAAAATAGAAAAAGCGAAATTTTGCGAGCGAAAAATAACAGACGACACCACCTAACGATGACGTTGCAACAACAATAACAACCGCAGAGTGAGGCCAAAAACGAGCCGAGTTTGAGCGCTGTTAGCCGACATTGCAAGGCAACAACCGAACGAATTGCACGAACCCAACAACGAATCTGACTTCTCAGCGCACGAATGTAAGCAAACATTTTCCCACCTGCAGTCTGCCCTCGAGCGCCTAAATGTGTGCAATCAAATTATTTGTGTTGCAACAGCGACACAGCGCTGCTGACCAAACGGCATGGATGATGCAAGCGGCAGACCAAGCAACTGACGTGTTCGACATATCCGGTTTCCTGCCACACATACCGATACATGCACTCACATACCGTTGATCGTACCTAGGTCTATAGCATATATGTATACGTATGGCAGCAGCAGCGACCGGTCACACAGCATCTCGTCTGTGTCGGCTTGCAACATGCAACAGGCCGCTCCCCAGCAACCGAGTGGACGCCACACGCCGATGAGGAGCACAAAACTGTTGCGTCACACGAGCGCTGACGGAGCACCAATTTGAGTTCGCCAGCCGACGGCAGCAAAGCTATAAAAAAGCAACAAATGTGGCATCGGTTGTCTGAGCATTCGGCAAACAATTTTGGTGTCTCTACTGCAGTTGTCGCCGAGTGGTTGCCGACGAACTGGCTGCTCGTTCGCTGGGTTTACATAGAGGTGGTTAGAGTTATGTGCAGGTTGAGTTCAGTCTGCTACAGTATTCAGAATGAAGTGTCTACTCTATACTCTCGAGGAAGCTCGAACTGTTCGCCTGCAATGGGTGGTGATTTGATTCCAAGCACGCAAGGTGTTGCTGGTTTCACTGTGAATAGCAGTCAGTGCGTGTCTAAAGTTTGTTGCTTTCGGTTGATGCCGTCAATGAAAGAAAGATCTCCTGATGTTCCTCGGAAGCGGTCGCGCTTCAAGTAAACGGCTGCAGAGATGATTTCGTGAAATCATCTCAGCAGAAACTGCTTGGAGAAGAGTGAATTATGTTTCTTGGCCGGAAACATGCGGACCTCGCTTTATAAATGTTCAGCAAGGCACATCAAGGAATTTTGGAATCCTCACAAAAAATAAATTAATCGTTTGGACGTTTTTACTGCAATCAATAAAAGTTAGAAGAAACTCAATTCAGCATCTATAGGAAATTTTTTTCAATATTTAACAAGTTGGTAAGTCCGAAAACCATATTTTTCGAATACCTTTTCTTGGAAACGGTTTTTGGCTTCTCTATTATGGCTACTTTCATATTTATCTTAAAGATGGGCTGTTTCAATAACAACAGTTCTCCTCATAAAAAGGTTACACATCGACTAAGAGTTAGGTGAAAAAAATGGAATTTAATCGAGGTTTGCGACCTAAGTTCTATTGCGTCTTCTTCTCTATCACGCATTCTTACAAAAGCCCTGCACTTTGTTCCCTAACATGATCTCTACGCGGATATATCTATTTAAGGGCCTAAAGCTTGCGTCTGTGCAATCTAGAATAAGGTTGGACAGGTCTTCTTTCTTCGATCTTAAGGTTGATCCTCGTACCAAAAGTAGCTCAGTATCCCACTTTCACAGCTGGGAACGCTGGTCCTTTCTGATACCAAAAACTCCTAAACTTGGAATACTCAAATATGAACAGACGCTCGTCGACTCGTTTCGATCTTATCATGAATTTGTTTAGATATCTTATTTCAATCATTAATCTAGGTTAGCTGAAGGTATCTATGTATGTCCATAGAAATATTTTAAGCTTATTAAGATATCCACACTATTGTTTTTTAACAAAAATCGTTAATCTTCGTCAAAAGTTCCAAAGCCAGAACAGGTAGATGCCGACATGAGGTAAGGATTTGCAGAATAAGGGATAAAGTTAGAGATAGAAAAAGAGAAAGAAAGAGTGATAGGAATAGTTATCGAAAAAAATGCGAAAGAAATGAAGAGAGAGAAATTGTGTGAGGAAGGAGAGGGCGAGGGAAAAAAATATATCAAAACATAATAATTGAAATTACTCCAGCTTCACTGTTTCATATTCCTCAATTTCCTCAGAGAAGATACTAATAAGGTAAAAATAGAAAAAGGCCGAGAAAATAATTCTATCAAAAACCATATTAACCCACTGTGCGATCTCATTACATGGAGCTATAAAGGCCTCAGAGCAACTCGTATCTCTACAAGCGCAAACTGTTGCTCACACTGTCCAAGCAACAGGTAAGTTCATACCACGGTCATTAGCCGAAGCACATTATGAAGTTGTTACAGTTTCTAAAACGGTGGGGCAAAAAAAAAAACAAAAACAAAAGCATTGAAAGGCCCTATGACTATCTTTGCTTCCTGTTGAATATTAATTTTTGCTTTTTACTTGTTGCTTTCTCCCTATGTACGCACACATACATGCAACCACCGAGTCATCTTACACTTATACATTGATAAAAGTAGGGGCGTCGTCAGCGCAGCGCGAGCAAAAGATTGCTCCACTAATTTTTCGGCATTATCCAGTCATGCGCAAACACTTGACCTTTCAACTTGAGTAGTTCTTAGCACTGTGAAGCGTTTGTGCGTGAATTGTGGGTAAATTTAGTATGAAGTTGGCAAAAATATTTATTTTAGTTGTAAAAAATTATTTTTTTTGTATTTTTTTACCAAATATTATTTAATAATTTTTAATTTTTTTAATCTAAGTCAGTCTAAAAAACATTTTTCTATTTGCCACTAGCACAATGCCACTGTATTACTTGCACATATCTGAGTGCAGCCCCTCCTTTATTTGCTTATGTATATGTGTTCGAATGTATGTTGTTGTGTGTGTTTTCGAGCATAGCTTGCAGTACACCTATTGCAGCACTCCACCCCTAAAATAACGGTCGTTTATTGTATTGGTGTCGCATTCCCTCTTGGGTGCCACTTCAGCTACAGTCTTATGCATTTGCTGCTCTCGCACATTCGCAGGGGAAATTTTTATCCGTGCAACTTCTCCTCTTCATTCGCATATCGTAATTGTGTGTGTTGTTGTAATTTTGGTTATCGTATTTTGCGCATTCCTATACAGTTGTATTTTAGCTCAATTTTCTTATATTTTTCTTTGCTTCTAAATCCAGTTGCGGCTGTTGTTGTTAGTGTTGCTTGTTTTACTTTAAGTGCGTTTACTTTCATTCGGTTACTACTAAATTTACTTTGAATGCAAATCAACGCAAATTTATCGCTTGGAACTTTACTAATTCCTGTTATGTAATATATTTAAGTTTAAATTACTTGCTATCGGTGCAGCAAGGCGAGGAGATGTTTGGTAGATAAGCAACAAAAGTTACACGATTGCTTACACTCAATCTCAAATGTCACGTCCACGTGCCGGTAACCCGGGCGATGTAAAGGGTTTGAATGGCAATAAGATATATGAGATTTATCGAATACTAGGCTCCGATTTTTCCTTTATCAGGGTTCCAGAAATTTCAGATGATGTCTGTAACAGAAATATACGAAAAATGTTTCGGAATGATCTAAGGATAGGATCAAAATCCTACAATCTTAACTTTTCGTACACTTTTTATCACTTATTGCGAGATGATTACCAATTCAGCTCCTGGTATTTATCTTATCTCTCTTATTTATGTTCTCAAGTTTTGATAAATATTTTACAATCATATTTGAAAGAGTCTCTAGTACTCTTGATAGAAAGAAGTTAGTCACAGTCGAGACATATCCTAAATACAAGAGAGCATACTGGTATTTCTTCCACGTTAAAGTGGTAAACTAGTACTTGCCACATATACTCCGCAATAATATGTCACTATTATTGAGCGATATCAATTGTTTGTTCGATTTAGAAATATCTAATGATTGGCGAATGAAAGTCAGATATTCTTAATTCTCCCAGTTCAATTATGGGTAATAAAGTAAATAGTCTGTATACCAAATATCAAAACTATATTTGTGTGTTTCAAGGTTTTCGAAGAGTTATGAATCGTTTTCGGTTGAGCTAATCATTATGTGTACTTATCCATTCCATTCTTTCTAAAATCAATTCATCTATAGTGCAAAAAAGAAACTGCTGAAATGCGTAAATTAAAATTGGCCTATTAATATTGCCTCCCAATACCCGTCATTTAGCTCATTTAATTTCAAATGAAGTAAATAATCTACTCCCATAACTCACAAGGTTAGTTTGGGTTAGGGTGGTAGGCTAATGAGCTATCCATAGATCAGTTTTGGTCCCTTGCGATGCAGTTTCATCCTGAAGCCCATGAGGAGTAGTCATCATTAAGAGTATCTCATACCAAGGCGCCCCCAATGATTAAAAGGTAGCTTCACAAATACTCAAAGTGCCTTGCTCTTTACATTTCTGGCAATCCTCTTCATGTGTCAGCCTCATTCTATAGGCATGTGTCGCCACCAGACTGCTAGTGGTGACTCGCTGCTGCGTTCCCAGATATTTTAAGCCGATAAGCGAAACGAGGTTAAAACCTTAATTGCCGCTTAGATGTCCATAACTTACTATACAAGGAGCGTTCCAAAATAAACAGGATTTTTTGAATCTAGCGCCCCTGGTAGCGCCGTCTATATGTCGACTGGTGCGTTAGAAGTATTTGACAACTTTTTTTCCATTTTTTTTATTTTTTTTTTTCTGAACCATCAACATCTCAAGAATATTGTGTTAAAGTTTTAGGTCATTCGGAGAAAAACTAACGAAGTTACAGCAGGTTGAATAACGGTACCTCTAACTTAGGTTTGCGCGCCTTCCAGCTACCTGCGCTGAGCGGCGAGAACTTTGAATCGATTTTCCCAAATATGTCATTTTTAAAGTCGGTGACCAGCCTACAGAAAAAACTACTGCATCGATCGTTTTGAAATTTTGTACAAATATTCTACATATATATAGCTCTCGAATGACGTCGAGTTTTTCCAAAAATTTTAATTACTAACAATTTTACAATAACAAATAGGTCGATTTTTTCGTCTAAAATCGTCATTTTGGCTTGAAAATGGTACCAAAAATTGAATAATATAAAAATTAAAAAAACTCGTCGTCAATTGAAAGATAAACTAATAAACTAAAGAAAGCATTTTGATTTTTTGGTTGCAGATGATCCAGGTTCGAGGTGCCTGCAGAGATCGACGATAAATCCGTTATTCCTCGCTATTTTTCGATAAAACTATTTTTAAGTATCCTTCAAATGTTGTACTTTCATATAATAATAAGTAAAATAAACCTACAGCAATAATTTTTCTAAAAAAAAATTCATGAAAAAAGGTCTTCTTTCGACGAAACAAAAACATAGGAAGAAATTTCTGAGTTAAAATTGGGAGCTGAGTAGCACATGTAGCGTCTTCTGATGTCTCTAGAAAGTTATATAAAACATTAAGGATGTGATGAAACTTTATATAACGCAATCAGACATATTAACTTTTGGAAAGAAAGCTGACACCGCCATGTAAAGCCTCATTCTAATCGTGTACTCATAACGACCATTGACAGCTTAATGCCACACGTTTCCAGAACATTGCTCTATGGGCCAAATCACGTCAGAAATATAAAAGATTATAGAAACCTTGAAAAGTTTATGTTGCATGCAACATTTACTTAAAGAAACCATGACATGCTTGTAATTTCAAGCAGCTGTCTGCCAGCCTGCCTGGTTGCATCCAGCTGTGTGCTAATAATTAGACAAAATTACGTATCCAACGGTGCAAAAACAACAAATAACGTGTTTTTTTTTCAAATACAAAATCAAACATACATACCTGTATGTATGTGAATCGGAAATACGACTAAGTAGGCAATATTGATGGAAGAAAGTGTGCTTAATGAGCATGTGTGTGTGTATTGTATGTATATATGCATGTGTGAGGTTGTGAAAGTGCGGCACATGAGATGAGCGCAAAGAAAGTGTGAACGCATATCCGCAGGTGGTCACTCATTAGTAGGTAAATCGATATGCAGCAGCGCAATTTAATGCTCCAAAGCAAAGGTGAAACAGGTTTCTGTGCGCTGAGGTGAAGCTGCACGGACAGCCTCATGAAAGCTTTGAAATAGGCAACGCGTGCAACACATTTATAAATACGGCACTTTTAGATTTTCAACTCGTTTGAGTTTAGGTATTCAAAGGATATCGGAAATAAACTGGTTTTCTCAAGCTAAACATGTAATGAACGGGCATGAGAAATCATATGGGCACAAGCTTTAGTCTACTTGAGGTAATTGAGGCTTTAAAGCGCTTCATTTGCATGCTAGCACGGCACTAGCCCGCAACCCTGACCACGCGGCAAGGGTTAAAGGGTTATAAATAGTATAAAGCACACTTGGGTTTGTGTATTTTTAGGTGACACACGCGTGTGGCACGCACTACAGAACTTGTTTTAGTAATTTTCTAATACAAAATTATGCGTAAACGATATATGTACCTTTATATGATGCAAGCAGACCGCGCTAAGTATGTATGCGTGTGTCTTTAAAATCCTTGCAACAACCCTTTTTGCCCTTGTTTGCGTTATGTTTACACCTTTTGTGTCAACAAAGCGTTTTCCAAATGAAAACACAGCGTTTACTCAACCACATGCACACAACTACTTACATACACATATATCCATATAACACATCTAGCCATATATCCACACTTTCTCACACACACACATGCCCTTAAATACACACACTTTGTTCTAGCTTATGAAATTCATTTTCCGTTATATAACATATTTGTTTCTATAATTTATTTTGTTAACTCAACTTGTGTTTATGTACGTGTGTGTGTTGGTTAACCGTTGAGCTGGAAAATTCATACGCTTAATTAATTACTCAATACGGTGTGGTGAAACGCTCCGTTTTAAAAGGGGCAATGTAGAAGACGATTTAGTGGCAACGTTTGTGGCACGCTTGTAAGATCAAAAGGATTTGTTGTAGTGGTCATGTTGGCACCTTCCAGGTAATCAAGCATCTATATATACTCTTCCGGGTAATTGAAACTTTACACATAGCTACATATGTAGATATGTTGCAGGATATGTGCGCTGTTACAGGGGCAGTTTTAGTGTGGACTGTTGGGTTACTATGATAAATTGGTACTGGCATTAATTGTGGATGAAAGTTCAATATTTCTTATTAAACTCATAAAGAGATCCACTACATTTTATTAGTTACATTATACCTAATATGAAGGTCTAAGCAAGGCTTCCTAAGGGTTCAACTTTAAATTGCTGTATTTATAAAATCCTGCGTCCTCCTCTGTTTTGCTGTTTGGAAAGACAAATGAAACTACAAATTTCTTGTTTGAAGCTTAAAACTTAAATCAATTATAAAAGGTGACCCATTTCGAGGTTCTCTATTTTTTTAAAGATAAAACACAGAAACTTCAAATTTAATGAATAATGTTTATTATCATTCCAAAGAACATTGTTTGGCAGTTATTTTTTCAAGATTACCTCTTTCAAATGTTGGCCGCGGCTACGTCTCAGATGATCCGTCCGTTGAGTCCAAATTCCGATAACTCATTCGAATATTTCTACTGGTGACTCGCGAATGTCACGCGTGATGTTTTGCTCTAAAGCCTTAGTCGAATCAATTGTCCGCAAACCTTAGACTTTACATATCTTCACAGGAAAGAGTCTAACGGTATGATATCCCGCGACTTTGGTGGCCAATCGACCGGCCCAAAATCTGCTCAACGAAGTGTTCTCTCAATAAAACCTTTGATTAATGCGATGTGTGAGAAGGGTACCACCGGTACCTCGGTCCACAAACAACACCAAGCCGTTGTATTTTTTGGATGAAAAGGCAGCTATGTAATCTCTTCAGGTTGCTCTTCGTCCCAAATACGACATATTTGCTTATTTACATACCCATTGAGCTAGAGATGAGTGTCATCGCTGAACAGAATTTATGTCGAAAATATCGGATCTTGTTGGATCTTTTTAAGAGCGAAGCGATATCGCCTGGGAAGGTTGAGCGGCTTTAGTTCTTACACAAGTTGTATTTTATACGCTTTTAATTTAAGATCTCGACGTAAAATATGTGAAGTCGTTCGGAGTTGCTGAGCTCACGCGTGATCTGTTAAAAAAAGGCTATTGAAAAAATTACCTCTACTTGGATCACTTGTTATAGGTTATAGGCTTCTTTCGAATTTCATATTATTTATTTTTATTTATTTAGTTAAGAGAAATATGTATAAACACCACCAAGTTTTTTCACTACCCTCTCTAATTCTCTATTTTTAAATAATAAATATTTCGTATAATAAATAATTGAAAATCGTTTTAGAAGGATGAAAAAAATGGTTTCCACCTAAAAAAAAGTGTGCCCTCTAGTGCGAAATCGATCGATACTAGTACTCCACCCAAACTAGGTGAGACTTTTGGAACTGAAGAAAAGATACTTTAGCAATAGTTTTAAAATCTTAAGGGTAGGTTAGGTAAGGTATGGTAAATAGGCTGATTTTTGATGAGGCCAGAAATATTCCCACCAGGGCATCTAGAGATAGCTGAGCCTGGATGTTGGATGTCGACAAAATGCCTTAAGCCGACCACATATTTATTGAGGTAGCTAATAATACTTCCTAGCCAGGGTTCGTAAAAAATATGGAAATCGAAATGCTTCAACCTCAGTATGACGAAAGCTGTACAGTAAACACTTTCGTCTATATGTTTCCAACTCGTTTTATTCATTGTAACTTTGACAGGTTACATCCTTCAAAATGATTTGCCTTACCACATTAGCGCCAATGATACAGTACCTAGTTAGGGCGCCTATTATTTCGGCGATGTAAGCTTTACTAAAAATTAGTAATTCAATAGATCTTTTATGTTCCACTCTGGGCCAGAAGACTGTCGCAATCAACCAATACAAATACACATATTGAAAAAATCTAGTTTATGTTATGTAGCTAAGTGAATAAAGGTCGTTCTTCTTTTTCGCTGTTTGGTGCCCATTGAAGATTCCAAGTGTAGCCATGGTCTTACCCACATGCGATTTACAACAGAGAGGAGAGGTCCTCCTCTTCCTCTGCTTAATACTTTCAGAGCTGGAGTATTTTAGTCTATTCGGACGGAATGGGTTAGCCACCATACCCGCTGACTTGTAATTCGCTGAACTATGTCAATATCGTCATATGTCTCGTATCATCATCCTTTCATCGATGCTGCCAATGTGCAAAAGATCAAGAGTTTTCTCTCGAAAACTCATAATGCCGACTAATCAGAGGTTCTCATCGTCCATGGCTCTGCACCATTTTGCAGAACAAGTATGATCACTGACTTGTAGGATTTGGTCTTTGTTCGTTGAGACAGGATTTTACTTCTTAATTGCCTACTCTGTTTGAAGTCAGTTTACCATATTAATTTTGCGGGGATACCAAACTCAGACACAGCGGCTTAAAGGCAGCTTTGAAATCGATAAAGAGGTGGTGTGTGTTGATCCTCTTATCACTTGACTTTTCGAAGACTTGGCGCATGGTGAATATCTGGTTGATTTTCCAGTCCTAAAGCCACACTTAAAAGGTCCAATCAGTTTGTTGACGTTGGGCTTTAATCTTTCACACAATATGCCCGATATAACCTTATGTGCGACGTGCGGATGTACACTTAAATTTCAATCGTCGGGCATGCTTTCGTCCTCCGAGCATATTCAACAAAGAAGCTGATGCATGCTCCTTATCAATTCTTCGCCGCCGTGTTTGCATAGCTCGGCCGGCAATCCATCGTCCCCCGCCGCATTGTTGTTCTTCAGACGGGTAATCGCTATTCGATTCGACGGGAAGCGGGTAATGTTTTCACTACCATTCAGCAGGCTGTAGACGTGCTACCTTCATAATTTCTGTATTCTCTGGGCATCAGTCATTAGATCACTTTTGAGGGTTCTACAAGAGTGTGCTCCGGTCTTGAGAACTAGTCGTCATCGAAAAAGGAGCCTGTCATCCGAGGCTGTTTTGTTCGTTTCATTCGGAGTGTTTTTTTACGTGTCCAGTCCAAAGCCCAGCGCATAACCCTGGGGATCCTTGCAAACTTGCGAACTAATAAAACACAAGCTAAATTCTTGGGCTCTGCAATCATTATTCGCTTGTTGGTTCACCTTTGTGAATGCTGCGCCAACTGATCCTTTCTAGTGCTTTTACTGACTTGCCCTTAATTTCCTGCGAATCCGCTCCTGTGCTCGTCATAGGAGATAACTTCTTCATGCATATGAGCAGAAATAATCCAGTTAATCACAATTCATTGGGTTTCAGATTTAGACTTAAAATATATTTTCGCCAACACAAGCTGGTTGGCAAAAGTTGCTTTGACTCAACAGCTTAGCAATTATATGAAATTATGTTTGTGTGTGTGCGCTAACGAAGGAATTCGTGTTTGTTTAATCACATGCAAAATTTGTTTAAATATTTTGCACTAAACACCTATGTTTCAATGTACAAATTCTTAGACTACGCCTCGGTGAGCCGACGTAAATGCGTGTTGCACGAACGCGTTGCAAGCAGAGTTGGAATTTGCATTTAATTTAGTTATCTAGTTTTGCCGCAGTAAATTCAATTTGTGCCACTTACTCGCATATCGAGTTTGCGCGAGTAGAAAATTTAGTTTTCCACTGCAAAAACAACAGCAACACACACACATAGCCGCAACTAATAGGCGAGCGCAAATTATGACGGCGCAAGCCACAAAGGTGATCGCCGCAGCCGCTTGTTGCAAGCTATGCTGCCGCTGACAGGCCGCACGCGCATCAACGTCATGACTTCAATAACAATCAGCTGGTGAGTGAATGAGTGTTGCATGCAACGTTTTTGCTTTTGCCACAGCATGCATTACTTTAGTGTGTGCGTGTGTGCGCGTGGCACCGAAAGTGCAAACAGTCGTTGCCGTTACTGATACACGCACTTTGCGGCCTTTTAAATGAATTGTGTGGCAGCGCGCAAACGAATGATGCTTGCAACAACAGCGTAAAGCGCAATAAATACACTGCTTGTTGGCGCACAAACGCAGCAATAAAGCGGCAGCAGCAACAAGGCGCAGACTGGCAGGTGCAATAGGCGGCGGCGACGCGTTGCAGTGGCGACCACTCATCGGGTGCGCGATTTTTGTTTGACGACGGAAGTGCAAAGTTGCACACACACCCACACGCATACATGATGCTGTTGTTGCGTGAAAGGTGTAACCGCATATAAACATTGCCGGCGAACAAACAGTCAAATCGCCTCCACTCTGTGTGTCCGTGTGTGTGTGCCAATATATGTCGGTGCGTGGCGCAAAGGATGCGCATAAATTAGCGTTACAGATTGCAAGCCGATGGTGTAGGGCGCTGGTGCTGCGGTGCAAGGGCGCGCTCGCTGCCAACTTTATTGCTTGTTTCTCATGTCATATTGAAGGCCTCTGTCATGTCGGTGCTGTTATTAGGCTGTAATGGGCGTGGTTGGCAAAAAGCCGCTCGATTGAATGGCGATTGCAGTAAGCAAACAATATTGTCGCTTTGTTGCCTTTAAAACACTGAAGGATTTCCGCACTGGGAAAAATCGCCGTTAAAGGGCACTCTATGCATTTGCGAAAAAATGCAACAAAATAGGTCTAGAAAGAAGTAATCCATTATTATTTTGCTACCAAATTCAGACAACTTGGTGATTGGGCAGAGCACACCAAAATTCCAATCGTTGGGCATGTCGTATGTGAAAAGCTTGGCTGGAAATCCATATGCTCCCGCCTTTTCGTTGTTCTTCTGTTGGGTAATTGCTATTCTTCGATTGGAGAATTAAGATCACCATCTCCTGGTGTTATGTTTTCACTACCATTCAGCGGACTGGAGAGTGTTCCCTCTGTATATACAGTATGGTCTGGCCATCAGTCACTATATCACCTCAATAGCGTAATTTAGTCACCTGTATTTCACGTTGTATGTATGTAGTGCGATCAGGTTATGCTACATGTTTTAGTCAATTTCGTTCCGAAAATTTTGGTGCCAAAGTATATTACGCTCCGAAGGTAAAATTGTCGAAAACACTGATAAGATAATAAAAATACTGGAGTCCAACGGTGATCTAAGCACTACTTCGATAGCTGAGGAGCTAAGCATTTCAATTTTAAATCATGTAAATAATGCTGGATACAAAAAAAAAATTTTGATATAGGGGGCAAAATAATCTCATAGACTGAAATTTCATTCGTGAAACCATTATTCAGGGTCAGGTAGTTTGTGTTTTGTGCAACAGATAAGAAAAGATATACTATAAGCTGCTCCCCTGCTTCGGACCGGTGCTGACAACTATTGGACCATCTAAAGGAAGGTGTCTAGTTTGCTAGTTCGCTGAAAAATTGTGTTCCATCTGGATACCACCAGGCCAGACATATCGATAGTGCCCCGCCAGAAGCTACGGCAGCTTGTATGGGTGGTTTTTATCTAGCTTATAGTGTGAACCTGACAGCGAATGATTGCAACTTGTTCTAGTCCACAACAAATGATTTTGCTGGTGAAAATTTCTCCTCAAAAAGAGTTTGTGAAATTCGACTATCACAACTTTTTTTTATTAATCGTGACAGGGGTTTCTCTGATAGTGAAATTATGAAATTATCGAGCGTTTCGCTTTTTTTTTATAAGTCTTTTGAGGCAAACAACAATCTACTTTGGCCTTTTATTTCTATTCCACCGCCAACTCACTAGGAAGCTCAAAGATTTTTAAGCACTAATCTCACAAAAGCTCTATAATCATCAAGCAAGTGTTAAGATGTTTTGAACTCATTTTTTTTAAAGCTTCTAGAACTGACATCTGGTAATAGTTTCTGCTTTACCACGTGCACACCTTTAGGGCAACGATTAGTTGGAACAGCTACAATCAGATAAAAGCTAACTTTATTGAAGAACTAATGACAGCCATGTCTAGCCAGTTGTATGACGATAGTGGTACCTTGACCCGTTTTCCTTCTATTGATAGCGGAGTTAAGGTGTTTTTTCTTTCCAGCTCGTCAGCTTACGATTCTGCAGTGGCGTGTACCCATATTAGTTTTATTACAAAGTGACTTGACGAGAAGTTAGACATTCTTTAATATACTTCCACAACAACCTTTCCCACAAGCTTTGGAGTGGATTTGTCGTATGCAATCCACTCAGATGACTGTTGATTGAATTTCGAAGTGAAATCACGGAGCCATTTTGACGCAAAAACTCGGTTTTATTACGGTTGAATTCCAAATACCCTCAAAGTCGGTGTTTTGAGTTAAAAGCTCTTTCTCATACCCAAATATTCGTGACTGTTATGATCTACACCTTCACTTAGTATCTTTAGATTGCTTGCTAGCGCGAATCACTTCACTTTACAGTTATCCAAAATTATTTTGTAAACTTTTTTGAAGTTTTCTTTGGTAATAACCTCTTTTGGGCGTTCACTGCGTTCACCGTTTGAGGTGCTCATTTCACCTTATCTAAACCTGGCATACCAATCCTTGATAGTTTATTTTCCTGGTCAGTGACTAAAAACTCGTCATCAAGACACGCTTTTGCTTCAACTGTATTTATTATCTTCAAAAAGCAATATTTTATCAACACGCGAAATTCCTTTTAATCCATTTTTTTTACAATAACAAAACCTGCTTTACTAAAAATTATAACGTTTTATGAAGATTACGGCTAAATAAAAATCGTATCGATTCAATTCTATTAAGCCCTCTACGTGTCAAAACGGAGACCTGACCAATTTATCTTTATATAAGTCTGTGAGTAAAAAATAGTAAGGCTTTGTTCATAATTTCAAAATTCTTAGTTTATTCTTCAAAACTTATGTCGTCTCCCTCAAAGTAATTCCCCAACCTAACGTTTTTTGCAATCCTCGAAACAGTTGTTAAAGTCAATTTCTGAAATAGCCTTCAATTGTATAGCAATCCACATTTAATGTCTTTAATTGACTCAAAACGGTTTCCCCGGAGCGGTCGTTTGAGTTTGCTGAATACCAGAAGTTAGACGGAGCTAAGTCTGGCGAAAACCGTGGTTTGCGGCACGATATTGGTTGAAATTGGCAGAAAATTCACGTAGAATCAATGCAGTCTGCGACGGTAGTAATCAAAAAGTATTCCTTTATGACAGTTTCCTGGTCGGAAAGTGTTCGGTGGGTACCACACCTCGATAGTCGAAGAAAACTGTAAACATAATCTTGATTTTTGACCTCATTTGACTTGGTTTTTTCGGCTTCGGCTTACCCTTGTCACGATATTCATCAGATTGATCATCTGTTTTCGGGTCGTAAGCATAGATCCAAAACTCGTCGCCAGTAAAAATACGTTTCACGACATCCCTGTAGGCTGAAAGCATTGTTTAATAGACGATAACACCTCGCTGTTTTTCAAAAAACTTGAGTGGTTTTGGAAAAATTCGTGCTTTCAGTCTTCTTAGGCCCAAAAGATCTTTCAAAACGTTTTTCACTCATCCTTTCGATATTCCAGCGATGACAGTAAGATCTTTGACTGTTAATCATCGATTCTCATGTATCAATTCCTTTATTTTATTGACGTGCTGATCATTAGTTGATGTCGATGGCCATCCTGGGCGTGATTGGTCGTCCACGCATTCTCGACCCGTTTGAAATAATCTGTGCCAATTAAACACTCGAGATCCTAGAAAAAAAAATAAATATTTTAAGGAATGGGTTTTCGCGAAAAATTTACCCACAGTAGCATAAACTATTACTCTACTCTATTAATTTAAATTTTATGCGTTTATACATATATACCCTCAGCTATAGCCTTGGATAGTCCTGTCGGCATTCCGAAATTGTTTTCAAAACACCTGACTTTCGTCAATCTAACAGATAATTTTTACAGTGTGCCTGCAACTTGCAGCAGCGCGAGGTGTGGGTATTACTTACAAACTACGCAGCAACATGCAACTACCACACTGTCGGTGGTTCGTAACCGGATGCAGCAAACAGCGACATTTCGCTGCTACAAAAATGACATTATGACCTGTTACTTTCCGGCTAGCCTTTGTTTTCATTTAATATACATACATATGTATATGAGTATATGGGCACTTAGGAGTAAATACCTTTGTGCGTGTATAAGCGTGTCTGCGAGGCGTGCGTGCGAAAAAACCAAGTGCCGCATTGTGTTGCAAGGGAGAAATTAAATTTTGTTACCTCTCTTGTTGCTGTTGTTGCTATTGTTTTTCGTTTGAATTACGTCGCAACATTTTTATTGCCATGTTGCCGAAAAACAAACACACGCAAACAAACAATAACGCTTTGAACTGCAGGTCAGCAAAACGCCCACCGTTTGGTTGCACCGCCGCCCAGCAGCACGCACAAAGCTTCAAAATGCATCGAAGCGGGAGAGTAACAAGATAATTGAATTTCGTTGCGCATTTTCATTAGAATAAAACATACTTTCGCAGAAAAAAAACCGAAAGGTAGCAAAATAAAAACACAAACATGCCACAATTTTAATGCAACTAAAGGCCTTTAATTGAATATCAATGCGGTAGAGGCAATTTGCCAACGTTACATAAAGGCACATATACGGTGTGAGGTAGCCATATTGGAAAATCATCCTTGAAGGGTAGTGTGTGTGTGTAGCTGCTGCGGTTGTGTTTCCCTGGCTATTAGTTTGCTTTAAACGGGAAATCACATTAGAGCTGCGTTCCATTTGCTTTTAGTCTAAATTGTCTGACAAAGCGGTGGAAATCAAAAGTGCAGCACTTACCGGTTCTGAAATGCAGCGAAGACAAACCCTGTTTTCATATATTACACCTAGTACATGGTACGTATAGTATTTAATGTTGCCGCAAACAACAGTAAGCGTCTATTAGATTGTTGCCTCTACGTTCCATAAGTGCCACTGGTGGCTTATTATTCTTTTTTTACCTAACCGCTATTTTTTGTTCGTACATAAACTGCTGTTTTATAGTATGTAGACGTAAGTATAAGGTGGTACGTTTAGAAATGCTTTATATTTATTTCGAATAATATTTTTGACAAATTTCTCGCGTTGAAACATAGAAATTTTCGTTTGATTCTGGGACGGATTTTAGAAGGCCTTTTTTTTGCCTAAGATTTTCGAGGCTAAAATATTAGCTCGATCATTATCAAGCCCTACAGTGGCATATTCGTATAGATAAGAACTTGAGTCTGCGATTTCAGCAGTTTGAGACTGAAAATTCTTTTTCAGCGATACTAAACCCTAAAGATAACACTGTTATTTGAGGCCTCTATAATTGTTCAAGAAATATGTCAAGATCAATATTATGACAACTGTCTTGCAGTGGTTCATACTAGGCTCTTAAAATGATTCGAATAACCTGAAAACCGATTATTCGAATATCCTGTTTGTAATCGTCGTTAGAATATCTACCGATTAATACTATTCGAATAGTCGTAACATTGCGAATGTCTCAGTAGAAAGATTATTCGAATCGTTGCCCGGCTTCGAGTATTTGAATAAATGAAAATTGCTTGAAATGCAAGCAGCCTTGGATTATTGCTTACTAAACTAAAAAGTTTTTATAAACTTATATTTATAGAAAACAATTTTATATGTTAGTTGAACGTTTACTATTCGAAAAGTCAACAACGAACGCTTAACCGGATAGTCGAAAATGAGCAGTTAATCGAATAGTCGACGACTTACAACTATACTACAAACCGAATATTATTATTCGAATAGTGCCCTATCCGGTAAATCCAGTTAGTCGATGAATCCAATACCAAGAGCTCTAGTTCCTATCTTTAAAACACCGATAAAGTCATACGGTTTACAGAACTAGCTGCTGCGAAACTTGTCGAAGCCACCAAATGAGCTAAATCGTGTTTAATAAAAATTCGAATAAGCAAAAAAATATAACGAAAGAATCGACTTTTATTAGTTTTCATTACATTTTTACTATGAACCACCTTGTACTCATAATTTGGTTTCAATATTTACTAACAAACAAGTTGTTTAATTGAATATCTGAAATTAAAATGTTTTATTGAGGAGATTGAAAATGAAAAAAAGTATTACAATTCGACACAGTGCAGTGCAGAATTACAGCACAAACAAAGTGAGAATGTTTCCCCAGAAAATTTTTTTCAACTTCTGACTTGAGAAAATGTAAATATATTTTTTACTATATTTTGAAAATGGGCTCTTGCAATGAGGTTTCAAAACAGATAATGCAGACATTTTCCATCTTTCTTTTGTCTTCCATTTTCAATTTTCACATTTCATACTCATTTACTATGTGTTATAAACGGTCAGTCGTTTAATCTATCCGTTGATAATGTGTCGTAGTAATAATACCCTTCACAAATTCAAAAGTTTCCTTGCAAAAAGTTTGATCAGTCAGTTTGTATGACAGCTATATGCTATATGCTGTCAATGAGAACAATTTCTTCGAGGATTGCATCAGTGCCTGGGGCAATAAGTCATGCAACCTTTCATGAAAATACCTTGTCAAATGGAAAACTTTTTCTATACAAGCACAGGATTCCAATTGTTCAAATATGTGTAGACACACGGATACGGCTAAATCGACTCGGTCACACTGATCATTTCCTTTTGAATGTTACAAACATATTTGCAAACTTAATACACCCTGTTTAGGGTATAAAAATGGGTTAGTTTAGACATCAGTTAAATAAAACTTACTTACATATTTTCTCTCTCATTTTAACGAAACTTATTTTGGATCTAGTGAGAGAGTTTTGTATACGACTTCAGAGCAACCTTAAGCTTCTATAAAATATATATTAATTTCTTTATGATATTACAATTCTCACGTCGCCTTTTCTATTAAATAGAGCATGAGTGAAGTACAAGATATCAGTTCTTATGCAATCTCTTATTTATAATATTCATATGACACATGCAAGTAAGCATTTCCATCAGTTTATACAATGCAGAGGATAGGATGATTGAGAACGAATCACTATTATTGACAATTCGAATTTAATTCATAAATATTTTCTCATACGAGTACTACTTACACGTAAATTCAATCTTCAGAGCTGACAAGCTATTGTTTCTTAATCCCATTTCCTCACAAAGCGCCAACGATGACAGACTGTGATGTGTCTTACAGTGATGTATTCGAAATGACAGTTGAGGTACCGAATATTGGTGAACGAGTATCAGTGTAATGAGGTTAAAAATACCGAATATATCATTATGATAAACCCAAAATGATGAGGTAAAGTAATTTGAAATAAACAACCCAGGAAAATGGGAAATTTATTCAAACTTTTCACGGTTTTAATAATGGCAGAGATTGCTGTAATTTGAATACAAATTGAAGTATCGTGATGAAAGTTGGTACTCGCAGAAAAGTATGGATTAGTTTGTAGACGGTCGTAATCCCACAAAACAGCAAAAGTATAAAGTGCCATAGTTAATCACAAAACTAAGAAATTTATAGGCACAGGAGATTGCAGTAGCAAGGAATACCCGTTTGTTATATATGTGAATCCCAGAGACTATAGTTGACTTTTTACCGAAGATATCGTTGAATGTGTGAAATATATAATTTTTCTTATGTACCCGAAGGTATTACCCCGACGTTAATCCTTGCAAGATGCAAGAGTTCGAAATGCTCGGTTATACTCGAACTTACCATTTCCTTATTTGTTTTGTTAAGGTCCTTTGAGTACTTTTTGCTGCGTTTTTCATAATTTTTAAGCATATCTCAGGCGAAATGTTTTAGGGAAGATTGCTTTTAGCTAATCAACGCTCAAAGAAGCCATAGAGTATTCAAACCTGAAGTACTGGGTAGCTAGTTCTCGTGATTTACTTTCGACGGTTATTAAGCATTTTCCTTGCTGAAACTGAATAATTTGGATGTGATGTTTGGCGCATGTTTCTGTTGAAACTACAAATTATCATATTTTTTTGATCTGAAATATTTCTCATATCCTTACTGACCGATTGGAACTAAGTTAGGCGGCTAGTCTTACTGAGGGCAAAGAGATCACTATATCTCCTGCGATCAATCTTGGACTAAAAAGGCTTTTGCGACAGCGCAAGTACCGATAGTCCGCGAAGCCCAGCTATCTAGTAGTAGAACACAAGAGGATACGGGTGCATCGACCCACTCCCATTCTATCGGCAGCGGTTCTAGGGTGCCATTTATTGCTAGCTCATCAGCTTTACACTTTCCTGCGATTCCGTTGTGGCCCGACACCCATACCGGTCTTATCACAAAGACATTCGATGCTATTGATAGCGATGTTAGGCACTCCTCGACCAACCCTGAACTGTAAATGAGTTCGAGGCTAGTATCGCCGCTCTGCTATTTGAGTGAATGGTTACGTCTCTAAAGAAGGCTGCACTCCGGAGAAGCAGATCTACTGCTATCTTGATGGCTTCAACTCGGCTTGGAAGATACTACAATATTCAGGAAGCCTGAAACTGGAGTTGATAGAGAGCTCCTGACAATAAACCCATCCACTAACCTTCCTTCCAAGTGTTTGTATGGAAAATATTTTCAGATGAAGAGATATCTCCACGGTGGCATGGGTTATTGTTTGTTTCAATGGTAAAATCTACGAAGAATTTATTCAGATCAAAACACTATAGCTGTCTTACAAACGGAATGATTAGAATCAAGTTCTACTAAGAAATCCTTTGTCTTTATTTTTGAAGCCTATTACTATTATAGATTCAATACAACCAATGTTAACGTTTTTCTTGTTTTTCGTTAGATTTTTATATTTCTATTAGTATGTTGGATATGTGTACATATGTATGTGTGTCTATGCAACACAGCACTTTGTCTTCGTTTCGATGTCCAAGCGATTGCCTTAATTGAAATTCATAGGAAGACAAGTGATTTAATTTCTGACCCATACAAAACCAATTCTATTCAATATTCAACACACTGCTGTTAAGAGTTTTTATTGTTATCGATATTATTTTTTTCGATTTTCTTGCTATTCGACAATTTATTTATTTATTTACTTCGTATTTGCATTCGTCATTTTATTCATGATCACACAATCACTATGGGGATTGGTGTATGGCGCGCTGCATGTACACAGATAACGCTTTTAAAAGCAATTAATGTTTGAGCGGCTGGCGCACTTGCATTCAGCCCGGCCAATATTGCCAACAATGGCGGCAAGAACAACAGCTGGAATACAAAGGCAAAAAAGGCAATGAATTGACTGACATGCGAACGAGATGTGCTGAGTGACAGCGGCAGGTGTTGCACGTATGTAGAGTAGGTGTTGCAAGCAAAATATTGAATGTTGTCAACATCACCCCGTTGACTTTGATTGAAACTATTCGCACAACAAGTGGCCAGTGTTGTTGTGGTGGTACTACTACACACAGCCATGCATATTTATTGTGTGCCACAACAATTGGAAAACTATTCGAAGCTGCCTAGATTAGTCCCGTTGTATTTTTCGACTTGGTGCCATACATGGCAGCACTTAATTCAGCTGTTGTAGGTGTGTGAAATCCTTTGTTGAGACCTCGCTTATACTCGATCAACATGTTGCATGCAGCAGCGCAATTACTGTTAGCTAGTTAGGGAGATGATATATGCGAGGTGTTCACAATTGTTCTCTTAATTGACTTTAGTGAATGGTGTGCTAAATATGCGAGTTGGCTCAAATTTGGCAATGAAGCGGGAATATGGTTTCTGAAATTATAATTAATTTGTTTTATTTTAAATATCAATAGTTCTAAATTAACGATTTTTTTTAATAAGCGGCCTTTAACTAGATTAATATTTGCCCATACCCAACGAATTTTGAAATCTAAACTAGCAAACACTTGATTCAGATCAATCAGTTTGTATGGCAGCTATATGCTATACTGGTCGGATTACGCAAGTTTCGACAAATGATCAACTTCTTGCGTACAAAGGGACGAATAAACCACTTCAGACCGATATCTCAAAAACTGAGGGACTAATTCGGCTATATACTTACAGGCCCAATCGACGTAACTCGTCTTTTGAGAAAAAAGTTATTATGAATTGAGTCAGACCTTAATAGTGGCTTAAAGATTTTAAACCACGAAAAATGGAACTAAATTTTGTACATATCTGCAATCTTTGGTGCGATTTAATATTTATTTAAGAACAAGCACCCTCTTCGAGGGAGTCATATAAATACTTCCATGGTTAGTTCTTGTTCAAAAGCAAATATCGTAAAGCTGTTCCAGCACCAACAGTATAAATTAGTATAATTATTTGTAATAATCACACTAGGTTCGAGGCGTTCGAAATATGTCGCAGTAAGCCTTGGAAATTCCACAAAAATACTTCGTTGTTCTGGAATTGGTCAATCGATCATAAAATAAATCGGCGCAAACCGTGGCCAAACCAGTAAAGTCAGCTAGAAAGAGTTTGTAATGTATTTTGTGGAATTGTCAGAGAATTATCTGCTACGAACATACGCATCCTTTACAGCTAAAATCTCAATTTGAAACTGTACTGTCTGACATAAGACCGGAAAGGGTGATCCGTTTCGAGGTTCCTTAAATCACAGAAACTTCAAATTTTATGGGTTATTATCATTCGAAAAGACAATTTTTGGCATTTATTTTTTGAAGATTATCTCTTTCAAATGTTGTCCGCGGCTACGTCTCAGATGATCCGTCCGTTGAGTCCAATTTCCGATGGATTTGATCATTTCTACTGGTAACTCGCGAATGTCACGCGTAATGTTTTGCTCTAAAGCCTGGGTCGAATCGGAATTGTCCGCATAGACTTTAGACTTTACATGTCCTCACACGAAAAAATCTAATGGTGTGATATCACACGATCTTGGTGTTCAATCGACTGGCCAAAAACGTGAAATTATCTGCTCACCTAAGTGTTCTCTCAATAAATCCATTGATTGATGCGATGTGTGGAAAGTGGCGCCGTCTTCTTGAAATCAAATGTCACCGAGATCACAGTCTTCAATTCTAGGCAAAAAACATGCCTATTGAGCCAGAAATGGGTCTCATCGCTGAACAAAATTTGGCTCCAAAACGTCGCGATTGAAAAAAGTATCTCAATTTGGATCACCCGTTATTTTCCAAGATCTTCGTCGGGAGATCCTTATGTAATTACTTTATATAATAATTTTGCGGGTGAAAATATCGATTCAAGATTTTTATCAATAGCATGGAGGATTTCTATGAGAGTGGCATTATAATATCATCTCTCCTATGGCGCGGGCTTAGTATTTGGAATATTGTCTCGCTTTCTCACAGCAAAAATTACCTTCGTGTTGAACGACTTTTACACATCGAAAAACGTTTCCTTCGATTTTGAAAACGAAGCCTGTTTAGACTTTGTTGCAACTTGAAGCGCAAATTTTTAATGTCAGCTTCACAAGTGCTTCGTAAACATTCTGTTGTTGCCATGCAATATACCCAGATAGACACACTGACAGAAAGCTAAAACAAAAGCACTTAGCACGAACTTTTATTTTATTTTAACCGACCGACCGCTAAACGAAGTTACTTGGCTACATACTGTTTGTACTCTTATGTATGTACGAGTATAATGCCAATTGTTGCCAATTCTCTGTCTACTGCCATCTAAGTTTTAAATTCACGTGCGGTTGGCCTTTTGGTCACAATTGTCCCGTTGCGTTGCTGTAATCATCATAAATGTCATCTTCAATGTTGCCAATTATATGCTCATATCTTAATGGGAACGGATCATTAGCGTTACAGGTGCGCATGTTGCGTGTATGCGCTGCTAATGTTGCTGCAACAATGCTTGTCATCTGCGCTTGCAATTCATAGGTGTAACGGCACTTAGAAAGGACGTGTATGTGAAAGTATTTTAGGAGTGAAAATGGTTCTAGGCGGAGTGGAAATTACAAATGTATATATCTTAAGATGCGTCCAAATTTAATCATGGTATTCTTCAACCACTCGATTTCTCAGTTGATTTCAGCAGTTCCCAATGGTACATAATTTACTACGCACATCTATGAGTCAACGATTGTTCTAGAAGTGGAATTATCTTTGCAGTTCAATCAACTGATTTATATTGACTTCTGAAATGCACTTACATCGGAACTTTTTGGATACTTTTTTTCATAAAGGTTTCTTGTAAACGAAGTAGACGTTCGCATATACCGAACATTTTTGTTTGTCACCAAAACTACAATTAATATTAGGATGAACACATTCGATAGGTTTTATCTAACCAAATCTAAGGATGATGCCACGCTGATACGGTTCTTAAAATAGGCCTACTATTATTTTTATAAAACATTCGCAATTTTCATAAGATAAACAAGCAAACAGTAAGATAAATGTAGAATTGTTATTGCAATCTCTGTGGCAACTGCTTTCAGTGTAGATTAAAAAAGAGTTTAGCCATGACTCAACACGTAGAACAAAATATAATTTATTATTATATAAAAATATATAACACATTTATATAATATAAAGTTTATTTATTTTATAATTATTTTTTCTTTTTTATTTTAAGGTGACCAACATTATTATGACGGTCATAAGTGGTTCTTGCGTAATAAAATAAAAGTATCAGTTCGGTAGTATTCAAAAGCAAATTCTACATTAATTATGGTAAGTCAAAATTGTTTTTTCTTTCCATTATTGAACTATTAAATTACACAAAAATTATTTTAGTGGCAGCATAAACATTTTATTACTTATTTATGAAGACTATCAAATACACTACACGGCAAAATCGACTTTTCTATTAGATTAAACAAATTTTCTTTCGAAGATAACATTTTTTTACCATACATCTATATTTAATAATGATGATTTCAATATGACTAGTATCGAAAATCCATATTTGAATGTTAAGGGGCCAGTAGGGTAATCTTGAAAAAAAAAATTTGCATTTTCTGTTCCTTTATACCCTTAAAATTAATGTAGAAACCCACTTTACCATTGGAAGGTTTGAAAAAAGACCCAAAAATAATAATATCTTTCGACGTTCGGAGCGCTCGGAGTGCATACCTCAAACTTTAAACGCGTTTTTTTCAAACAGACACTGGCGGATATGATTCCGGTCGAACTACTCCACCGATTTGCTTAATCACAAAACGCCTGGCTATCGCCCATATATTTTTTATATTATATTGACAATATTACGACAAAATTGATGTAAAAAAACATGGGAAAAAATTTTAAAAAAAGAAACGTCAATTACTTTTTTATTTACCAACAATTTTTCATGATTCTAGTGGGAACGATAACCATTCACGTGCTTTTTTAAGAATAAATTGGGTTTTTGTGTTTCAAATGATCCAAACATGTGAAATCGTGTTCGCCAGTGAAAAAACGCATCTCATTCACCAGCCATTTCTCCGACAGATGTCATCAAAAAATTCTGAAAAAATTTGTTTATACACTCCACGATATACCTCATGATATGTGAAAAAAGTTCTATTGTAGAATAAAAATTTCTATAAAAAAAAATGTCAAAAAACCGGTCAGATTACCCTACTGACCTTTTTACTTCACTTTTTTACTTGTGACTACATCTCTCTAAGCAATTTGTTTGTCCCAATATTCAGCCAAATGTCATTCAGTGTTATCGTTAACAATCTTTTCAAAATGATAATATGTTCACACCAATTTCATAAGTTTTTGGTAATAGCTCCCTCTTAATTGATTTTTAGAAGAATCATATTTACTCTGACGATTAATCGGAAGATTAACCATTTATTTTAAAAATAAGTATACTATATAATAAATAATAAAATTTTAATTTAAAGTCGATTTTTCAAAGATTTGATCGCTCTGATTCCCCTGAACGTCGCTGAAGGTGTGAGATTTGCTGATTCAAAGAACTTTGGGACCAATAAAAAGCTTACGCCTGTATTAAAGTTTGATATTTTGGTATACTATAAGTCTTGTGACTACAAAAAAAGAACCTATGCCTGCAAGTTTTTTATAACCCCGTTCTGAAAATTAGCAAAGTCGAACAAAGTTCTTATAAATCCTTGCGAACAAATTTCTCTGATGTACTCTTCTTTTTTTTATATATAATATTGTATAGTTTTATTGTTGCACTAATTTCAAGTCATTCTGTGAGAATGTAATAGCTAACTAAAAAGCAGACAGACCAAAATATAAAGGGTGATCCATTTCGATGTTCCCTAATTTGTTTTTAAAGAAACCACACAGAAACTTCAAATTTAATGGGAAATGTTTATTATCATTAGAAAGAGCACTCTTTGGCATTTATTTTTTGAAGATTATCTCTTTATAATGTTGACCGCGGCTGTTACATCTCAGAGGGTGCATCCATTGAGTCCAATTTTCGATAACTCGTTCGAACATTTCGACTGCTCACTGTTGAATGACATGCGTGATGTGCTGCTCCAAGCCTAAATTGAAGATGGAAACTGAAATTGGATTGTCGGCATAGCCTTTCGACTTTACATATCCCCACCATAAAAAGTGTAACGGTGTGATATCAGATAATCTTGGTGGCAAATCGACCGGCCCAAAACTTGAAAATATCTATTCAATAAAGTGTTCTCTCAATGAATCCATTGATTGATGCGATGTGTGGGAAGTGGCACCACATCAAACTGTATTTTTTACGCTATCAATTTAAGATTTCGACATGAAATGCGCCAAGTCGTTCCACACGTCACTCTGAGTTGCTGCGAACGACGCCGAATTGACTCTCGTCGGTCTTCGTGTACACTCTCAACTACGGCTGCTATATTTTCTTCACTGCCTGTTGTAATTCGGTCGAAAATTATCTAATAATGAATTCTGGGTCTCAAGGTAGGTTCTGGTGTTGCGAATAGTGCGCAGAGTAAGGCGATTATGTTGCCCATAAGTTGAACGAAGCGCGCGAAATACATTCTCTACAGAAGGTGAATTTTTGTACTAAAGTTGAACAATTTGTAAACGTTCGTATGTCTTTTCTTGATGAAATGACAAACAGTACTGAACAAAAATAACACAAAAAGTACCTCTACTTGGATAACCCGTTATAAAAAATAAACGATTAAGCGCAAATACATAATATAGCTTAAGAGTTTTACCATACATTTTATTCACTAAATGGACATTTATCCTTTGAGGATATTAATCCCCCGCTGCGAGGACTGAGTATAAAATTTAAAGTTGCCTATATTTGAAAGCGTTTTTCCCACTCATTACCTACTGGGTCAGTATTAAGCCTCCTGAGGTATGAGCACAGACCACAAATATCGCCAATGCAGGTGCGTCCTCTGGCATTTGCAACGCATCAATGCTATAACCAGCAATCAAGCGACAACAACAATGTGACAATGTGTGTTTAGCAGAGTTGCAACGATGAAGGCAATAAATGGAGGCAAATGCAACACGGCAAGCACGATTATCAACAGTGACAAAGCAGATAGTGTGGCAAGCGAAGAAGATTCACAATTTTTCGTATGTGTCAGAAGAAAGTAGACGGACTACTACTACACTCACATAGATGTGTGTCCAAAACGCATACGTGTGGCAGGTGTTAAATGGCATATTTTGTTGTTTTCAAAGACTTGCAGCAAACACACGCGTTGGTTGCAAGACCATTTTTTAAGCTAACAACATTCGACACATCAAGCAATGCGGAAAAATGAGCCCAGCAACAACAATGCTGAGTAGATGCAACAGCTTATTGAGTGTGTGCAAAGAGTGCAAGCAAATGTCTGCCACATGTGCTGTGTTGGGGATGGCGAACAGATTTGTTAAGATCGAATTGCACATGACTAGAAAATGCCGTTAAGCAAGTGCACCTACAGAGACAAAATACTGTACAAATGTATACAGACACACTAGAACAAAACTGTTACTTTCGGTTGTTGTAAGCTGAGCTGAACTTGCAACACAACACTGGAGATGCTTAGAGGCAAAAATGCTTGCTGCATACATACATATAAAGTGTATGTGAGTTAGGCAGGCAATTACTAACTCCTAAGCCTATATAGTTCCTAAAATTTTCAGAGAAGCTGTGAATGCTCCAGAGATTCTCATCTCTTTCTGAGAAACCATCATCTATTACGGACATATGTATCTATATGGACATATGTGCTTGTCACCTCTTCTCGGTATTTTTAATTCGTACTTTCTTTCATGCGAACTCTTCCTATCTTCTTGCCTCGCATCGATGTTGCAAAAACAAAAATGAATTTATGGCCAAATAAATCAAAGACAATATTGCCACATTTTGCGCTAGCACACTGGCAGCAGTCGTGCAACATATTGAACCATGCATTGTGGTTCAAAGTCAAACCTCACTCTTTGTGTCTAGAAAAAGTGAAAAGATGCATACATTTTGCTCTTTTTGTTCACTCATTTGCCACACGATGCGCTCATATTGCCATGTGGATGGCGCCCTTTAACCTATACGGCTCTGGCGCTGGAAAGTGCCTCAACAGTGATAGCCGCAGCAAAAATACCATTGTCGCTTATTGTTTGCTGCAGCCTTTGACTATCGTCTGCTGTTTGTTCGGAGCTCTTTTCGCAACGAACTTCGTTTTTATACTCTTGCAACATGCTGCTATGGAGTATAATAGTCTTGTTCACCTAACGGTTGTATTTGTCACCTAAAACTATTTCGATTAGACATAGAAATTACGAGATAACGAGACCTCGATCCATATCGAGATTCTCTGCTTTTTTAAAGAAAAAAATACAGAAACTTCACATTTAATGGGGAATGTATATAGTCATTCGAAGGAATATTCTTTGTAATTTATTTTTCGAGGATTATCTCTTTCAAATGTTGATCACGGCTACGTCTCAGATGGTCCATTCATTGAGTCTAATTTTTTAAGACTCGTTCGAGCTCTTCGACTGGTAACTGGCGAATAACACGCCTGATGTTTTCCTCAAAGGCCTGAATCGCAGCTGGATTGTCCGCATAGACTTTGGACTTTACTTATTTCCACAGAAAAAAGTCTAACGGTGTGATATCATACGATCTTGGTCGCTAATCGACCGGCCCAAAACGTGAAAATATCTGCTCACCGAAGTGTTCTCTCAATAAATCCATTGATTGATGCGATGTGTGAGAAGTGGCGCCGTCTTGTTGAAGCCAACTGGCACCGCGATCACGAGTTTCAATTTCAGGTATCATAAGTGGGTAATGTTCGTTTGCACCCAAACTTAGTCCTGCCTTACTTGTTCTTAGGTATGTTTTTTTGATGATTTTTCTTTTGTGAAAATTAACGGAACGATTTGTCATGCAGTATTTTTTTAATCATCTCATCATACTCTTGTTGTTCGGTTTGATATAAAAATACGTTAGATCCATAGGACCATAATATCTTGACCATGAAATCAAGAACCTAACTGAACATGTAGTTTGATATTTTTCTTGCTTCCTCTCCAAAAATTTAACCTCTTACTTTCTCGCTCTCTCTCTGGCATGGTGACTAAGTCAATAATTTCACGGCAGATATCCTTTATTCTTCTCTCTTACTTTCTTTTACTGTCTCTTTCTCTCTAGAAACGTATACAAGTAGTTTAACCTGTAAGACGAGAAGGGCATCATTTAATATTTAAGGAATAATTAGTAGAATATAAGATGTTGAACTGGCAGGGTTGGAGCATCAATGTAGGCAGATACAGAGAATGTAAAGTTACAACTGCGTTCGCGTTTTATACCTTGAACAAAGTATATTAATACTTTTCACAAGCCCTCAAATCAGGCTCCTATTGAGTAAATACCAGCATGCCAATATGCTTACTCCAAATCACACACTAATTATAAGCCTCGGCTGGAATCGCCGTCAGTATCTTCAGCGAATTTTGGTTTTTTGGATTATGTAATTTTTTGTTGAATAATTTCGACGTTATTTTCATAAAGCGCCGCCTCACCACCAACAATGATGCGTTTCATGAATGTAGGGGCCCCAGCTACATCTCTTTTGCGACTTTTATTAGACGTCGTTTTTGCAAGAGAGTCAGAGATTTTGATAAGCGTCTAACAAAGAAACGTTTCCTACCAAAAACATTTACCAAAATGTGTTAAATGCATCCATAGGAGATATTGAGACCCTCTGCCATCTCTCTTGTGCTTACACGACAATTTTTAAGAACCGTTTTTTTTTTTGTTGTTTAATTTTTTTCTATTGTGAAAATCACCAGACAAACTTTTCCACACACTAATTGACGTATGAATATCAAACTTCTCACACGAACCTTAAAAAAGATTGCATCAACCTAGAAAATTTTGATTGGATCGGCCAGTTTGTATGGGAACTATAAGCTATAGTGGTCCGTCTTGAAGAATCAGTAGGTTCATGTCAGCATCTATGGTGTTAGGGTATGGTTCGTTTATCCAAAAAAGTTAAGGTTTTATTCTCCGATATTTGTGATATTATGTTACATATGTATTTTTAATCTCTTTTAATTTAAAGATTATTTTTCTCCATAAGCATCCTCGACTCTCGGAACCATGTTCCATAACATCCCTTTTAAAAAAGATATTCGATGATGGCAATAAATAATTTTCGCCTTGATAATCCGAGTGAGCTATCAAATAAGCCAACTGACATTAATAGAAAAATTGATAAGTTCTTTGTTCCGCAAATATTTGGCACACTTCTGTCACTCTTTTCCAAAAAAACGCTTCTACACTTGGACACTCAAAGGGTTTTAGCACATGCTTATTATATTTACATATACATGCATTATGTGTGTGAGAACGAAAGTGTGGTGAATCTGTCCGCTCGTACTCTATCCTAAGATACTTAAGAGCTAAATTAGCGAAATCCGAAAACATGTTTATAATTGTGCTTAAAGGAGCGGAAATGAGCACCATATGCCACATGACTGAAGTATGAACTCGAACAAGCCATTGAATGGGCATCTCTGGGGGTGATGGCATGACACAAATGAGCAAATAATGAAGTGACACACGCTACAGCTGGAAGTAAAAGATACAATTTGGGGTAATCAAGCGAGTTAGCAACCCTTTCGGCAGCGGCAAACAAATCAGAGCACACTCGGCAAGCTTACAAGCGGACTCAAGTGAAAGAGGAAGCAAACTGAGTTGCGCTATGTACTAGCATGTGTGTGTGTGTGTGGCACATATAGTATTTCCATGTTGCCGCTGATCATTGGACAGCAATGAAACGGAAACTCAAAAAGTTTCGCAAGCAATTGAACACGCTTTCATGTCAACCACAATGAACCGGTGACGAGGATGATGATGATGATGAAAAACCAGGCTAACCAGCCATATAAACAACCAATCGAACAACCAGTTAACCATCGAACTAAACCAATGAAGCAATCAACCAACTAAACAATACCACTACAACTACAAACATATGTATCTGCATGCAACGGTGTTGTATGTGTGTGTCTGAAGGACTCTCAGCTCTGCGGTTTGCCACTTTTTGGCATTCAAGCACGCTAATATGTATGCATACATGCCGTTGAACGGCTAAACTGGGGTGGGGGAAGCGCTGCCATGCGATGGACATGTGTCAAAGTTTCGGTTTTGGTTTGTAGCGCAAGGATCTGTAGCAGATTTCGCAGTTCAATGAAAATTTCCATATGCTTTGACAAGTGAGCGGATAAAGATGTGGTCACAGGATGTGCGTATCATCTGATGCATATGGGGGTATGTGTAGATATCTAGTTCGGTTTGTGTCAGGGGTTGAGCGCTGTTGCTGCCACGGTGTCAATATGTTTGTTAAATGATACTTTTTGACAAGTTCTCGGCACTGCTGGCAAGCGGATGCCTGAAGTAACGAGGGTCGTGAAGTGTTTGCACGGATTTTACGAGCAACAATCACTTTGACCGTTCACTTGAATGTCAATGAATAATGAGTGGAGGGTGTATGCTAGCTTAAGCTTTACTAATAAATTCATTTTATATTTAATACAAATGAGGCGTTTGACGTCATTCAGAGAAATGAAAATTGATTATTTTTCGCTTATTTGGAATATATTTAGAAATTTAATATTTTTGAAGATCATTATGGTGTCTGCATTTATTTTCGTACGCTTTTTTTTAATCTGAAGTTAAACGTTTTCTCATCTCTCTGGCTCTTTGTGTGTTTAATCCTAGATACCCAATTCTGATGAAATGGTAGTCAACAACGGCAAGGTCTACTTTAAGCGGAAGTGGCGTACTGCTCCTTAGTGCAGCTTCCTTGAGAGATATGTGCATTTTCTCTGATAGCAAAGTGGCAAAACTGATATTAAACTTGTTGACGGTCTCAAGTTAATGTGATATCCGACTTGTGTAGTATCCCGGCGGAAACTGCAAAACCCGTAGGCTTGCCAGAGAGGGCATCGTTACATGATTTTCTTTGGTTTGGGAACGTGATCTTTTAGCCTTCCTCTGAACAATATTATTATTTAACAACTAGACTTTGTGAGGCTGCGGAATCCTTCTGACCTAGAGGCGGACGAAAGAAGTCCTCTGAGTCAGCAGCTCTAAGCAACATTCATCTCGCTGCGATTGTAGGTGTTCTGGCTGAGCAGTGGCAATACGAGTTAGTAAAGGTGTATGGAGGAAGGATCTAAGCAATTTCTTCTCTACTGCCCAACTTTTGCCAGACTGAACGGAAAAATCACGAAAGATATACCTTAAAAAATTTTAGTACAGGGTTTGTCCGTAAATGTAATAGAACTGAGTCGATTTAAGAAAATTTATTCTTTAAAAGTTTTCAAAATGGGCTCCTGATTCGTCGATGCAGCGTTGCCATCGTGATCTCCAAGCTTAGGTGCATGCTGCTTGGATTCCCTTTCATCTACCTTTTCAGGCAAGGAAACAAAAAAAGTCTGGGGGCCATATCTGGGCTGTAGAGCGTTTGTGGAAGCGTTAGGATGCCTGCCTTGGTTTGGTAGCTGTTCACAAGAAAGGCGGTGTGAGCCAGGGCCTTGTCGTGGTGCAACTTCCAATCGACTGTGATGTCTCGTATGACCCGATTAACCCTTCGGTTGCATCTTTTGAGGCCTTCCATGTAAAACTTGGCGCTGACGGTTTGTCCAGGAAGAACAAATTCATGGTGGACGATGCCTTTGATGTCAAAAAAACAATGAGCACCGTTTTCACTTTCTTCCGGTCTTCATCAGCGACCTCTTCCGGGCCCTCCAAAACGGCCTGGTGCCACCGAAACCACTAACAGAAACACGTCGCGTGAAAATGTTTGTTCTGACTCTCCTGGTGCTCGGAGACATTAGCTAGAAGTGATGTAGGAGGATCTATTGACCCATAACTAAGGATTAAATCAATAAAATATCCATAAGTTTGTATGATGATACCCAATCTAGACTATCTTCTGTAATGAAGAAATCTTTGCACCCAAAAATGGTCGTCGAACTAACTTCGCTAACGCCACTCCTAAGGTATTATCCAAAATATAGCGAATTCTCTCTTGCAATTCTCTTTCTTGTCTTAAATGGTGCTGATCAGTCTTATATAGTTGGGTTTTGAGTGCTTCTAGATCATTTTCTAAAATCTGTATACACCTTTTGGTTATTACCGATAAATGGATGTAGATGAGCATTTTCCTCGCAGAAATGCGCTCGGAGATTTTCCAACACAAATAGTTATCTACATACATTTCGATGACGTAAATGATTATTGAGCCCATTGCAATTACAATCTCGATTCTCGAACAACATCTTATAGATACATAACATTCGTGTGCACATCGGCATAATACATATGTATGCCCTTGTGAGCGTGTATGCGTTGAATTTGATGTGATGTAATATGAGTGAACGGTTGGTTGGTGAAGAGGACCTGTCAGTTAGCGTACGTCACGCAGCATCAACGATAAGCGTTAACTGTGTTACCAACTTGACAGCTGGCAGCGAAGCGACAAACGCCAACAACGTTGCATAGCGGTCCAACCGCCGCGTATTCGGGAGACAGCTGTACATCAACACAACAGAACACATCACTCATTAATTCCTTCATTCACTTTGCTTGCAGTTGATTTGTACATTGCAATGCTGTCGCCATAGCTGAGGGAAGCAGGGGTTGCATGGTCTTACATAATATCACATACATACATATGTATGTATTGTGCGTATGTATGAAATATTTGTGGCTGGTGCATTAGCTGGTGCATTAGCTGATGTTTTATGGTTATTTTTGGTGGCTGGACTTCTCTAGAATTAGTCATTCATATGAAATTGTTAAAGAACAAACTCTAAATATACAACTTTGGCAATAATGAACGCGATAATGGCCATACACTTATGTACATGACATTATTTTTGTCGTGTTTGGTTTCAGACATACTTTAAGGGAGAATTCATATATGTAGGTTAGATGGAAGATTACATCGGGTTACGTTGGGTTAAATTTTTGATCAAAGATCGCACGTGGACTGCTATATGTAGTATTTTGTTAAGCCATACAAAAGAAAAATGTCTGTGTTCGAACTTATAATTTATCAAAGCGCTTAGTAGTCAATAAAAATTAGCACAGGCGATTAATTTCTATTCCCGTCAGTTCGGTGGGATGTCTGAAGGTATGCGCTCCCAAGTGCTTAAGTCTTGACCTCCTAAATGTTGAATTGTCAAGAAAGAAGTGTTTAGTGGTTTCCATCTCATTTTCTTCCATATAGCTTCTACCGATGGCGTCTGGTAGAATCGATCTTGAGCCTAAAAAGCTGACAGCGCATATACCGATGGTGGCTCAGTTTCTTCGAAGCCCAGCTTTCTAGAATTAGAACACAAGAGAATACGGGAATACGACTCGCTCTTATTCTACCTGTTAGCGGTTCTAGGAGGCTGCAATCCGTAATGGCCGCAACCTCGGTTTGGGTAACACTGAAATAGTCAGGAAATGTGAAGGTGGTCTAATAAAGTGCAGTAAACCCCTCCACCCCTCCACTGCCCCTTACCTCCAACGGCTTCTTCTCACCCACAACTCCTTTGCCGGTATATGGACAGAGAAGAAGCCGCCAGAGTTCGGTTTGGTTTATTATACATATATGTATATTGGATTACGAGGTTTGACAATTAAGTAATGAGACTGATTTTATTGCCGCGCTTGTGGTAAACATGTGACCTTGAAATTCCCTTTCTCTTTTTCCGGCATCCCTATCTTTTCCATTGATATATGTACCATCGCTAGCTTGTTTAGTTCGCCTGCTGCGTCAATTTGAGTAGACGTGTGTTTGTAGTGCTCGTTACGAAAATGGAAAAACGAAATCAAGAGCAACGCGCCGCTATAAAATTTTGCGGCAGATTGGGCGAAACAGCTTCGGAAGCGTACGCTAAAACAGTAAGAGTGTATGGTAATAGTGCTCTTAGTCCCGGAAACCATACGCCAAAACTCACAATGGTTGTCTACGTACGCCCCCGCCCGAAAAAAGCTCGCATGAGCAAGCCGGGGAAAACTGTGAACCAAGTCTACTTTGAAGGAGATGGCAGAGTTGTAGAATAATTTTCAAATATACGGTTTTTATGGAATCAGTCTCATTACTTAATTGTCATACCTTGTAAGTCGTTTCAATTTTACTATACTCATATATAAATTTTAACATTTAAGAAAAATAAGCACTAAGAATAATTGAGTTAAGAAATAGGGCTAGTCTCTTCAATGCAAACCATTTTTATAATTTATAGTCATGTCTTTTGTGATACAAAAAAAAAAAAACAGGTAGGCCCCGAATATTACCATATCATACCATAGTAAAAAAATATTTTTGAAAAAAAATTTTTTTTTTTAATTCAACATAGTCATAGTCCCCTTCAATGGTAATACACTGATTATAGCGACCCTCCAACTTTTCGATACAATTTTTGTACGATTTTTGCTTCGCTTCAAAATAGTCCTCAATTTCGGCGATCGCTCCTTCATTCGACGAAAGTTTCTTCCCAAAAATAATTTTTTTGAGGCCTCAGTACAAGAAATAGTCGCTGGGGGCCGTAGGGTACGGTAGAAGTAAAAACAATTTTTGCCTTCATTTTCACTTAATTGTGACAAGGTGCACTATCTTGGTAAAACATCACTCTTTTTTCTTTCATAAGTGGCCATTTTTTGTCAATTTTGTTCTTCAGACGGTCGAATAACGCTGTGTAATAGTTGAATATTGAACTTCCTTTTTAAGTCAATAAAATTTATTCTCTGTGCATCCCAAAATACAGGTGCCATAAGCTGGCTGTATTTTTCCACTCTTTTGAGCGAGTGCAGTTCACTCGGATGACTGTGGATTGGACTTCGGAGTGAAATGATGGAGCCATGTTTCGTTCATTGTCACATATCGATGCAGGAACCCCGGGTAAACCCGAACATCATTTGAACATCTTCAAACACTTCTGCGAATCATCAACTCATCGTTGTTTTAGTTAATCGAAATAGATTTTATTAATAATTGATGAGAGCAGACACTAGTTCACTGCAATCGTACACATCTCTGATGAATGTGAGGCAAAATATTACCAAGAAATTGAAGGAGTTTCCCAAAATATGCATACCTGTAACCGTCTAATAATTCAACTTTTCTCAGTCTTAATACTTACCCATGCAAATCTCTATAACCAATACTACAATAAAATACAACTCTTTTAAGAAAAACTTTTTATTTAGCTTTATGCAAAGCATTTGCCTGGAGATCTGCTTCCTTGAAACAAAACTAAAAATCTCAAATTTTCTATCATTATTTAGCCATCATTGTTGTGAGACGTGTGGAAATTTTTAGGTTATATTTGATACAAAATTCGTATAAAAACTCGCTCTGCCCACAATCTTAGTACTCCAACTTGAGCAACTCGTACAATGGAATTTCTTGTTTTGTGGCCAATTTCTTTGTCTTTCTGAAAAGACCAGTTTTCTCTAAATACTTTGGTCGCTTCAAGTGTGGACGTTGCTGGTAAAACTCTTTGAGTGTCTTCACTGAACGCAAATGACCAATGCCCTTGAATAATTTTGCACCTGAGAGTAGTTCGTCGGGAAATACCGTGGTTATCAAACGATCACGATCCATCGGCACCCAAGGACGTTCCTCATATGGTACTGTGCGTCCAAAAGCGACTTTTATCACTTTCTTCGGTACATTCTTCAGCAAATCTTTAATATAATTCTCATATTTCAATTCGATGGCCATCTATTGTTAAAGTGAAGAAGCCGCAATGTTTATAAAATACTGCGCATGTGCAGACAAGGAAGCAATGACACTCACCTCAGGCAAATTCCACTTGTCCGCCACCGCTTTAGCAATGGCCTTCACCTCTTTTGGCTCGGTTTGTATCGAAGCTAAAAGACGGCGGTCACCCTCTATCGAGAATAACGATTTCAGTTGAGCTTTTGATATGTCCGTTTCACGATTGTTGCTTACAGAGTTCAACCACTCGGTGAAACGCTCTGCTGACTGCAGAAATCCGCGTATAAACGTGTAAAAGATAAAGTTTTAAAGCATATTAAACACAGTACTTACCGCATCCATTAAACATTCCGCCTGCTCGTCCAGCGTTTTCTCTGCCAAACTCCGTTCTAGATGGTAAATCTTCGAGTCCCATTTAACACGCTCTCGTCGCGGCTTGCATATGTAACCAGAAGTCCAGTTAATCTGCTTCTTAGCTTTCGCCTTACGTTCCACACCAGTGTCGAGCTTCATTTCAAACTTGACAAACTCGTTCTCCATACGTTCGATTTCGGAGCATGTACTTTCATTGAAAACAGCCTTTGGTTTAAAATGGGCACTCATTATTGTACTTAAAAGCACTAATTTACAGTTTCATTGTACCTTCTTTTTCACTTTTCTGCGCTCAAGTTCATCCTCTGTAGATTCCTCTATGTCGAACGACTTCGGCGTCTCCACTGCAGATTCGGCAATATACACCAGGCGGTCATATTCGTCAAACTCGTAAGGCATTATCTTCTTAACGCGCTGCTGCAAATCCTCTGGCAAAGTGACTGAGAGATCATAATTTTTGATGAGGTCTTTAAGCGTTTTTTGATGCGCTGCATCTTCGATTTCCTGTATCACTTCCTTCCAGTATTCCTTGTTTAACAGCATCTTTTAGCGTTTTGTCTAAAAGCCTTTGGAAAGTATTTATAAAAAAATAATTAAAAAAAATTATGCTTTCTGTGTGCTATAAACGTTTTCATTGAATTGATTTTTGATTGAAAATTTTGGGTCGAACTGAAATGAATTTGCCGTTTGTTTATCTCCAAGGCAACTTCGAAAATTTGTTTGGCTGTCATGTTGTGCTGAATGAATATAGTTGTTTATGAAAAGCTTTGTAGGTCGTGAAAAGCTCTTCATTGTGTCTGGTTGGTTTGTGTCAACGAAAAGCTTTTAGCAAAATTTCGCTCCTTAGGCGTTTGTGCAAAAACTGTTATACAATACGAGCAGCTTTCACTCACACTAGCTTGTTTAAGTAAATCTGTTATTCTAAAGCATAAGTATAGTTGAAGTTAAAGTTACTTGAGAAAGTCGTACTAATGTTTGATACTCCGAAAAGCTAATATCAACAAGGAAAGTTATATAAGTTTGCTTCAGTTTAAGATATAGATTTGTTAAGAATTCAACAAGATCTAAAACTAATTTCTTTCTTTTGCTATTTTGACAACTCGGTAAGACTAAACATATTCTGAAATTCTGAAAAGTTTAAGCATATACATATATAACATAGACCTATCCGAATAAAATACCTTCGCTATGATGGTTAGTGCAATTTGGTCATCGGTTATTTAGGAATTGTAATAGTTTTGTTCACCTAACCGTAATTTTTAGACCTAAAAACCGAAATATATGTATATTAATATACTCAAGACAACAAGACAGAGTAAAAGCTTTCAAAACTTTTAGAGCTTTCACTTATGAAAGTTCTTCCTAGTACTATTTTTCGTTAAATTCAATAGGAAATATTGTTGTGTTTAGACCTAAAAACCTTCAACAAGAGAGAATAAAATCTTTCAAAACTTTCGGAGCTTTCACTTATAAAAGTTCTTCTAAATCTTAGTTTTCGTCAAATATATATTTTCTATTGTTTTTTTGGACCTAAAACCCGAAAAATAAACGGCTTACGGAGCTTTCGTTTTTAAAAATTTTTCCAATACTATTTTTCGGTCAGTACAATAAGAGATATTGTTGGTTTTAAACCCAAGTTCCAAAATGTATATCAAAGGAAACAGAAAAGCGGGACGGAGGAACAGCTTTCAGAGCTTTCACTCATGAAAGTTCTTCCAACTACTATTTTTTATAAATTAAATGGAAAATATTGTTGTTTTTAAACCTAAAAACCGAAACTTATATTATAATACTTAGTACAACGATAGAGAATAAAAGCTTTCAAAACTTTCGGAGCTTTCACTAATGAAAGTTCTTCCAAATACTAGTTTTCGTGAAATTCATTATTATATATTGTTGTTTTAGACCGAAAAAACCGTATAATAAACAGCCTTCATAGCTTTCAGTTTTAAAAGTTAAACTCAATATAGACTATTGTTCGTGTTAAACCTAAAATCCGAAACGTATGTCAAAATACACAATATAGCGGGACGGAGTAAAAGTTTTCCGAGCTTTCACTTATGAAAGTTTTTCCAAATATTATTTTTCTAAAATGTCTATAGGAAATATTGTGTGTTTGGAACTAAAAAACGAACAGAGCTTTAACTTATTAAAGTTTTCTATATTTACTAGTTTTCATTACATACAATAGGAAATGTTGAATGTCAAAGTAATGCATAAATCTCATCTGTAATAGCAAGCGATGAATAAAAACTACAACACTTGATATTAAAAAAGGGATATAAAGAACCTCAAGGACGAAAGCTCAACGTAAATACCACAGCCGAAAACCATTGTACCGACTAATATAATATATTTATACATAAGAAGTTTGCATACACATACACCTACCTGTCGTGGTACTCATTTATGTATAATCTAAAGCAAATCTTAAAATCAAATCAACTTCTTAACTGTTTCAATAAACGTGTCTTGCATAAGTAAACAGGGTAAATACATACATTCATTTCCACTCAAATCGCACTTACCACACAAACAAAACCAAATAGAAGCAAAAGGTAAACACGAGCACACTATTTGTTTGAATCAGGGGTGAGGGGCGTGTAACTGTGTACTTCCACTGTCGTCTTTGTTGTGTCATATAGCGGTGAAATGCTCGGAAATCTATTGACTACTAGTTTTTCTCCCACTCACCATTGTTACTTGGCATGAGTACTATATAAAAGTATGTATGTATGAGTATGTGTTTGTTTGTGTGCCGGTATTTGCATTTGTTACGTTTGCTAATATAATATTATTCGATTGTTGTTGCAGTTGTTTGCTGTGGCAGGTGCCGTGTTGGCACTAACTGTAACCACACCATTTTTATACTCTCGCAACAAAGTTGCTAAGGAGAGTATTATAGTTTTGTTCACATAACGGTTGTTTGTAAGTCCTAAAACTAAAAGAGTCAGATATAGGGTGATATATACCAAAGGGATCAGGGTGACGAGTAGACTTGAAATCTGGATGTCTGTCTGTCCGTCCGTGAAAGCTGTAACTTGAGTAAAAATTGAGATATCATGATTAAACTTGGTACACGTATTTCTTGGCTCCATAAGAAGGTTAAGTTCGAAGATCGGCAAAATCGGCCCACTGCTACGCCCACAAAATGGCGAAAACCGAAAACCTATAAAGTGTCATAACTAAGCCATAAATAAAGATATTAAAGTGAAATTTGGCACAAAGGATCGCATTAGGGAGGGGCATATTTGGACGTAATTTTTTGGAAAAGTGGACGTGGCCCCGCCCCCTATTAAGTTTTTTGTACATATCTCAGGCTTTTTTTTAAAATTGAAAATGGGCGTGGCGTCGCCCACTTATGGACCAAAAACCATATCTCAGGAACTACTCGACCGATTTCAGTGAAATTCGGTTTGTAATATTTTTTTAACATTCTGATGACATGTACGAAATATGGGCGAAATCGGTTCACAACCACGCCTTCTTCCAATATAACGCTATTTTTAATTCCATCTGATGCCTTCTCTGTATAATATATAGATACATTAGGAACCAATGATGATAGCGGAATAAAGCTTTACACAAGTACGGTATTTGAGCTGAGGAATCCCTTGCAGAAAAATTGTCGTGATCGGAGTATAACTTTTCAAGGTCCCTGATATCGAACACGAAGAACTCAGTGCCTAACCTAACCTAACCTAATTTTTCACCGAAAATATCGGTAAATCTCTCAGTAAATCTTCAGAATTCTAATTAATTTTACTGCAAAATAAAAAAATATGTAAATGACGGATAATGAAATCTCGATTATCACTTTATCATGCGAGAGTATAAAATGTTCGGTGACACCCGAACTTAGCCCTTCCTTACTTGTTGTTTACTATTTTTTTGCACTATTTACCCCACTAAACATACCTTTGCGTTTGTTATTGTAGTTGGTGTGTTTACTTCAATTTTTCATTTGTGGTTTTTGACGTTTATTTCTTTTTTATTTATTCATTTTCTTTTTTGTTTTGTTTTCTTCTATTATTTCACATGGAATATTACACCATACATACATATTTGAATTCAGTTGTGTGTATGTCTTCTTATTGACTTGGGCTTGTCAAAGGCTGGAAAGGAAGCCGAGCTTTAGAGGAAACAAAAGAAACTTTGAAACCCTTTTTGATATTTTACATATGCTCAAAACTTGCTGGTGATTCGAAATCGCCAAGTTCTATGTTTCTATAGATTGTCAATATATAGTATATATAAGTTGTCTTGAACAAAAATTCACGCTAATTTTGGTGAAGATCCCGTTAAATAAAAAAAATTTCATACAAGTAGTTGATTGATCATTCAGTTCGGATGGAAAAAATTCGGATCGATATCTCAAAATCACAGCTCATCAAGACGATCGTATGAAATGAGGCAATACTAGTTATAAATGGGAAAGCTAAAAAAATCAAAGTATTGAAAATTGCTTTTTATACACTTTGACCACTTTTCAGGCAAGGCGAAGCACTTTGACTATGTATATCCTGTTTTGGTTTGAGTGCAGGTGCATTATCGGTAACGACCGTGTCTCTGGTGCATTCTGGTCTTTATTCGTTTAAATCATGGCTCTAATTGATCATTTGTTGTCTGTAGCGACTAGTATTAAGGGGGTATTCTAGTCTAGAAATGCTATTTAACAGCATTTTTTAAAGTCCAATAAAAAAAAACTAAGAACATTTTTACTATCCAATTTTTTATCAGATATTTATTGATATTTTAAGAATGCAAAAAAAAATAAAAAAAAAAAAATTTGTGATAATTTGATTAATTGCGGCGTTGGGTTGAAAATAAGGGGGCGCCCTTCCTGACACGATTCCAACACTTTGGGTGATCCGAAAAAAAAATAAAAAAGTGTTTAAAAAAAATGCAGTAAATGGCGACTGTTTGAATTTTTGCCCGTTTTTTTGGCAAAGATCAAAATTTTTTAAAAATAGTAAAAATCAAAATTTAATAATCCTAGTTCCAACCATAGAGAGATATATAAAGAAGGTCCACACCAAATTTCAAGTTAATCGGTTCATTAGAACTGAGAAACCATGTCAGAAGTGTTGAAAATAGAAGTTTCGAGAAAAACACGATTAAAGTTTTACGTTATACGATATTCGCTCACTAAAAGCTATAACTTTGAAAATAATTTGAGTTTGAAAAATCCTTTTAGGGAGATATTTTTGAATGTCACAACTATCGAAATATGAAAAAATTTCGATTTTTTCAAATTTCTAGACTAGAATACCCCCTTAACAGCTTCAACAGGTGTTAGAAGCACAGAACGTGGTATATGTTCTTCATTTCTCACATTAAAATCATCATCTCAGAACAATTGAAACCATCTTTTGCATGCTACTTCTGTTAAAGTATGATCACCATATACCTCGACAAGCACTCGATGCGACTTTGCAGCACTTTTCTTAAAATGAAACCAAAAGATTAATGTTTTCTCAAATTATCACTTTTCGGTACAAAATTTGACATTTTCAACATAATGAAAAAATATGGTCTTTGTTCTATGACTGCAAGATTATTGAATATGTTTGACAGATGCCATGCTAACCAAACAGAAAAACTTAAGGCTCACTCTATCACTATTTTTGTTTATGACCCAGACGTCTGGATGGGCTTGGTTCTGTCTACTAGATGAAATAAACTGTTTGAATGAAATCGGCAAGGTGACTGTCACTTTATGTGAAATATCGTTTAGCTTTTTCTACTAGAGTAGGTACACAACGTGTTGATGTTTGATCCTATAAATATATTTTGCTATTTTTTCACTATCTGTGTTGGTCATATCTCCTTTATTCGATAGTAAGCTACCAAGAGTTGTACCTGTCCATGAAATTAAGTAAAATTGTATTGCTACAACTATGCGTCACTATCAATAACAAAAATAATGTGTATTTGTTATTCTGTATGGTCCCGTTGGGTTATTTCGTACCCATTATAGTTTTCTGAAAGTTTAGTTTTTCAAAACGAAAGCAATTTATCGACTTGAAATGCGTAAGACTTGGAGTGTAGCCAAAGCTTGCACAATGTCATATAGGCTCAACCAAAACTTATAATAGTTGTAATCCAAAAAAAGATAAATATTATATAAAAAGTACATTTTCTCACAAGCCTAGTTGTACCCTTATATCGATATTGGCTATGATATTTACATATGTGAGCAGTTCTTCTTTTATTTCTTTTTTCTAGCCGCTTGCGTCATAGTATTCAATAAGTTTGCCCTTATTTCGTTTAACAGCTGTTTGTCTTGCCACAATCAAATCACTCTTTTATTCATGCAATCGAGTTTTGATTGTTGTTTGTTATTCTCTTATTGACACCTGTCCGGTTGTTTACTCTGTAAATATATTTATAGTGTATACCTTTTAGTTCTGCTCAGGTTAGAGAGAGAGGCAAATAAATAGTAATTCAATTGATAAAAAGATTACCATAAAATTGTACGTAGAATCCTGAAAGTTAGATTTTGCTGTAGCTCAAACGATATCAAAAGGCCGAGTTATTGCTAGGAAATCTTTTTCAAATAATACATTCGTTTCTCTTTAACCAATTTAACTGTTGAAAGTATAGTAGAAATTTCCAAGTTTCTTAAAAAACATTACCATACTGAGTGCGTTTATTTTATTTTGATAATTTCCTACGTAATAATCGGGAATGTTGATCGCAAGATCTTTTTTCAATCAGTCCTCTTAATGATACATAGTACGAGTATAGCGTGCTTTCTTAGCGATTCATTCTAATTAATTTCAGTTTGGAACTAGATGGCTTAGAACCATTCATAAATTTTCCATGAGGTAGATCTATCTGTTTATCTAGGTGTACTGATCGTCATCCCCTTTAAGGGGCTATACCAATGTAACGCATGAAAAATTAGGCAAATTTCGTGAATTTTTTAAAGAAAATACTCAATTGAATGTTTCAAACTTCTTTGAACGTAATAAGGTATATTTTCAGCTATATTTTGAGATATTTTTTTTTTACAAAAATGTTTAAAAATAACGGAGTTATGTGCTGCCTTCGGAGGTACCAAAAACAAAAAGTGCGTTTTTCTTTTCCAAAGTACTTATCAGGAAAATTTTGTATATATAGCAAATATATTATTTTTTTATAACCTGCGTTTATTCAATACTTCCTCCAATAACTCGCGTTGTCTATTATAGTCTGGTATTTTTGATGCAACTAAATTTTCGAATTTTCCCCAGATACTCGTATATTGGACTAGCCGAGTAGCTCCTTTTAATAAATGTTTCTGCTTTTTTAACCGAGCACATCCCGTGTGGTTGAACAATATAAAAATTGACTGATCTATAAATATAACATTGCTCCAATTACATGGATGTTTTCCTCTGCCAAATGCCACCTTTTTCAGTTTTGAAGGCAGGGCTTTGATTACAGTACTGTTTCGTTTGATGCCAGAACTCCGAAGTCTGTCCCTTAGATATATACCTTATTCCCTTTTGAACAAATTGTTTAGCTCCGTTTGAGTTTAGCAGTGGTTTCTTCTCAAGTCGTCCTTCCGTTGAGTCCAATTTTCGATGACTCGTTCAAGCATTTCGACTGGTAATTGGCGAATGACAAGTGTGACGTTTTGCTTCAAGGCCTGAATCGAAACGGGATTGTACGCTTGGACTTTAGATTTTACATAAAAGTCCAACGGTGTGATATTACATGATCTTGGTGGCCAAAAAACGTGAAATTATCGGCTCAACGAAGTTTTCTCCCAATAAATCCTTAAATCCGATATGTGGGAATTGAAGCCGTCTTGTTGAAACCAAATGTCGCCGGGATCATGAGCTTCAATTTCAGGCATAGCCGGTTATAATAGCGCGATAACAGTCGCCATGGACAAAATTTAATTATTTTTCATAGTAGGCCCACAATTTGACAGATCTTTCAATATAAATGTGAAGCAACTCCATTAGTACCACTACAGCATCATAGATGTCGCTACTTGTTTAATTGAGGCACAAATTTGTACCGTTACACACTATAAAATTGGACTTACTTCAAGCTAAGTATCTAAAAACTTAATTACAAGGAGTTAGTTCACTATTACAATAAATGACGCATACATTTATATCACAAGAGATTAGAAAAAATTGCTTTCATACAAAATGGGAATCTATCGACATACGGCAATGCGCCAAAAAGTATACGTTCAATGCAAAATTTCCGTTCAATAACTTACAAGTAATGCCACCGACTTTCTTTTCATGCAGCTGCAAGCATTTCTTGACACTTATAGACACACACACATATACATATACGAATATTGGTGTGTTTGCATATGTTTTGGCAGTTTCTTAAGAATACTTTAGTAACATGCTAAGTGCGAGCAAGAACAAGCATAATGTGTAGGACAACGGCGCTGACGATGACGCGCTGTTAACAACACAATTGTGTGGGTGTGTGTATTTATACGAGTATATATGGAAGTAAGGGTAAGTGTATATGTGGGTCTGCACGCAGAAAGGAATATTAAAATTCCTGGTAAAAAGCTTTTGACATAAATTAAAAGTTTTGTCAACGAAAATGCATAAAAGGGGCTCAATGCGGCACAAACACGGCAAAATCGTTGAACACATCATCAACACACATACACACACACAAATATAAAAGAGCGAAAAAAATGCCATTCGAATACTTAGCGCTGAGGGCAGGGCAACTTGCAGCTGCAACACATTTTCGGTGGGCGCAAGTGATGGTGCGCGGGGGTCGCGGGCGGTGCGGATTCGAAGGCGAAAAGGTTAATGTATGTTTGGCATTTGTTATGCCATGTAAAATGCGAAATGGCAAAAGCTGTGCGCAAACTTTTCTCGCTCGCAGAAAATAAGAGCAGCAAAAGAAAACAATCGCTTGCAGTTGCAAATTAAAAGATGCTAAGGACAAGTTCGAGTTGCAAGCAAATTTTTTCAACATACATAGTAGCTACATTTTTGGGCTGTGCAGGGCGGCGGCGTTGGCTTTACTAATTCACGTCCGTTAGTTATGCAATGCCGCTTTCATCCCTTTGAGCTTTTGCCAAATTAATAGCAAAGTTTAATGGCAAGTTTATTGATAGTTAATGAAATGTTCGACAAAAATTGCCGTTAGTTAACTGCCAAGGATGCTGCGCCTTGCTGATAACTGTCACATCCACACACACATACATACATTCAACGCATGTGAGCTCGGTGCGCATAAATCGCCTATCAAGGCTGTCATGCAGTTTTGCAACTAAGAGACTAATTCTCGGCATGTTTTCGCATGTGAATGGCGGATTTTTCTATTTATTATGTAACTGTTGAAAAGTTTTTTAATTAATTCCTTGGCGAAATATTTTCATCCTTCACTTGTCGCTGCGAAACTTTGTGTTGTAGTCATTGATGGGCGCTTGCTTTGTTGCTTTTGAATTGGTACCTTTATAAAAGGTGGTTCTTGTGGTGGTTTCATGTTGAAAATAAAATTAGACCAAGTCCTTCATCTTATCATCATTTTAATTATCCTAATTAATTAATTGGGTGCTTTTAGATAACTGTTTCACCCAAAAAAAATCATTATTAAGAAATCTGTGAATTTCCTGACTGCAATATGAGCAGAAGAAAGATCTAGAGAGTTTACGAGTAGATCATAAAATGCTTTGTTGCTTTTCCAATTTTAGTTGGCTTCTTGTATTTCTGTAAAGATGCTACAGGAATTTGCTCAATTTCAGATTTTTAAACCAAAATTTATAAATTCTTTTCAAATTCTGCAAATGTAGCCGTATGATCCTGCAAGGACTCTCACATAGTAAGACGGTCATCTTTCAGTCAAGTCTTCCAATTTTCTTTCTAGACTCCGAAATATCCGATTATTTACATCTCGGAATTCTTCTTCTTTATTGGCGTAAACACCGCTTAGACGGTTATAGCCGAGTTTACAACACTAAAGGCTGTTGCTTCCTTTCTTTGGGGCGTTTTATACGTGGCCGGTTCAAAATTCAGCGCACAATCCTGAGGAGGAATGGTTCGCCTTCTCACTTTAGGTCGCCTTGAAACAGATGTTCTCTGGTTACCCAGAAGGAAGTCATGAGCTGCTCGAGCCATATGTAAAAGAATCGTTTCTGGCCGCTCCCAAGAGAATGGCGCTCAGAGCACTTTCCTTACTTGTGTGAACTTTACACATGACTCCATCCTCTCAATTTCCATAAATCTAGTAAAATCTGGAATACTCAATCACCATCATAAAATGGCGGGTAGAGTAACCTTGAATTTTTTAAATCGTGGAATAAATAGTTCCCTTAATAATGGAATCCATTTTAAATAAATTCTTAATAGGATATACCACTTATACCCTACTTGTATATTTAACCTGAATATTGAAAAAAAAAATATCGTTCTTACTTTTCGCTGATTGGCACCAATTAGAGATTCCAAGTGCAGCCAGTCCTTCACCACCTGGTCTTCCTAACGGAGTGGAGGTCTTCCTCTTCCTCTGCTTCCCACGGCGGGCATTGCGGGGAATACGTGCAGAGCTGGAGTGTTTTCTTCCATTCGGACGTCATGACCCAGCCAGCTTAGCCACTACTTTTTAATTCGATGAACCATGTCAATGTCGTCGTATATTTCGTAAAACTCATCGTTTCATCGACTGCAGTGTTTGCCATTGTCAATGCGCAAAGAACCATAAATCTTCCGCAGAACCTTTCTCTGAAAAAGTCGTAACACCGACTCATCAGCTGTTGTCATAGTCCATGCCTCTGAACCATATAACAGGACGGCAATAATGAGTGACTTATAGAGTTTGGTTTTTGTTCATCGAGAGAGGACTTTACTTTTCAATTGGCTATTTAGTCCGAAATAGCTCCTGTTGGCAAGGGCAATTATCTATGAAATCCAACTTATGACTATCAACAGTGACGGGCGAGCCATGTCGCGAATGCGATGACTGTTTGTTTGATGACACGAAATTGTAGGGTCACCCCTTTTATGTATTACGCAGAGCATAATTAGGTTCCGATCGTCGATATTTGAAAGCCAGTAATCCATCGGCCCCTGTACATCATCAACATCTATTTCATCTTCGTCGATTGGAGAATCGGGTTCGCCATCCCCAGATGTTACAACTTTTACTTTTTGCAACCGTTCAGTGGACTGGAGAAGTATTCTCTCCATAACATCAATACGCTCTGGACATGGATTGGGTCCTACAAGAGTATGCTCCGGTCTTAAAAACTTCCGTTAGTCGCCGCATCTTTTCGTAGAATTTTCAAGCATTTTTTCTGTCGGCGAGCATGTCAAGCCCTTCATACTCACGCATTTTGGCCCCTTTCTTTTTTTTTTATCTACAACTTCACTTTCCTTTTCAATTCTCGGTCGATACAACAGTCCTCATCGTACCAGCTGTTCTTTCGATCTTTACGAAAACCAATGGTTTCGCTTGCAGCTGCACGTAAGGAGACTCCCATAATTCCCTTATACCGAGTTGTTGATGAGTGCTCTCTAAGAGCAGTAATGAAAGTCGACTAGAAACCCGTTTAGCTGTCGGTTTTGATAGTAGCTTCTCGACGTCGTACCTTCTCTGTGTTTGTCGACTGTCGTAACTTGTTGTACAGAGGCGGACGCGTATCTCCGCTACAACAGGATAGTGTTCCGAGGCGGACGCGTTTCTCCGCTTCAACAGGATTGTGTTCCGAGTCGATGTTAGGTCCTCGAAGCGTACGCATGCCAAGAACATCTGGTTTCGAACTTTTCGATCTGCCAAGTAGCTTAATAAGTTTTCTTTTGCTGAAGTCTCATACTACAGACAACTCATTTGGAGAGGTTTCGTCACAGAGGATAAATTTTCCAACTGTTGTCCTTCATCCCCTGTACTAAATAACTGTTTTGTATCTGAATGTGCAACTTAGTTATGACACCTTATAGGTTTTCGTTCAATGACGTTTTGTGGACGTAGCAATGGTACGATTCCACCTTTCTACAAAAAAAAATGTGTACCAATTTCCATCAAGATATCTTTATTTTTACTCAAGTTAATTCGAAAAGACGGACAGACGACGGACAAACATTCACTCAGAATTCAGCTCGTCTCATCATCTCGATCTTTTATATATGTATATATACTTGTAGTATGCAATGTGAAAATATAAAGCGATTCATTATTTTTCAGTGAATTATGATTCTGACCTTTTATATATTTTTTTTTTTGTTTTTGCGAAATATGGAATGGAATATTTTCGGCAGTAAATCGCGAGAAATATTTCAAAAGAGATTGAATTTTAGTTCTCAACGCAGTGCTTTGCCTGCTGTTCAAGATCACTCTTTAAAACAGTTTATCACGTGAATCTGAAAAATCTGATATTATTCCAAGAGATTAAAAACAAAAAGTATTGAATTCGCGGAAGTCTTATTACAAAAAAATCTTTTGAAAACGGTAAAAAATATATTTGTTAGCGCTGGCATTTCAACATAAACGTGTTATTTTAAAGAATTTCTATATGAACTACCCTTTACGTAGATAGGGATAACAATAGAGCTCCCACCCACTGCTTTGATTTACTAATTTTCTTCTTGCGTCTTTCCTACACCTTAGAAAGCAAGCATGTATTCATTGCATTCTACTAAAGCTCATTGTTCCCGAAAATTGTTTCCTTCCTCCGTAGTTTTTTGCTTTCTTAGTTACCTTTGTGCTCTGCTTTACTTCGCATTAAGCCAATAAATCCTTGAGCTTTGCCAAGCCTGGCTATGTGTAATCGATACAAAACCATTGTATTTGCGGTTTTGTTGCCAAATTCGTCTCATTTGCTATTCCAAGCACTTTCTAGCGCCAAATCTTCCCCGGCGCTGTGTGCTGAGGGGCGTGTGGGGCGAGCGGCTGTTATAAGCCATCAAAAATTAATTTCACTTCATAGATGTGACGGATTTGCATGCGAAATAATTTATGAGTTGCGTCGATGAACTTTGTTTTAGTGGAATGAATTTCTTTGTAGTTGCGTACTATATTCCAAATATAAGTGTGTGCAAAGATGCGAAGTCGAAGAAGAACAGTGGCAGGAAGCTTATTGAATTTAAGTAGGATGTTTTGACTGTGGTCGTTTGTTTGTCGAAGGAAGTGTTGTAAAGCAAATAATAAAAATAAAAGAAAGATCTATGTAATCCAAAAATTATAAAGGGGGTTTGAAAATATCCCCACAGGAAAAAGTCTATAGGAGTGATATCACACCATTTTGGTGACCAATCGACCGGCCCAAAACGTGAAATTATCTTCTCCCCGAAGTGTCCTCTCAATAAATTCATAATGCGAGGTGTTGCAAGTGGAAACATTTCGTTGAAACCATCAGGCATCAAATAGTCGGTTATCAAAGCGTGATAACGGTCGCCATTGACGGTTACACTCACTCACTCTCACCGGCATCATTATTGAAGAGACATGGACCAATGATTACAACGGCCTAACAACCACACAAACCCATTGTTTTTTCTGAATTAAATCGCAGCTCTTGAATCTCTTCCGATTGCTCTTTGTCCCTAATGCGGCAATTTTGCTTGTTTACATAACCATTGAGTCAGAAATAGGCCTCATCGCTTGGACCTTTTCAAGAGCCCGTAGAGCGAAAGGAAGGTCGATCGGGTTCTGTTCTTTCACAAGCAAGATCTCTTTACGTAAAATGCATCTGTCGTTCCATGCATTATAGTACGGATTCTGTACATTCCAGAAGGTTTTCCATTTTTGTATCATTACTTGTAGATTTTTTCAATTAAATGCTTAACTTGGTTATGGTAGGTCTTAATGGTAGTAATTTAACGATTTAGTGATCCACATTGTTCTAAAAGTTCCCGACATTTTTGCATTCGGGTTGAAATAACATCAGGGGTTTTCTCAAAGTTTGTATACTTATCTAGAGTACTTCGATTGAATGACCCGTTAAAGAAGAAATATACAACAGAAATGCCAGATAATTTTCTGCAGCATACTATAATATCCCAATACATTGACTTATTTTATTTCGAGGTCGTAAATTACAATACTCGTATAACATATGTATGTGAGGTAATACATCGTTCAGAACTTGTTCAGAGATATTCTTCATTACTTTGGGTCGGTAAACAAAAGCAAGTTTAATTTACCTAATCGCTTGGGGGATTTTGCGAGCCGTATTATTCTAGGAAATATTTATAAGTATAGATATTCGAAAGCAGTACTATTAGCACTAGGCTTGATTGCTCACTTTGAACCCAAGAAAACTTTTCTCTGTTTCATTCTGGATGCTAGTATATAATAACTAAAAAAATATACCTAAAAACCTCATGAAACACCCTAACAGCACCATTTTATAAGGTTATAAATTAACTTACTTGTTTTAAAATAAATTGATAATCCTTTACGGTAAAGTCAACTTTTATTTTTTTTTTTGAAATATTTGGCCAAACCAATTTTAGAAAACCAACATTGGGTCGTAATAGTAAAAAAAAATTCCGTGTTTTTAATTTTAGCCTAAAAATTCGAAATATTGACGACAGATGGTATACAAAATTTTTGTCTGAACTTCAAAACAAATTAAATTTTTATTTGTCTACTGAAAATATTTCGAATTCCAAAACGACTACATTATTTTTTTTCTGAGCCCTCAATCTCTTGACAAGAGTATTTTGACTATGCCTTTGTGCTCACCTTCGTATTCAATAAAATAATAGATTCCTACAATCACATTCGTAATCAGCGAAAGCACAGCGCTATTGATTAGTGAAACTCACAAAGGTAATAATAACAGAGCTCAGTGTCAATGTCACCCAGGTGAGAACACCAACATCACATGTGACTTATGGTATCTGCTATTTCAGCACTACAGTATTTGCCGTAAAGGTGCTCAACAATCACGTACACACACGAATCCACTGGCATGTACATATGTATGTGTGTATATACAAACGTGTGCGCACTTTCAGTCGAAACTTTTTTAATAATAAATAAATCAAAATGTCATAAATGTGCGTCAACAGTCACAGCTGACTAAATGACTGACGCTCTGTCTGCTTGCAAGCCAGGTTCGCGTTAAATCGTTTGTGCTTGAGATTACAGTGGGAATACGTAGGTTTATGAAAATATTTCTTTTGTATTTAATCTTATTTTTATTTATTTATTTCTGTTAATATTTGCCGCTGTTTTTTGCCCTTTGGTTTTTGCTTTTCTCGAAGCATATTTTTCTTTATTTGACAGTTGCGCGACAGAATGCTCCAACATACATGGATGTGTGTGTATATGTTTGAAGAAAAGTGTAGTTGTGTCTCATGTTAGTCATGGAAAAACGTAACGTTAATGTAGCTTTATTGGTAAAAAGAAAAATAATGAAGAATTGTATGAGACTCAGACTTTTCAATCATTTAAATGCTGCGAAATTTTAATTTCTCCTAAATGTATACTTCAAAACATAAAGCACATATACCGTACATTTACAATGTCCATACATTTATGTTTTCTCAAATTTAATAACAACACCAACAACAGTTTAAAAGCATTCCCTTACAAGCTGATTTGTCGATATTAAAAATTCCTTTTCAAGGCAAATTAAGTCTTCTCCGTGAGTGTAGTTGTGCAACATAGCTTTGCTCTGAGTTTCCGTGACACTTTGGCGCTTTGTGTGCTCTTCTGCCTGTCTTGGCATTTCGGTTGAGTTTATTGACCAAAATGGCATTAAACCTGCGACAAAATTGTTGTTGTTTGAAAATTTCATTATTGTGAAAGTGTGTTTGAAAACGAGAGTGAAATGCTTGCTTTGAACTGACGGCATTAAGTACAACTAAAGTTTAGATAATAAGCGATTATGAATATTTATGCGTTGCATCAGCGGAGATGAAGGAAGAAGTGAACTCAAGTTTTATAAGATAAAACATTTTATACATATACTACGAATACATGAGCTACTGTCTGTGGTATAATAATGCAAAAACGTTTTTCCCATGAAATCCTACAAGTTAATACGTATTGTGTATAGTGGGAAGTCAAGGATTCAAGTGAAATTTATAATTGTGTCCATTTTTATAATGTGACATAGATATCCAGGTATAGGATTTCACCAAAAAGTGGGCACGATGGGTACTTTTTCGAAATTTTTCTTTTGCCCACGGGTGTACCTTACTACTGCGATCCCAGAATAAGAATGAACTCGCACTTTTTTTGCCAAAGAACGCCACACTACGTTTCATCACGATATCTCAATTTTTACTCAAGTTACAACCTGCACAGACGGGCGGAGAGACATATAGTCCCTGGATTTCAACTCGTCTCGTCATCCTGATCATTTATTCATATAAGTATATAACCCTATCACTATCTCGATTAGTTAGTACAACCTTTAGCTGAATAAAACTATGTAAAGGGTGATTTTTTAAGAGCTTGATAACTTTTTTTAAAAAAAAACGCATAAAATTTGCAAAATCTCATCGGTTCTTTATTTGAAACGTTAGATTGGTTCATGACATTTACTTTTTGAAGATAATTTCATTTAAATGTTGACCGCGGCTGCGTCTTAGGTGGTCCATTCGGAAAGTCCAATTTTGGGCAACTTTTTCGAGCATTTCGGCCGGAATAGCCCGAATTTCTTCGGAAATGTTGTCTTCCAAAGCTGGAATAGTTGCTGGCTTATTTCTGTAGACTTTAGACTTGACGTAGCCCCACAAAAAATAGTCTAAAGGCGTTAAATCGCATGATCTTGGTGGCCAACTTACGGGTCCATTTCTTGAGATGAATTGTTGTCCGAAGTTTTCCCTCAAAATGGCCATAGAATCGCGAGCTGTGTGGCATGTAGCGCCATCTTGTTGAAACCACATGTCAACCAAGTTCAGTTCTTCCATTTTTGGCAACAAAAAGTTTGTTAGCATCGAACGATAGCGATCGCCATTCACCGTAACGTTGCGTCCAACAGCATCTTTGAAAAAATACGGTCCAATGATTCCACCAGCGTACAAACCACACCAAACAGTGCATTTTTCGGGATGCATGGGCAGTTCTTGAACGGCTTCTGGTTGCTCTTCACCCCAAATGCGGCAATTTTGCTTATTTACGTAGCCATTCAACCAGAAATGAGCCTCATCGCTGAACAAAATTTGTCGATAAAAAAATTTCGAACCGAACACTGATTTTGGTAATAAAATTCAATGATTTGCAAGCGTTGCTCGTTAGTAAGTCTATTCATGATGAAATGTCAAAGCATACTGAGCATCTTTCTCTTTGACACCATGTCTGAAATCCCACGTGATCTGTCAAATACTAATGCATGAAAATCCTAACCTCAAAAAATCACCCGTTATTATACTCTGTAGCAGCATGCTGGAAGTGCATAAAAACAAAGCAGTCACTCTCTTTTAGCATTGCTGTTAAAAACTATTGGGAATTGCTGTTATAATCGCGGTCAGGCAACAAAGCAATGAAATTTGTTCGTTTTATATTACTGCAAAACAGCCTGCGATCCCCTGTAATTTCGTTACAGCATGCACAACAGTGTAGGAATGTTACATGTTTGCGCATACAACAATGCAGTTGTTGTCTCGTCTTCACGAAGCATGGGAGCAGCACTGTAGAAAATTATAAGTGCAACCGAATGACCGAATGTTAATACAATTTCAATCATGTTTGTTAACATTCTCTTTTGATAGTCGTGTGTCGGTAAGTGCGGGTCGGTATGTGATCGCGATCAAAGTTTGTGTAAAAGTAAGAAATTAATTATTTAGTGAAGTTTATTGAGTTATATTTTAAAGTTATTTGAATCTGTAAATGTGAGTGATAAGTGTGTGTTATTTGATTCACTCGAAAGTGTGCAAATGCAATTTAGCAAAGCAGTGCACAATGTGTTGGTTCGTCAAACATGTTTCAGCATGCGCGTGTGAAAAATTGTGCTTTAGCTCGAAGTTTCCCAACTGCGTGTTGTAAACGCAGCAAATATGTAAATAATGGTGTATCTAAGTTTAGTGAGAAGTCAATAATTATCAATGTTAGTGAAATTAAATTATTTTTATCGTTCGATCGTAACGTTTAAAATACCCGACGTGCGTTTAATTGAAATAAATTAAATATACTTACATATGTACATATGCAGGCAATAAAAGGTAAGGGTGAACACGAATATGTGTATGCACGTCCATTTGATATTAAAACTGTTTTTAGTCATATGTATGTATGTAGATTATATATAAATATATAAATACCTATTTACATATGTTTCTATAATTGTATGAACAAATGCATATATGTACATACGTAATTAAAAAAAAAATAGTATATTGTATGTATGTTTAAATTCAAATATTTATAATTTTATATTGTTTTAATTAAGTTTAAGTGCTAATAGTATAAAAAGTATACATATGTACTTATATAAGGTTGGTTAAGGCAAAGAACTTCTTTCAAAATCATACGTTTTCTGGTTAAGCTATGAAGCTTCTAAGCCTAAATATTATACATAAGTATATTCCTTCACTATTGTTTTATATTACGGGTGCAACTGCTTTAGGCACTGAAAAGTATGCAACACCTCTAACCAATAGCCGTGAATTTATGATACAAATTAAATTGTTAACAAAACAATTTATAACCACATTTCATTTAAACTGACTTGTTGAGTTGTGTGGAAGTGAGTAATTTTCGACAATTACCTTTCAAGTGAATATGAGCAATTTGAGCGAAAATTAAGTAGACATGTTGAGAGTGAGTACATACATACATATGTACACATGGCTCACATGAGTGTGGCAATAAGTGTATCATGTATGCATTTATGCTATTTAAGTGTGAATAAATTCGTCGGAATAATCATAAATCATGCGCCACAAAGGCAGTTATGCCTCTAACTTTTGAGCGAATACCTATAATTACAAGTGTGAATAAAATGGGAGAGCAGGACTCAAAGTAAGGAAAGGTACACGTGTGTTGCCCTGTGTTACTCCATAGTCTAATGAAGTCATTACCGCAACAGACAGTTATAAATCAACCGTTATATTACGTTTACTACGGTGTGCATATGCGTTAGGGATATAAGTGTAAGAAAGCAGGTTCGGTAAGCGTTAAACGGAAATTATCACATACGCGAACAGCTGTTTCCTCAACGAGCCAGCGAGTATTTTCTACGATTTTTCTTTTTCAAACTTTAATTCCCCTATAAATATTATACATATATTGCCAACTAATTGCAATGCAATTGCATTAACGCTGTAGAATAGCTCGCTTTTCAAATTGCAACGTTCTGTCCATATTTTTATAATTTGTATACCCGGAACAAGGTATATTAAGTTTATCATGAAGTTTCTAATATTCAAAAGGATACGTTGGAGACTCTATATTATATGTATAGAAATGATCAGCGTGAGGAGTTGGTTTGGCTATGTCCATCTGTCTTGCTCTCTGTCTGTATATATGAGAATTAGTCGCTCAGTTGTTGAGGTATCGTTCTGGAATTTTGCACAGGTCGTTTTCTCCTCAAGAAGCTATTCATTTGTCGGAATTGTCGATATCGAATCACTATATCATATAGCTGTCATACAAAATGTATGATCGTAATAAAATGGGTGTATTGAAAACTTTTTTATTTGAGGAGATATATTCTCCAAAATTATCAGAGGTTTTTATCAAAGACAACGATATAATCTCCGCAGAAATTGCTTAGATCGGATCACTATAGTATATACATAGCTGCTATACAAACTGCATGATCGTAGTGAAGTGTTTGCTTTTGCATTTGACGAGATAGTTTCATGAAATTCAATCTGCAATCTCCCAAGAATTTGTTCAGATCGTGTCACTATAACATATAGCTGCCATACAAGCGGTTAGAACAAAATCGAGACAAAAATCTTTTTATACCCTTTTATGCTATGAAAAATGTCACTGTTAAGGCTATTTGAGCCTCGATGCAGCCAAAGTTAACATTTTCCTTTTTTATTTCGAAACTCTCTTCCACAGTCGTGGAAAAAATTCAGTTAGCGTATGAATGCCGCTGCGTTCAGGCAAATTAAATTAAAAACGAATCAAGCGTCGGCGACTTTTGGCGCATTCAGTTACAATTACAGCTCATTTCCGTCGCGACATGGCAAACTGCACCGCTAACCCCACCAAAATAAAAACAGGAAGTTAAAGTAATCCTTAGCGCGACACAGGTGTTGCGAAATTCCCGAGCTATGAAAAAGCAAACATAAAAAATAAATAAATCTTTCGGCGTTCACTCGCCCCCGCTCCCACGTTTTTGCGCTTTACCATCCTTCACTCCACTTTCCACCTTCTGTAATTTTCCGCAACTACGCTTCCCCCGCCATTTGCCTGTTGGTGCGTTCGCTCGGCGAAGTGTCATCGCGCACACTTGTCTAAGCGATTTTTGATTACACTTCCGTCGGAAATTATCATACATCCTTCAGCTTGAATAATTTTTATACAATTTCCAAGCGAGCGACACCATACAAGCATTCCCAGCGCCATAGCAGACAGACAACTTGCACACAGCCACACACGTGCATGCCATCATACTTGTATATCAAAGCGCTGTTTACCTTTCTATAGGGTGATTTTTTAAGAGCTTGATAACTTTTTTAAAAAAAAAACGCATAAAATTTGCAAAATCTCATCGGTTTTTTATTTGAAACGTTAGATTGCTTCATGACATTTACTTTTTGAAGATAATTTCATTTAAATGTTGACCGCGGCTGCGTCTTAGGTGGTCCATTCGGAAAGTCCAATTTTGGGCAACTTTTTCGAGCATTTCGGCCGGAATAGCCCGAATTTCTTCGGAAATGTTGTCTTCCAAAGCTGGAATAGTTGCTGGCTTATTTCTGTAGACTTTAGACTTGACGTAGCCCCACAAAAAATAGTCTAAAGGCGTTAAATCGCATGATCTTGGTGGCCAACTTACGGGTCCATTTCTTGAGATGAATTGTTGTCCGAAGTTTTCCCTCAAAATGGCCATAGGATCGCGAGCTGTGTGGCATGTAGCGCCATCTTGTTGAAACCACATGTCAACCAAGTTCAGTTCTTCCATTTTTGGCAACAAAAAGTTTGTTAGCATCGAACGATAGCGATCGCCATTCACCGTAACGTTGCGTCCAACAGCATCTTTGAAAAAATACGGTCCAATGATTCCACCAGCGTACAAACCACACCAAACAGTGCATTTTTCGGGATGCATGGGCAGTTCTTGAACGGCTTCTGGTTGCTCTTCACCCCAAATGCGGCAATTTTGCTTATTTACGTAGCCATTCAACCAGAAATGAGCCTCATCGCTGAACAAAACACGCGCGCGAAACACATTTCGAACCGAACACTGATTTTGGTAATAAAATTCAATGATTTGCAAGCGTTGCTCGTTAGTAAGTCTATTCATGATGAAATGTCAAAGCATACTGAGCATCTTTCTCTTTGACACCATGTCTGAAATCCCACGTGATCTGTCAAATACTAATGCATGAAAATCCTAACCTCAAAAAAAATCACCCGTTACTTGCCTGCCTTTTTAACTGTTTGTCTGTTTGTCAGCCTGCTTGTGACACGTGCTCCCGCCTCTCAGCTCAGGCGTTAGCACTCCGTCATTTATACATTCATTTATTGCTTCATGCAAACGCAAGTGTGTGCTGTCTTATGCTCACACTCACTCCCTTTTGGAGCACCTGCTTATGGCCACGCAACGACTCCTCTATTAAAAAGGGAACAAGGATAACAGTTCCTTGACGGCCTCTTAAAATGCAATAAAAATTGTCATTGATATTGTTATTGTTATTGTCTATTTTTCTTTCTTTTTCGCCTTCTATTGTTCACTCATCATTGTGCCGTTAGGTAATTGCGTGCATCAAACACATTTCAGTTTTAAGTTTTTTCTCTTAAGTACCTCTTTTAGTGGCGTTTTAGTCATTCCACTTCATTTAATTCATTCAGCAAAATCGTAAATTTCTCGAACATATCCGGCAGCAGTTAAAAGTTGTGTTCTCATATAATAAGTAAAAGAAAAAGTGGGGAATTTTCAATACTGAGTGTTATCAGTCAATAGACAAATTCTGATGTTATGCTCGTATATAATTTTAGGGTGAAGCTAAAAATATAAAATCTTTATACAGTTTAATATCATGGTTTAAATATTTCAAATCTATCTTCTAATATCAAATTATACTAAATTGAACAAAACACATTATAAATCGTAGACGTGCATATTTTATTATATACTTTGTTGCAATGTATAATACTATAGTCAGTTCGTTTATTAAATAGAAAAATTTCACAAAAAAAAACGATATAGGCTAAGTTTTGAAAATCTCTCGAGAACTTCTTCTGCACTGACAGCAACGCCAGCCCATTCAATCTATCTTGAAGCATGTTCGTCTTCAACCACGTTTTCATGCAGCGAAGTGTCGAAAAAGAGCGTTGAAGGCTCGCATTCGTCACAGGAAGTGTGCAAAATATGCGAAGAAACCAATGTTGATTGGGTATAGGTCTACATCGCAGTTCTTCAACGTTTTCAATACAGTAGACGGTAACTTGTTGTCTGTTGATTTTTGCTTCGGCCCCCAGTGGCACTCCCAGTGATCAGTTCACCTTTGAGCATCAAACGTCGCATGACGTTGTCATTATCCAAAAGGCCTTTGAAGTGATCTATCAAGCAAGTAGCAAACTCAGTTGAAATCCATTCAATACTTCTCTAAAAAAGCGTATCTTCAAATCTTCGCCGTTGTATCTAACAGAAGAATGTACACTGAGACCCAATAGTATTTTTCGCAAATTCTCACGCAGAAATTTTCGGTTTTTTGTTTTTCGGCCGCAGACTCTTGGTTTTTCTTCGTCAATTTTTAGTTTTGTCGTAATTTTTTCGTGTCTGAATAAATATACCGAAAATGTTCTTGTTTTTGTCTTCGATTTCGGTACGTTGCAAGCAGCGTATCTGTCATATTTGATGCATTTTCCAGATTGATCGATTCTTTCTGAGAAATGAGTGAATGAGTTAGAGATAGAATATTACATAGGCGAAAAATCCCAATCATAAATTCATGAGCATCGTTGCTTTTCCCGTTCTTTCCTTATTTTTACAGTTATTAATTTTTGTCACAGCTCTGACGATCAACGACAATTTTGCGGCATATTGGATAATTACATCGTGCCGTTGAACCCATCTTGTTTTACATAACTGCATAAGTGGTTCGTTTGGGACACGTGTTCTTGAAAAATTTGTCCACCTCTCTTCTGGTATTGCATACCATCTTTACTAATCGTTTCTTAACAAATTTGGAAATACTGTTATTCAATTTGTAGGAATAACAGGGAGTTACATCAGCATTTTTCGCCTCTTTTTTATTTTGTTGATCGCTCCGATGTGCATTATCAAATTAAGATTAAGAACGATTCGTCCAAGGGCAACTCCAGTGAGAGATAACTCTTCGTCAGTTTGCATGTATTCGCAGACATAGTTTCATGTTCTATTTCGGAGTCATCAGAGCCAATCGTATCAATCGAACAGATCACAGATGGAGCTGAATTCAGCACCTATAATATTTTAAGTTCTACGAGACATTTTTCCTCCCTGTGAATGTGCCACGTATGTTATATTTGTCTGATCAGAATATCCTCAGGGATTGTATTATTGTCTTCGACAAATTAAAAAGTCGATTGTTCAGTTTGTATGATATCTATATGCTATTATTGTGGGAAATCGGTTAACAATTCAGGAGTATCTTGATAAGAAAAGGACGTGAGAAAAATTTCTGGTGGGTATGTCCAAAACTTGGAAGATCGAAGTAGTCCCGAATGAGTCCTTCCGTCATCACGCACAACAATTGAAGCTCTGCTCATCCACTTTAGGGAAGTTTTATTTGAATATATTTCTGTTTTGTTTGTCCGTCCGATCAAACAATTTGCTGATTTTTCATTCTGGTAGTGAGTAGCAGTTTTTTCTTACAGAAAATGTCCCTTAACTGTTTTAAAAGATAATAAGCACAGTTTGTTCTTAGGCCCAAAACCTTCAACTCACTTTGTGCTGCAATGTACTCATTTGAAAATTTACCAATAGAAAATCGGACTCCAGTGAAGTGTAGTATAACTAAATTAGGCTCTGAATTAAAAGAGAGTCTTGCTATACTCTGGACACTTAAAATAAACACAATTTATTTTGAATTCAAACTGTCAACTTCATTAGTTTTCCGAAACATCCTAAAATATTCTCTCAGTGCATATTTGTGTCCCTTCCAAGTATTTTTGTAACCAATCACCTCACCTTGGCTTCCCACGACATGACAGCTTTGTTGTAACCGTAATTACCAACTAATTAAAGGTATTTGTAACTACTCATCCAATTAATTATTTGGACTATCAACGCTGTCGATCAGCTTATCAACAATCTGGCCTAAAACAATAAGTATGAACAACAACAAGTATCATATTGCCGGCGATGCCATTTTTCACTCCACGTAGCAGCTTGTTCAAAGGACGAAACGGCAAACTGTGCCATTTCAACGTTTGCCTCGAGTTCAGTCTGCTTAGCAGTATTTGCTGTTTGCTTTTATTTATTTTACGCCGAGGTATTGTTGTCAGCAGCAGGGAAATAGACCTTGCAGACACGAAGCGAGATACTTGGATGATAGCTGTGGCAAGTGTGCTAAATTTGTGTGGCTATTGAGATGATGTTGTTGCTGTTAGGACTTATTGTTTATTTTGATGGCGTTATTTACGCCAAAAGTCCTCGCAAAATTTCGTATTTGGTTTTGAGTTAAGCGAGTTTGTTGTTGCAACTGCTGGCGTCGCTAGCAGGAAATCGGGGTTTCAATCAGATTTTAGAGACTTTTGATCTATTTTCTTGTTAATAATGGCAGGCAGATTAATCATCCCGAATGGAGGACTTTGATAACTTAATAGAAATACGCCTAAATGTAGGCAATATTTCCAATGTTTCTATTTAAAGCTGTGAAATATAACGTGAGTTTTCTAATAATCAAAATTTGATTCCACTAAAATCCTATCAAACTAAACTAAAATGTTCCTCACAGAAAAACAGCAAAAACATCTAATCTATTGGGATATGCTCTGAATATATTTCCTTCATTCCAAATAACACGAGAAATAATTTTGTTACAATGGCATCGCTTCCGGCAACTTGTACTCGTAATAATCAGCTGATTTTGCTGAACCTCTATTTTTAATAGAGTTGCCGCTTTGCTTCCATTCATTCACGAACGATAGTTGGCGCTGCAGCTGGCCCTTTATGCTGCAGTAAATCTCTGACAGCAGCCAATGGCGACAGCCAGCTAATGCAATTCACATTTTGCCAGTCACGTACGCAAGTAAATCAATTAAGTTTGTCATAAATTTGAGTATCAACATTGCATTTACTCTACTTTCTCTCACTTCATTTACTTCGTTTTATTCATTTGCACATTTATTGAATTTAGATTGCTCCACTATACAAATATTTATTGAATTTACACAAGGGAAATGGTTGGAGATTTTTCCTACATTTTCTTAATATTTATTTGCTAAAAGATGTAAATGAGAGTACTTGTGAATTAGGGAATCTAAGAAGGGCATACTTAAAAATAATACGAGTGCACGATGATTTTACAAATATTAGAATTTTATTCATGAATAAAATGAAAATCATATGATTTTTTAGCTTTCAATCTTAATTTATTTTTTAGGAATTTTTTTGAGCAAAAGTATAGGCGAACTTTCATATCTTTACTCTACTTTGCTATAAATGAGGCAGACATTAGCATCGCATCTTAACATCTCAAATCCCATTTTATTATCATCAATCTCAGCGTATATGTATATCACTAAAAAAACAACTAAAAATATAACTAAAACGCGTTGGCGTTATTAGTAGAGAATACAATTTGTTGAGACGCCCTTCGAGAGGTAGTCTTGCTTTGGTTGACTCTATTGTAAATAGGCCTAATATTCATTTATGACTAAAAATTTGCGACGAAAAAATACTTCTGGGCTTAAAAGATGACAGAAAAATGTTAAATGAGGCATTTCCAAATTTGAATAAATTCCATACCGTATTTAGCACCAAATTATTTCATTTAGATCTTTTGTAAAATTTTCAACAAATTTTATTTGAGTGAGAAGAAAAACAAGTCGATATTAAAGGATTGGATAGCCAGCTACGAAGGTTGCCTCATATATTTCGGTATTAGGGAACAAAAACAAATTTTAATCATCCAAAATTTATTTATTGTTTTTAAAAATATTCACAATTAAGAGATATGTACATATTGTAATTTCGCATCCGTTTGAACTAATTGTTTAAGCACTTTTATCACACTGGTTGAGGTATCTCCTAAATATTCCTTCTGACCGCATCTACCGCTTCTTCAGCTCTCGAAAAACGTTGACCCCTTGTTTTAATTTTTTACGTACGGGAACAAAAAGGAGTCATTCGGTGCCAATTTTCCAAAAAAAACAGGCAGCCATTTGCTTGGAAGCACTTCGAAGAACTTTTGTTGGATTAGGCTCATTTTGGAATACCAATACGGTCGACTGCTCTTTACTTTCGGGCGCATACATATAAATCCAGATTTCATCATCTCTTACGATGCCATTAATATGTTTCGGAACCACCTTTGTCGTATTGCTTAACATTTCTGCGGAGTCCGATGCGGACTAATTTATTTGGCACTCAAATTTTCATGCAATACTGAATGTATGCTAGTCGTAATGTCTATATAGAGACAACACTATTTCACGATGGGCTGCATGAAATCATGCTCTATTAGTTTGCGCACAGCATCAACAGTTTTCGGACAACAACTGATTTTGGACGACCTTCTCGAAATTCGTCTCGTGTGATTTACGACTTTGATGAAATTCACCATACCATCACTAAACACTGGCTGCAGTTGGAGCTTCATTTTCTGAAATTTAATTAAGTTCATCGATTCACTCTTGACGAGTTAATCCACGTGGAAAGTTGTAAAAATAATCGCTCGAAAATGTTAATTCCATTTAAGGTCAAGAAGAATAGTTTATCTTACTGTAAACAACACAAATAGCACTCAAACTTTTACAATTACATTGTGAGTTTCCAAATTGCAACACTAGGGTTGCCGAATTTCGAAATATATTCACAGCTGTAAGTGTTATATATTTCGATTTTTGATGTTGATCTCGCTCTGTTTCCTCATGTTATGAAGAAAGTAGTAAAAATAAATTCAGTATTTGTGCATTACATTGTGGTCTTAACTGAGTATAGTAAAAATAGAATAGATCAAATAGAGCCATTTTTGCCGAAAACTCGAATGCCTTTTGAAAGTAATTTCATGAAGGTAGGCATCGTTCCTATTGGTAAAAACCTGTGATAATCGATTTTCACAATCTGTTTTCACCGGAAAAAGTCATTCGCCCTAAGCAGAAATAGGTGGTATTCAGACTATAAGTAAAAACCTCCCAACCGCGCTCCTCGATTCGCTATCAATGCGTGCGGCCTAGCCTTGTTCTGATGGAACACAATACCGCTTTTATTGGGCATAGCGGTCTGCCTCCAAGCGTTTGCTTCCGTTAGACAATTTAATTGTTAAAAGTACAGGTCCTAATTAGAATTCTGATTCTACCACATAGCAAAAGCTTCTTTATACGATTCCATCACGTCTGGTTTCGCTTGATGTTGTTGTAAGCAGCCCACTTTTCATTACATTACATTGCGATTCGCAATTCGAAAATCGGTTCATTGATTTTTTTTTCTTTTTTTTTACGTTAACTCGTTAGGCAGTTTTTTTATACAGCCGTATATAAATAATTCTAATAGGTTTTGTGCAATATTTAGCTCATTACTAATCAGAAAACCGCTTGGGTTTGGATTAGAGGATTTGAGATTTTTGACAATTAGCTTCCTGTTTTATTATGCCTATCTTTGCGACGTGGTGAAACAATGCTGATTCAAATAATCAAAAAATTATCTATGAAATTTCTTAAGCACGAAAATCTTATTTTTCTAACGCCATATCTAACCCGCAACTCGATTTGTGTAATAATCTAACAGTGAATTGAAAATTTTAGTTTTTCTTATGATAGACCAGATAATGTCCGCCATTTATTATCCAGCTAATATTTAGGATATTGTTTAGTCCCATCTCTTAAAACATTTGTTTCTCACTTACTTTTAACTTTAATATAAATATTTTGGAAACAAATTGTTTACGAATTTTACTGGAAAACAGACATTTGTAAAATACGTCACTCAGATTTGAAATGGTGGTTGATATCCTAGAACAGAGATTTTGAGTAAATAAAAAAGTGAGAAGAGATATAAAAGTATCTTTTAATAAGGATCTTGTACCGGGTTTTGGATAGATGGTTCACCGAATTCGTTCCTGCAAAAGAAGTCAGCCTCCACGACTAATGTTATATTAAGAAAAATTGGAAAAAACCTTTTGTCATAACGGGTGATTTTTTTGAGGTTAGGATTTTCATGCATTAGTATTTGACAGATCACGTGGGATTTCAGACATGGTGTCAAAGAGAAAGATGCTCAGTATGCTTTGACATTTCATCATGAATAGACTTACTAACGAGCAACGCTTGCAAATCATTGAATTTTATTACCAAAATCAGTGTTCGGTTCGAAATGTGTTTCGCGCTTTACGTCCGATTTATGGTCTACATAATCGACCAAGTGAGCAAACAATTAATGCGATTGTGACCAAGTTTCGCACTCAGTTTACTTTATTGGACATTAAACCAACCACACGAATGCGTACAGTGCGTACAGAAGAGAATATTGCGTCTGTTTCTGAGAGTGTGGCTGAAGACCGTGAAATGTCGATTCGTCGCCGTTCGCAGCAATTGGGTTTGTGTTATTCGACCACATGGAAGATTTTACGCAAAGATCTTGGTGTAAAACCGTATAAAATACAGCTCGTGCAAGAACTGAAGCCGAACGATCTGCCACAACGTCGAATTTTCAGTGAATGGGCCCTAGAAAAGTTGGCAGAAAATCCGCTTTTTTATCGACAAATTTTGTTCAGCGATGAGGCTCATTTCTGGTTGAATGGCTACGTAAATAAGCAAAATTGCCGCATTTGGGGTGAAGAGCAACCAGAAGCCGTTCAAGAACTGCCCATGCATCCCGAAAAATGCACTGTTTGGTGTGGTTTGTACGCTGGTGGAATCATTGGACCGTATTTTTTCAAAGATGCTGTTGGACGCAACGTTACGGTGAATGGCGATCGCTATCGTTCGATGCTAACAAACTTTTTGTTGCCAAAAATGGAAGAACTGAACTTGGTTGACATGTGGTTTCAACAAGATGGCGCTACATGCCACACAGCTCGCGATTCTATGGTCATTTTGAGGGAAAACTTCGGACAACAATTCATCTCAAGAAATGGACCCGTAAGTTGGCCACCAAGATCATGCGATTTAACGCCTTTAGACTATTTTTTGTGGGGCTACGTCAAGTCTAAAGTCTACAGAAATAAGCCAGCAACTATTCCAGCTTTGGAAGACAACATTTCCGAAGAAATTCGGGCTATTCCGGCCGAAATGCTCGAAAAAGTTGCCCAAAATTGGACTTTCCGAATGGACCACCTAAGACGCAGCCGCGGTCAACATTTAAATGAAATTATCTTCAAAAAGTAAATGTCATGAACCAATCTAACGTTTCAAACGATGAGATTTTGCAAATTTTATGCGTTTTTTTTTTTTAAAAAGTTATCAAGCTCTTAAAAAATCACCCTTTATTTCTTTAAGTGGTGAGTTTACTTAACCTGAGCCAATGCAAAGAGTATTTGAGAAAATTTGAATAATGAAGATTTTATAAAAAATAAAAGAATAAAAGTAGATTAAAGGAAATATTAAAGAATATAAAATTTGTATCCATTTCCTCTACTTAAAACCTAAAACAAACTATTTAGCAGCATATTATCCTACTGAAACTCTTAATATCGTGCCGCGTGAATAACAGTGAGCCAAAATGAATAAATTAATTAGTAGACGCAGTAGAAATGAAGTGGCCGAGTTATGAATTGTTGTTCGCTGCGTGTGCTTACCGACGCTTAACGGAATTATACGCAACGGTTATTTGTGAAAATCGCTATTGAATCTTTTCAATTTATTACCGGCTTGTTTTGCTATTTCCATCGACCAACAAAATCTAGTGGTGGATTATGATGTTTGCGGACGCGAAGGCAACGATAGAGGCGGGACATAATCCGGCTCGTCTATATGAAAGAAGAAATAAATGAACAGATGAGTTGTGGGTAATGAATGAGTTGTCGCCTGGTGGGGGTAGTAAATCCGCTGCTAGAAGCTCTCAACCAAACTATCATTGCCTCGTTAAATGCTGCCAAATTATACAGGAATATTGGGAAAATGGCTGAGCGGGCTTTGGTCTGCGAAGCAAGTGCTTGCTGTTAAAGCCATTCAAGTGGCATAACGTCGCCAAATCGGTTGGTCTGCCCTGCAAACATCCACACTTAGATACATATAAACAGCGAATATACAACAAAGCGACATTGTAAATCGTTTTTGTGCCACAAAATTTATAACTCGCTATATTAAATGCAGCTTTTATACCCCATCACATTGCCACTTGCTTATTACGAGCACTTTTGGGTAATATTTTCATGATACTGAGTCGTGAAGGGTGCCTCTTGCCGATTTACGCTCTATTTGTTGTTGTTATTTTTAGTGTAGATGGCCAATAATTTTTATGCGTTCAACCGAGTGCCATCACCCCTCCATATCCGCTTTTACCTCAGGCACTTTTTATTAAAAGTGACTAACGTTTATTTTGCTTAGCTGCTCAGCTCTAAAAGGATCAACACAATTGCCATTTAGCTGGCACAATTTAGCCACTTTGTTTACATTGCTCATAAGAAATACATCGTTTTGGTTGGTTTCTTATTATTATTTTGCGTTTGCTAAGTGGAGAATAAAATCTGTTTAGCTTTCTTCGTTTTGAAGTCAAATGCTGAAGGAATTTTTCGGCTGGCTTCTCTTCTCTTTAAGTGATACCCAGTGCTTAAGTGACTAGCCATTAAGTTTATTCACTTAAAGTGAGCATATAAAATATTTAAATTTGCTTTGGCAAAGTAGGTTTGTTTATATGCAAATAAATGGTGACGGAAGGCCAGCCAAAGTCATGAAAGCGAATGAGATGAGGAAAAATTGTTCAGTAGGCCAAACATTTTTAAACTAAGATGTTAGTCTTCGCAAAATACAGCTATGAGAATATTGGAAATTAAAATTAACTTCTATATTTCTGATTGTCAACTAAATAGGTTAGTAGCGTTGTTTAAAATATTTTACTATTCATTTTATTATCGCCTTTGACTATTACAAAATTTTATTATAAAAAGCTCCAATTATGAAAAAGCATGAAGATTTTGAAAGAATTTGTCTTCAAGAATTACGTTCACTACGACATATTGCTATTACGATATTCCCTTTTCCACATCTTGTCCCAGCTTAATTGAAGTAAGAGAGGCAGCGGCTTTATTTTCGGTTAAATTGTTCAATAGATAGTTGTGATTGAATTCATTGAGAAGAGCTGTCGGTATCACAAGATTCTGAAAACTATAGTTTTGTACCCACAAAATGCTAGATATATTATATTTTGTATATATGGCAACTTCGTTATGCAATGACTTACGGTTGTATCAAGTAGTTAGGGATTTTATTTTATAAGGATTTCACTGGTACATCTTCTTCCATGCAATCTACTTGCACTAGCTAGCGTATTGGTTGGACTTTTTTTAATTATATTCATGTCGCCGTAGAGTACATCTAGTTCTTGGTTCTATTTTCTTCGATACTCATCGCTCAAGAGGACGGCGCCAAAGATCTAGCAAAGAACAATTTTTTTAAATACTCCAAGTGCTTTCTGATTTCGGGCCGTTATCGTCCTTGTTTCTTCACTATATAATAGAACGGGAATAATGAGAGAGTGTAATTTTAGTTGACGAGAGAGGAATCTGCTTCTCAATTGCCTACCGATCCCAAAGTAGCACCTCTTGGCAAAAGTTATTCTGCGCTTGATCTCCAGGCTTACATTATGGAATTTCATGCTGGTTTCGAGATATACAAAGTCCTTCTTTTTCGAATGTATTGCTGCCAACAGTGAGTTCCCAAGATCCGAGGCATCTTTGTATGTGACTTCCAGGTACCTTGCCCTCGTTCACCACAAAACCAATCTCTTTCGCTTCTTTTTCTATGCTGGAAAAGACGGCTATATTATTAGGGACTAAGATGTCAATATAGTCTAAGAAATCAAGTAGCATAATATATACTTTTATAGCAGTGGCACTGTCTGTTCTGAAGTTAGGTTAGCTGCACGTATCACTTTTTCCACCATTATATTGAAAAACGCACAGCAGAGAGAATTACCCCGTCGAAAACCTCTCTCTGTATCGATCTATCTATTTATGACGGGTCTTCTCCATTATTGGACAGCTAGGACGAAATATTAATTACTTTTGGTGAGGTCATTGACCCTTTTGGTTGTCTTTAGCAACAACCATTGTCGAGGTCAATGACCTTTATTTTGGTCAACGACTCTTGTAATAGGTGATCCAAGTATATGTACTTTTTTCAAGGGTCTTCTTTAGGATTTAATGTGTTGTGAAAATCTGATCTAGAGCGGATTTGTCAGTTGTAAGGTCACACTGATAGGATCAAATCAGCTTATTTAAAATGGGTTTAAGTTTTTCTCACAATACTACCGAACAAATCTTATATGCAATATAAAGAAAATTATTACGAGATCATCATTGAGCAAATACACATCCTACCAAATTAACTTAGTAGCTAGAACATGCGTCTTTCAAGCTCCTCGCCGTCGGCTTTAAACAGCTCAGCCGGTATTTCAACGGCCTCTGAGGCTCTGTTGTCGGAAATGACCGCACTAAATTCATATTAGAAAATCTGTCATATTTTGAAAGGGACCATTTCGCCTTTGTAAGATCATTTAGGCAGCTCCTAGGGCAAAAGGAACGATCAGACAACGAGAATAATACCAGAAGTATAAACAAGATATGAATCGCCAAATAAAGAAACAAAAAGAAAGTCGTCTAAACAGCAAGACTCACTTTACAGGTGCAGAGATTAACAAGGTTCTTAGTTTAAATCCAATTTGTTGATTGGAATGATGGCTGTCATATAAACTTTTTGAAAGGGAAGCTTATTCGTTTCGATGGTTAGTAATAAAACATCACATGAATCCCGAAATGAAGAAGCATAACCGAAAGTCGTTTGGCATCATACAAATGGCAGGTCCTGATCAACAATCAAGGGTGGGACCAAAGGAAGGACGGTGCTTAAAGTCTTTTCATGGGATCTATAAGAGGATGGAGAATAGTAAAGTTCTATCCAAAAATCTAGCGAGCCAAAGAAAAGTAATGAGAGTTCATTGAAGTAAAAAACGGCGATCAAAGGCGACAACCTTAGGCTTCGCCTGAGGAAATATTGAAACCAGGAGGAAAATTATTTTAAAAAAGCGGTCCTTCTTTAGTAGAAAATACCAACCTGCCCGTAGAAAATTACGGCTCTAAGTATAATTGTAAATTTGTCTAAAACATCAGGCTATTTCCTTTAAGACTTTACAATTCTGTCAAGCTAAATACCGTTATGACCAATTTAAAGCCAAAAATTTCAACAACTTTCATACTTTACACCATTCTCCACACTAAAAGCGAGACAAATTATGTTAAATTTACACATTCGAAAATTTTCCGCGCAATTGAACTTTAAATAAGCAACAACAGTAATCACAGTAACGACAGAAGCTACAACAAATAAGCAACAGCGTATAATAATAAACAAATTTGAGGCATGCCAACAAACACGTGCCACAAAAGTGAGCTGAGCAATTTGCGCCCCGTTGCGGTGATGCTAATGAAATAATTGACTACAAATACAAGCCAAACACACACACACATACATACTCTCATATATATAAACATAGAGTGAAACCAAGTGATTTACAAACACTGGAGCTTAGTAAAACACACAGCATAGTTGAGTGCTGGCGCATATGCCACTTTCATAAACAATAACAACGACAGCGAGAACAATAACAGGAGTTGTAGAAGTGTGAGAGCCCGCATGAGTGTGTGTGTATGTTTCAGCTGGTATGCTGTGACTTTCAAGCTGACAACACTGATGAGGCTGCCACATTGCAGGGACAGCATGCATCACACCAAGCCAGCGGTGTGGGCGGCGAAACAGTTATGCCTGCATAGCCGTTGGTATGTGTCATCCATCAAACCCTCACCCGCCGGAATGTGGCATGCATGAGTAAGGCTGTACATTTTTGATGTGTTATGAAGTTAGTGTTGTTGCAGCGGAGCGGGTATCATTTGTTTGTGGTAACTTTTGTTGTGCTCTGGTGGCAACTCGACACTCGACACTCTAGTGTGCTTGTTTATATGTTTATGTGGTGGCTAGTGTTGCTGATGAAGCTAATCATGACTTTATTACACTAACGATTGCTGATGAGTGTTTGCAGGTGTTGTTGCATGCGATGATATTTTATTGTAAGCAGTAACAACAACGTTGCCACTAGCTATACCGTCGCAACTGACTTCAGTTAGGAAAAATATTAAATGTTTGCGAACTCCACTGGGCGTATGAGTAACGTGATTTTGGCATAAATTGTGGTTTGTTGATTGGAAGGAAATGAAAATTTCATGAGTTGTTGCACCTCGGTGGATAAGCAAAAGCAGCGGTCGGATGGCACATCATCGTAGGCTGGTGAGCAGCTGACAGGCGTAGTTTGGACACAAATTGACAGGTAGATTGACGGACAGCCAAATGTGTGGAAGGAGCGCTGAAACTTAACTGTAGAAGCAGCTAATCGAGTGAACTTGAGCGTGTGACAAGAATAATAACAAAAAACATTCAATTAGTACTATAAAGTAAACGCTCATTGTTGTCATACAGTTAAGTGTAGGCGAAACTTACCGTTTGCATGCCTATTTCAATTCTTTTGTAGGAGACCGTGATTTTTTGGTTATTTCGCGTAGGATATTAAATTTCCGATTGCAAAGATAAGTTACGACGACCAAAAACCAAAGTAAATTACAGTTTCAAATTTTGTTTATCTAATAATAGTATATAGCATATAAGTTCATGTCTGTAGGTGGTCCCCAACTTAATTTAAACAAGTAAGGAAGGACTAAGGTCGGATGTAACCGAAGGTTTCATACTCTTGTATATTGCTGAGATCAACGCCGGGGAAATATATCCATGAGTTGGGAATTCTTTTATTTGAAAATGTTGCGAACGAATGCAACAATCATTGTTCGACAAAATCGTGAATAAATTACAATAAAATTTTTATCTTATTAACTTATAGACTTAATTAGTTTTATAACTACTTATATAGGGTGTAATGTGGTATGTGTCTGAGCTGATTGCACGAACTCCTGACAATCCTCAGGTATACTCGAGGATATATTCTCAAGAAACTTTGTAAATATAGACCCATAAACTGATTAACTTTTCGGGATAGGATTTGTAAGAAAACAGTATAATATCATGTTATAGATGGGAGTTCGGGTAATCCGTGGACCAATTGCATATACTTTTGGCAATAAACTATAGTATATCCAATATTATATGTTCAGTTATTTGTTAAGATATTTTACATATTGACTGATATACATATATGTATATATATGTATAAAGCCAACCGGAAATTTGAAAATCTCTCTACTAGGTATATGGGGCTAAGGGAAATATTGGTATGATTCAACCCATTTTTGGAAAATTTTCTCTCTTAATTTCAATAATATATTTTACACATTGAGCTGTATTTTCGGTATAAAGTCAATCATTGGCTCCGGACCCTCATTTTCATTATCCGTGGGCTGATCTGATTTTGACAGGTTTTAGACCTGAGATGGCATACCCTGAACTACACCACATGTTAGAAGAGTATAAAAAGTACATTAATAATGAGAAATATTAAAATTATATTAAAATTGCCACCAGAAATTTAAAAAAATGGTAAAATACTTTCAGATCCAAACTCTTTTATAGGGTACATGGGGTAGGGAAGTATTTATATACATATGTTTTCTGACAGAAGGTCCCATTATTATCAGTAAAAAAGCTCTCTGAATTTCATTAATAGTTTCACAAGGTAGGCTATATTCAATAAAAACTCAGCTATAGATCCTGAGATATGCATTAGATATATAGAAGAGCCACATTTAAAATAATCATTGACCCTGTTGCTTACTTTAGTCTGAGAATAACAACCATGACCAATGGCTTTTTTATTTTCAAATAGCGATGACTTTTGTAGAAATTGACTTTTCGGGACCTTTTTTTTAATTTTGTTTTTTTGAATGAACTTTTCGAAAAAATACACGAAAAAAAAATTGACACGATCAAATACATATTTTTTTAAGTAAAATCGTCATTTCAAAACATTTAAAAAAAGGTGCCCAAAAGTCAATTTATACAAAAGTTATGGCTATTTGAAATAAAAAAAGACATTTTTTTTGAAAAATTCATATCTTTTTTGCAGCTGGACATAAAATTTTGAAAAAATTCTCAAAAATTTTTTTCAAAGGATAGAAAAGGATGGATAAGTTTCAGCAAAATCTAAAGGGGTCGGGTTCAAAAGTGGTCGATTTGGTATGGAAAACCCCATATATATTATACGAGTATATGTATATTAAGCCAGCTGAGATGCTGAAACGCGGCTACTTTTTAAATGTTTTAAATTTTTTTTGGGTCTTCTCAATTGATATGAAAATTATTTGCTTAATTATATTAAGTAAATTATCAACACCATATCACAACAGCACAGCATCGAGGAGGTTTAAATATTATTATTACCTATGTTCCGAGCATAAATAGGCATAATAGGAAGGAATCTGTTCTACCTTCAACATTACCCCTTAATATTATTCGTGCGATCAGTACCTATTTAGAGAACGATCACATTAGTATCTAAATACACTACTCCTTAATGTATATCAATATACATGCACATAATTTTTATAAAGACTTACTTGATTTCGATGGTAATAAATTCACCCTTAATCCGGCAGCTCGGTTACTAAATCATGTGGCGAAAAAACTGCCTGACACCCACATTTGCAGCACCAAAAACAACCGTCCAAAGTAAAGTCAATCAACCAACCAACTAATTCGTATTAGTATTAGCCACTGATCATGCACATACCCACACTGGGTTACTACCATACCCATACATTTAACAAGTCCCTACATATTTGTTGGTAAATTGTATTCATCCATTTCATCTTCCATTTGCAGCGCTCGCCACCATCGCATGCATACGAATGGGTTGTCTTCAGTCAGCGTCACTGCTCATCGTCGCGCGCTGCAATTGAGGAGATTGCATTAGGAAATTTGCCGGAAATTAAAATACACTTGTGAGTGAAAAATAAATAGTCCAACGAAATGCGTTTACCCGAGTTGGGGTCACTACTAGCTAGTGGCCGGTCGGGTGAAGAGTGGCGCAAAGTAGGGAGACAGTGATAAAGTGGAAAAAGCGCTGAACTCGCATTTATTAACAGCTGTTGGGTTTGGCGCTTACATCAAATTTGCTGTCAACTATCGCCGTTTGTTTGTACAGTGGTAAGTTTGCGAAATTCTTAAAATTATTGTTTTTTAATTTTTTTTAAGTATGACCTGTAAATAAATTTACAGACAGACTATGAAACTAAGAGAACTGGCTACTTAGGCCTTCGTCCCATTAAATTACTATTTTTTTGTACTAAATATATTATTTTTATTTTTATTAGTTTGATCTTAAACAATTTAGTCTGGTTTTAGCATTTTAGCAAGAGCTTACTTTATTTATATCTTCTTTGCACTAAACAAACATGAACCTCAGGCGACATTCTCACCTTACATAGGTTTTAGCAATTTTTAAGCTACATAGATTGACAGTTTCGACGTCAAAAAAATAAATATTATGATGTTTCGTCAATAGTAGTTTTGCCATTGATGAATGTAAGGGCCTCAATCACGTCTTAGAGTCTCTTTTAACGACTTCTACTCGACGTCGTGTTTGCAAGAGAGAGTCTTTTGATACCAGTCTATCATTGACATCACTCATACCCAAAACATTACCTTTGTTGATATGTGATTATTGACTTTCGTCGTAAATATATATTTTTACGGTCTCCTTTATGTTGTCTGCTATATCAGTCGCTTTTCGACTTCCGTGTTCAAAATACTGCAGTATTTTGGAAGCTTCAAGGGTCCTCTGAGATCCAGCTCTGAGCTATAGATTCCGACTCTCTCTTTATTAGCCAGTTTTGATCTATTTGTTTGGCTGATGTAAATTCTTCTTATGTTGTTTCCTATGTTGTTAGCTACCTCAGCCACTTTCCTGACCGCAAAGACTACCGTCTTCAAGATACTATAGTAATCTGTAAGTTTTAAGGATCGTCTGAGATGTAGCTCCATTTTTCGTCGGTTTGTATAGCTATTGTAAGTTCCGCTGGCGTGTCGAATGCTCACAGGAACATAAACAAATAGTTTTATTCAGAATCAATGGTATACTAAAGCCTTATTGTGGAAATTAATATATCTGGTCTCCGGTACTCGCTCTTTTTAGAACCATAACTTCAGAAAGCCATTACGAGACCCAGTAAAATTATTGCAAATTTTATTTTTATACTCTCGCAACAAAGTTGCTAAAGAGAGTATTATAGTTTTGTTCACATAACGGTTGTTTGTAAGTCCTAAAACTAAAAGAGTCAGATATAGGGTTATATATACCAAAGTGATCAGGGTGACGAGTAGAGTTGAAATCCGGATGTCTGTCTGTCCGTCCGTTCGTCCGTCTGTCCGTCCGTCCGTCCGTGCAAGCTGTAACTTGAGTAAAAATTGAGATATCGTGATGAAACTTGGTACACGTATTTCTTGGCTCCATAGGAAGGTTAAGTTCGAAGATGGGCAAAATCGGCCCACTGCCACGCCCACAAAATGGCGGAAACCGAAAACCTATAAAGTGTCAATAATAAGCCATAAATAAAGGTATTAAAGTGAAATTTGGCACGAAGGATCGCATTAGGGAGGGGCATATTTGGACGTAATTTTTTTTGGAAAGTGGGCGTGGCCCCGCCCCTACTAAGTTTTTTGTATATATCTCGGAAACTACTATAGCTATGTCAACCAAACTCTATAGGGTTGTTTCTTTCAGGCATTTCCATATACAGTTCAAAAATGGAAGAAATCGGATAATAACCACGCCCACCTCCCATACAAAGGTTATGTTGAAAGTCACTAAAAGTGCGTTAACCGACTAACAAAAAACCTTAGAAACACTAAATTTTACCGAAGAAATGGCAAAAGGAAGCTACACTCAGGCTTCTTTTAAAAATGGAAAATGGGCGTGGCGTCGCCCACTTATGGACCAAAAACCGTATCTCAGGAACTACTCGACCGATTTCAATGAAATTTGGTATATAATACCTTTTTAACACCCTGATGACATATACGAAATATGGAGGAAATCGGTTCACAACCACGCCTTCTTCCAATATAACGCTATTTTGAATTCTATCTGATGCCTTCTCTGTATAGTACAATATATACATTAGGAACCAAAATAGAAAAATATGTAAATGACGGATAATGAAATCTCGATTATCACTTTATCATGCGAGAGTATAAAATGTTCGGTGACACCCGGACTTAGCCCTTCCTTACTTGTTTTTTTTTAAATTAATTTCGAAATTATCTGATAGTCACTCATAATACTATTGAAAATTTACCTTTTTCCCGACCCACTGTGCAATACTTGTCTTTTTTATTTTTTGTTTTCCGCCAAAATGTATGCTACATATTTCTCACACTGTTCACTAAACGTGCTATTTTTGGCGCTTTACTATTTATACATTGCTTATCATTGCAACAGCTAACATACGCACGGAAGTAGTCAGTATTTTCACTCCCTCTCTGCCTCACTCTCTCTTTCCCTCTTATAAAACGCAAATAATTTTCACACTTCGCCTGTGCGTGTGCAACAGTAATCCCATCATTTTGTTTTCAGCACATTAAAGTTGTTCCCCATTTACACTGTAATATTTTTTTATTTCCGTATTTTTTTCTATTTTGAAGTTAAGAAATTTGCGCAACTTTTCACACAGACATGCCACGAATGCGAACCGAAGTATGCCACTATTTTAGAGCAAATTCGAAAATTCTCTATTATCACATATAACTTCCCATAGTTATTTGTGGATATGTGCGTTGTAGTTCGCACCCATTGCCATTCAGTTCAATCCAATCGCCAGCAACTCTTTCCTGCTTAACCATTGCTGAAACTAAACTTTGCTCATTGCCACGCCAGCGCATTCGCAAATAATCATACTGACTCATGCAAGCGCGCTTGCACACACACACACCTACATGCACTTGGTGCTCTGAAGCGCTAATGGAGTGACAGTTGGGAAAGAATTATTAGATTTGTACATGCACGGCGAATGCTGAATTTTAATCGCTTAGCCAAAAAACATTTTAACTTGCTCCATTCCGCTCACACTATTCAACTCAAGTATGTATGTTTATATTCTCACGAATACATACATATATATACATATGTAAGTAGATGTGGCAATGTTTGTGTGTTGGCTTTTAAATGCTTATTTGTGCATTACTTTGCTGCAATGCTGTAAGCTCTGTAAACAATGTACGTGATTTCAAATTTTTCGTCTGCCACAGCACTTGCTCTTTCATTTCCTCAGTTTTTAGTCGCACTAAATGTTGCTCATACGACATGGCGACGTTTGCCGTCTGCAAATTTTAACAAGTTTTTTTAACGGATCTTATTTTTTAACAGCAATTTGTGTCATTAAGCATTAAATATTTTGCCAGAATTCTGTTGAATTTTTAGTTTTAGGTGCTTTATGTTTGATTGATAAGTTAATTACGCGGTAGATGTGTAAAACAATCTTATGTACATACACAATTATTGGAATGACCGAACGAGTTAAAATGTGGGTGACTGTCTGTTGGTTCATCTCGCCGTCCGTGAATATTAAGATATCTTAATTAATCTTGATACAGATATTCTTTGGCAACCCCCACGGAAAACTGCTAGTTCAACGAAACCATAAAACTCTAATTTGGTTAAGGTTGCGAAGTAGGGAGGCGCAACTGGTAATGGTCCCACTTTCTCATAGCAAATTAACTTGAAATAACATAAGGAACCCGTAGCTGAAAGATTGATCATATGAGTTTGCGAGCTCAGAAAGAATGCTGTATAATAGAGAATTGACCAGCGTTATTATTAACACGAATACTCACAATTAATTTAAGTAAATTGAATATTTCATATTTATTCGTGCACTGTATTATTATATACTTATATAAGGTAATCCATTTCGAGGTTCCCTCCTTTAAAAAAAAAAAACACAGAAACTTCAAATTTAGTTTTTATTATTATTCGAAAGGACAATCTTTGGCCTTTATTTGTTGAAGATTATCTCAGGTGGTTCGTTGAGTCTAATTTTCGATGACTCGTTTGAGAATTCCGACTGATAGCTGGCGAATTCCTGATGTTTAGCTTCAAGAACTGAATCGAAGCGGGGTTGTCCGCATAGACTTTATATTTTACATATCCCCACAGGAAAAAGTCTAATGGTGTGGTATCACACGATCTTGGTGACCACGATCGACCGGCCCAAAACGAGAAATTATCTGCTCAGCGAAGGGTTCTCTCAATAAATCCATTAATTGATGCGATATGTGGGAAATGTGGTTTAAACCAAATGTCTCCGAAATCACGAGCCTCAATTTCAGGCGTCCAATATTCGGTTATCAAGACCGCCATCAATGGGAGGTTTTCACCGGCATTATTTCAAAAAAAGAAAGATTGATAATTCCATCGGCCCACAAATCATACCAAACCGTTGTTTTTTTTTTAATGAAATGGCAGCTCATGAATCTCTTCAAGTTGCTCTTCGCCCTAAATGAGGCAATTTTGCTTGTTTACATTGCCATTGAGCCAGGAATGGGCCTCATGGCTGAACAAACTGTAGCCTTTCCATTATGTATATGGTCCACTGAATCCAGTTGTCGATGGAAGTGTATAAATTGAAGAAGCAGTGCGCAGTATCCTCCATAATGTAATGAGGTGTCGAATCGGATATGAAGAGCATTTGATCGTTGTCGCATTCGAATTCAAATTGCAGCTCGCAGGATGGGTATCGAAAATGAATGTAGTCTAAGCGATGATCCAATTTCTTTTTGTTAGTTTGATGATGTGAGAGTGGAATGTTGTGCACGAATGTGTTCCCTTTGTGTGGTGTATTGGTGGTATGATTATACAAAATTGTATAATATATTGTAGATTTTGGTGCTGGCCATTATTTAGTTGTGGCATTATTTTCCTGGGTGGAGCGGTGTACTTGAAAAAGGAGTATATAATGCGAAAAAAATTGCGCTCTTGCTAAATGAAATTAATAAATATAGAAAATTTTTCAGCCAATTTTTGAGCTAAAATTTTTAAACCTAAACACCGCAGTGGTAGTGGCTCTTGATCATATTTCCAAATATATTACAACCTTCTAAGTTTGTCCTCAATGTCAGAGATATTTTTAAAACTAACTTCATATGCTACACACCCTCTTGAATATCCGCACTGAATGAATTATTCTTCAATTACCCTTAGCGATGTCAGCAACACAAATTTTGATTGAAGGTTGCTGTCTCCGCTAAAGCTAAACAAATGGCTCATTGACCTCAGGTTGAGTTTGTGACCTAGTTAAGGGTATACAACAGAGTCGTTGACCTCATAAAAGGTGAGCGAAACATATACTTTAATATAAATCTATATATTTCTTCTAGTTATGGGTTTGATCATTGTCCGTTAGGTATCCAAACTAATAACTCAGTCTAATGCCAACCGCTTAAATGGAAAAATATGTATAATAATTTCAATACTTCCTTTCCGACGTTTCCATATTTTCGAGCCTACTGCTGAAGTGTCTTAGCTCTCCCTTTCACTTCACTAATTTAGATGTAATTATACCCTGAACAGGGTATATTAACTTTGTCACGATGTTTGTAACACCCAGAAGGAAGCGTCGGAGACCCTATAAAGTATATATATAAATGATCAGTATGTTGAGCTGAGTCGATTTAGCCATGTCCGTCTGTCCGTCCGTCCGTCCGTCCGTCCATCTGTCCGTCTGTTTGTATATATACGAACTAGTCCCTCAGTTTTTAATATATCGTTTTGAAATTTTGCAAATGTCATTTTCTCTTCAAGAAGCTGCTCATTTGTCGGTCCGATATCGGACCACTATAACATATAGCTGCCATACAAACTGAACGATCAAAACCAAGTTTCTGTAAGGAAAACTTTCACATTTGACGAGATATATTCACGAAATTTGGTATAGATTATTTTTTATGGCAACAATGTAATCTCCGAAGAAATTGTTCAGATCGGATTGCTATAGCATATAGCTGCCATACAAACTGAACGATCGGATTTCAGTTCTTGTATGGAAAACTTTCACATTTGACGAGATATATTCACGAAATTTGGTATAGATTATTTTTTATGGCAACAATGTAATCTCCGAAGAAATTGTTCAGATCGGATTGCTATAGCATATAGTTGCCATACTGTCTGAGCAATCGGAATCAAGTTCTTGTATGGAAAAACTTTCACATTTGACGAGATATATTCACGAAATTTGATTTAGATTATTTTTTAAGCCAACAATGTAATCTCCGAAGAAATTGTTCAGATCGGATTGCTTTCATACAAACTGAACACATAGTTACTAACAGAAATGCACCTGTGAAGGGTATTTAGCTTCGGTGCAACCGAAGTTAACGTTTTTTCTTGTTTTTTTTATGTATTTTATATTTTCTTTATAATTGTTTTAAGTATCTTTTTTGGCTTGTATAGCAAAAGACTCGTTGCATTTCTTTCTTTCTTTCTTCGTAGCAATGATTCGGTCTATAGTAGACTTAGCATTCAAAAATCCATGCAATACACACCAATAAAGTTCAAAATTAGCTAATTTTAGAAGTATAATGAAATTAGTGTATTTCTGTTTTAATTTTAAGATATTTGATATCAGAATACTTTAAATTTCCTTCAAAGCTCCACTTTACACATTTTAAAGTTTTCTTAGTTCTGTCCTCACCAACTTTACTCCTTAAATGTAATTTAAATGAGGTTTTCCTTCCTTCCTTCCTTATTGAATTGAAGACAATGCAAACTAATGGCTTGCACCAGCGAGACAAATGCGCCGACAGACACCCGCAATTCTTCCGGATCATTCATTCGCTTAAGCTTTCATTTCGTGTTGTGCGACTCCACTGTGCCACCATCATTTGTTTGCCAATTGACGCTTTGTGTTTGGGTTTCATTTTTATTATCTTCTTTTTAGGGGAAAGAGATTTTTTTAACCTTTGCCATTTTTTCATTCCTGCTCTTCTGCTTGGCTTTGGCTGCGCCACAAGTCAATGAAATTATATGAGTGCGGCAGAACAATGAATTTCAAGTGACAATGCACATATTTGTAGGTAAATATGTATGCATACGAGGGCGGCTCGAATAATACATTGTCTACGATAGAAGATAAAAATTTTCGTTTTAGTTCGACAAACTTGACTGAGCGATGCTTCAACTTCTATCAATATTTGTAAAATACTTAGAGATCTGAAAAGTAGGCAATATTCTGCTCATTCGACTAAAATGTCTGTCCGGTGAGTGACGTTTTTAGTTCGTTGCTTAGCTTGGAGGGAATTTTTCTTCAATAGATTATGCAATTGGCTATCGAAATGCAGAGTAGGGCGAACGTTGTGTATTTTTCAGGTACTCGATTCCTATAAAGTGATAGATATCTTTTTTCTAACCAAAAAAACAATTTTCGCCTTCTCCGGAACAGGTTCGCTGGATGAAGTCCACCTGTTCGTTGTCCTTTTTATAGGGATTGTTCTACTCGAGTGTTCAACTATTGGGTAGCTGGACTTCACAGGCGCTAGGTCAGCGCTGGACTACCACTGATTCATGAGCTGTTGTAAGACTCTGCAGATGAAGACTTAGGCACTTGGGAGCTGACACTTTCAGATATTCCACTAAACTCGTGGGAATAGAAATTAAACGTCTGAGGAAATTTGTATTGGCCACAAGATGCTTTGCTGACTTACAAGATCGAATAACAGTTCCATTTTTATGGTTTCACAAAGGACTGTGAATGGTATAGTAGTCTAAGTGATATCTCTGAATCGTACTGCATATGGTATAGTCCAAAATGCGATCTGTGGATCAACAGCAAACCTTTATTTTGCATAAGCTGATCTACGGTATAAACTAGATCCATGCTACGTCGACGATCGTGAAATATTTCAGAAATTCGTCTGCGCTGACATAGCGTCACAGATGTGAAGTCGTCTCACACTCTAACGCATGCAGGATAGAACCCACGCGGTCTTTTGAGATGCCCACTATCTTTTATATTCCAACGCGTCTTCAATCTCTATGTCAATGCGTTATTGTTATCCTATGTTATAGTAATTTTTCCGTGACCGTGGCTTATGAAATAATGATCAGTACGAAACTGGTTGAACCAAAGAAACCAGTAGAATTCTCCCTAAAAACACATAAATTAAAAAACCGACCGAAATTTCTCTTTCCTAATTTTTTTCAAATCCACGGACACATCCACTTCCACACGTGATCAAAACAAAACTACAAATCCGAATCTTAGCGGTAGACAGTAGTCCCTTACGGGAATATACTATACTGTAGAGAATTATCCTTTCTATATTGTCATTTTAAAGGTGTGAGTCTAAGTACTTATTGGAAAGCTCTCGTATGTGACCCCTGTAGCGCTGTAAAATTGACACTCGTGTCATCAGTGGGTAGCAGATGGAAATCAATAGACAAAATTTTTTTCAGCTGTCATTGAAATACTCGAAATGAAATAATTTTTAATTTTTCATCAGATGTGTATGTGTGTTAAGGTATACTTGTATGTACATAAGTTGTGTAAAATTAAGAAGAGCGAGATGCACCACAACCTCTTTATAAGCGCAAATAAATTGAAGAGTCTTCTTCTGCTTAGAAATTTTCTTTTATTTTCCTTTGTCCTCTAGAAGCTCTAGCCAACATACGAAATTTCACAAAGAAAATGGTTAATAAAAATTCACGTTTGCTGGCGTACAAATCATAGAAATTTATGCAGAGCGAGATCTAACACAAAGCACAAACAACAAACACGACTGATGCGTTTCATGCTCTAATTTGCGTGTACTTGTGTGTTTGCCAAGCTGTTCTGTATATATGTGTATATATGAGTGTGTGTGTATGTGTGATGGAGCGTGCGCTCGCACACAAATCCTTTTAATTGAAAACGCATTAGCGACGTTCGTGCCATTTGAGGCGAGACGCGCCTACTACCAACGCCCTTGCTGCCTAACTGTCTTCAATCAACAACCAAATTCACACACATACACTCACTTACATTGGGCGCATCGCTCAAAAAACGTAGCATTTTCATTATACCGTTCACTCTGTTATTTGCCACGTCTGCAGCGCGCCGCTTTTTCCGCAGAAATATTTTTTTCGTTTTCTTATTTGCGTTTTTGCGCAATTTTTTGCCGCCGTGCCTCTTTCTACCAACTTTTGTATGCATCTCTTGTTTTGGTTTTAGTATAGCCCTTGCCTTTGCTGATGCGTCCTAAGCCAAACTATCAAATGCGCTAAGCCAGGCACTCAACACTCGGCGGCTCGTTGGCATTTATTCATGGCAGTCTGCTCATGCCGACGACGACGACGACGGTGGAGTTGGTGTTGCTACTGATGCTCTCCTAACGGGAGTGTAGTGTAGTAGGCGCACAGTCGTCAGTTGATCCATGGCGACCACACTGTTGCCAATACCCATTGCTGGCAACTGGCGCCCTGTGGCATGCAGCTTCAGCCCTGGCACTCATTGCTGTGTGTGTGTGTTTGTGAAACACAGCGGCAGTTCCTGGTGTGGTGTATATTTCTGTGCCTGCTATAAAAACAACTATTACGCTAACAACAGCAACAACAAATGGCAAACAGGCGACAGCAAATGAAAATCAATTGAAAATCTTTATTGGCAGTGATTGAACTTTGTTCTGTGACGCGGCACGCTGATGCGCTTTTTTCTCAGCTGCCAACAATAACAATAAAAACATTGATTTTTTCTATAGTTTTTTGAGCCTCTTAGCCGGTTGAGGTTATCTTTAAAATTGTTGTTGAATTTTCTACAGATTTAGGTAGGCCCCTTAAACAACCTTTATTTGGTTTAATGAAAAGGTTCACTTTAATTTTCTCCTCTTACTTTGATTTTGAGGTATTATCTTGAAAGCAGAACTTTTTGTATATTCAAGTATGATAAGTCCGTTAACCATACTTTCAAAATTTCATTGTTTGTTTATTTAAGGTTAAGCTTTCTCTAAAAACTTCCAATTCAGTTGTCCACTTATGCTTCCTGTTAGGACAGCAACTGTTTTCTTTCCGGGTCGACAATGATACTAATCTAGAGTGGTCTTAATACATATTTGTTTTATGAAAAGTGAAACTCACTGATACTAATAACTCTGAGTAAAATTTGAGTGTAGATTATATACATCTGTCTACATATATTCTTTGTATCAAAAAAGTACCCGGAAATTGTAAATAAAACGCAAAATATTTAATTATTCATCAATATTTATTTTGTCGCCTTCAAAGTAATCCCCACCAACCCCACTTATGCCAACGATTTTTCCAGTCCTCGGAACACTTTTCATAAGCATTTTTTGGGATGGTCTTCAGTTCTTTGAGCGAAGTTTCTTTTATCACTTCGATCGATTGAAAACGGGTTTGACGGAGCGGTAATTTTAGTTTGGGACCGCAAGACCGAGGCGGCCAATTGACTGGGTCATTTCGTCAGAAAATACGTTCACCAAACTTGGTTTTAAATAAATCGTTTGTGACATTCGTTGTGTGGCTTGTGACACTGTCCTGTTGGAACCGCATATTGTCCAAGTCCATATCAACCAATTCGGATCAAAAATATTCGGTTATCATTGAAGCGATTCCCATTCATAATAAAGTGCCGGTCTTAAACATCATGGAAGAAGTACAGCCTAAAGACGTCGCCGGCCCTTAAACCGCACCAAACCGTAATTTTTTAAGTATGCAATGGTGACTCATAGAGCACGTGTGGATGCTGCCTGACTAATATTGCCTAAAAATGAGGCTTTTCACTGAAGATGATTTTTCGATGAAAATCCGGATTATTTTCAAGTCGTTGCTCAGCGCAATTTAGGAGCATACGACGATTCTGGTGGCCGAGTATTATATCTGAATATACATATACATATATAATATGATCCCATTTAACTAATGCAGGGTGGGTCAAAAGAAACCAAGGGGTATAAAAAAAATTTGACTTAAAAGTGCCATTGTGTCTCGGGCAGTATGGGCGGTAGCTCCGTCCTGCTGAAACCACATACCAGGTCTGTTTTCAAGAGCAGGACGTAAATAATTTTTTATCATAAACCGATACCGCTCTCCATTTACGGTTACAGTACTTCTATCTTCATTCTCGAATAAGTAAGGCCCAATGACATTTTCAGATGTGATCCCACACCACACCTGATGGGGTATAATTGGCGTTGATGAATGGCTCTTGGATTTTGAGAACCCCAGAACCTGCAGTTCTGCTTATTAACAAAGCCATTCAAATGAAAATGAGCTTCATCACTCATAATTAAATTTTTAATAAACTCTGGCCAACTCTTGAAATTAAACTGCAAAATTTAGACGTTGTGTACCTCTTCATTATAAATTCTCCAAGTGTTGTCTATATAATCTGAAAGAAAAAAAAATTAATTAACGAAAATAGTTATTAAACTTTTACACCCCTTGGTTTCTTTTGGCCCACCCTGTACAAGGCCCAACGCGAGTTATTGTACTCAAAATAGTAAAAAAAAACTCTTGCTGAAAGTTCTTAATTTTATGGAAATTAATGTTATCAGAAAGGATCTGACCAATCCATCAAAGGCCAATTATTTTCGTTGCAGTCCCGTCATGATGACATAAAAGTCTTAGAAAACTGCTCTTGGGGTCTTCGTTTGTTCGAAATCTGCAGGATTTTGCAAATCAGTATCGATTGGACAAGTTGGTTAGATACGAGGTTTAAAATAAAATTACTACGGTAACAACAAGAGAATAAAAGAAACACTAGAATGTGGAGAGATCAAGGAAATAAGAAAATATGTTTTTATTACTGGGTCCGACATACGGAGAGGATTACTTAGGGCAACGATAACTAAGCAGAGAAAGTAAGAAATAAAGGTTTCTACAACGCCCTCAATCTTTTTTTTACACAAAAACGTCAGACTATTGCAACCATATGAAGACATTACCAGAAAAACATCTGCCATCGATCACCTATTAATAAACGTTTGCTGAAAACTTTTTACTGCCAAAGAAGGAATTGGAGAAATTCATTCAAAATTGTACCAATACAAATATCAATACATGTGTATCTGTTTGTGCGCATTTTTTATAGCATACGCTAGGCTGGCAACTCGTTCATACATTTGGCAGCTGAAATTTGGCACAATTCAGTCAAAAAATGCAGCAAATCAACAAATCGGTCGTTGCAAGTGAATTGAATTGACTGTATTTTACGCACACACCTGTACAACTGGCATATGCCTGTGTGTGTGTGCACTCAGGACCATTGATAGCCGTTAGAGTGCCATTGATATGAATGCCACTCAGTCATTGAAGCGTACTCTATTTCAACCTCTTCTCCATTTCCGCTGCTCGATATGAGTGTGCTCGAATTCGAATTGCCGTCATTTGCCGTCCACATAAATTCCTGTTTGTTTGCTTGTGTATGTGTGCAGGTGACACTCGCGATGGCGCTAGGCCTGCATGGATAGCTTTGCAAATATTGAATTTCAGTTTAGTTGGCAAGCACTTCCTTCCACAGCAGCTTACATATTTTTTCTTTGCGTACCGCGCTTTGAAATCATATTCATATCAGTAGTTGTGGTGATATATGGTATTTGAGAGCGAGTATGCCAAAAGTCAGACAGGTTAATGGGCCTTACTGAGTAGTTGCCAAATTCATGCAACATGTGGCTGGAACGGGAAAAATTTTATTATCTTATTGAGATATATTGTTTTTTAAATACCTTCATGCGAAAGATAGAACTTTATAGTTGTTCTGGTTGGATGCTTAAGAGACAACCCTTTTGTGAAACTTCTAAAAACTCTGGGTTTTATTTTTAGTTTAGTTTTAGATAGTTTATACCTTAAGGAATAACATACTAAAATTTTAAATTCGCTTTTCAAATAGTTTTTGATTTGCAGTTTTCTTAAGTGTAGCCCCTTAGCACCATCAGCTCAATGAGTTTACCTTCAAATGCACATCTCTCGAAGTAGCTGCAGATTTGATTATTTGAACTGCCCAATTATTTTATGTTTATTGTGCTGCCGTGATGATTTTTTTTCATAAACTTTTTTCGAAGGAGTGAAAATTTTTTAAACTACCCAATATTATGAGATCTCATCCATAGAGAAGGCAAGATTCGGTGCATCAGTGGAGGTTCTTTTTTGGCGCCGAAGATATTGTACAATTCGAAAAGTAGTAAATTATTTTCTTCGAAAATTTTACTGATATATCAAGCAGATAATTTTTGAAAACGAAAAATACCCAGTAGGATGAAGGTAGGGGCGTGGTTAATTTTTTCAAGATTAAAACAGTTTATCTCGATTTCTGTCCGGCAATGTTGTAGGCAATGAGAAGATCTATAATATTTGTATACAGACTTTTTTCATATAACTCAACATTTATGGAAAAAATTCATGTACAGAAAATTTGTTTCCTTTCACGAAATTTGGTGTAAACCTACTTCCGTAGATTACGTTTTTTTATTTACAATATTTATTTTATCTCATATTGTAATATCAGAAAAACCGCTAATTTTCTGACAAAAACTCTTAAGTAAATTTTTAATTTTTTTCAGTGATTGCTGAAATCTCCGTTTTCTAATAATGTCAAAAAAATATAAATTACTACATTCAATTTTCTCATAAAGTGCAAAAAGGAGACCTACTATGAATTTCCTATATTTTTTTTTTCGTCATTTTCAATGGTTTCTGTACTACAGGGTCCGTCACTCGAAGTGTAACCAATTAAAACAACCATAAATTCAGTTTGGAAAATTATTTTTATTTATTTAAAAGTACAAAATGTCTGAAAATAATCATAAATTCGGGTCCAATTCACTTTTGCTCGATATGGTCTCCCTTTGCCTTAACTATGGCCTTGAGACGGTCAAAAAACGATTCGCAAACTGCCCGAATGTGATTTGCCGCTATTAAGGTCAACTCACGGATAATGGCTTTCTTCAGCATCTGGAGACTGGTGTATTTTTTACTTCGGACATTGCTCTCTAAAATGGCCCAGAGACAATAATCCATTGGATTCGCATCTGGTGAATTCGAGAGCCATTGTGTGGTCGTAATGAAGTTCGGAACGTTGCTTTTCAGCCATTCTTGGTTCACTCGCGCTTTGTGAGACGGTGCTGAGTCTTGTTGAAACGTCCATGGTTTGCGACCGAAATGTTTGTTTGCCCACGTCTTCAGAGCAGCCTCCAGAACACTTTCCCGATAATATGTCGCATTTACTTTGACGCCAGGCTCGATGAAAACAATTGGAGAGCGCCCATCTGCGGTGACAGCGGCCCAAACCATTATTTGTGGCGGGTGCTGCCTTCTGGTGACCAACCGATGACTTAGATTCTCGTATGAACGGTCGGTCAAGTAAATATGCATTGATGGTATTTAAACCTTTGAAAACACTTTAGAGCTTAATCCGGCGGTTCACTACAGTATTATTGAATTCCATCGATATTTTTAGAGCTTGGACTGAAGTAAAATCTATAAAATCGTAATAACTCTACTTTTACCTGTAACATTTTCAATGCGAAAACTAAACGCTTTGAATTTAATTATGAACTTCAGTTAACCAGCCGTTAATTGTTTTCAATTTTGTTTCAAACTTTTGGCAATATTGTCGATAAGCAACTAAGTGCTGACAATTATTGAAATAATATTACATCCAACGCTTCATTTAGAACATTAACACAGGCACGCGTGCTTTGGTATACCATATATAATTATTAATATTCTATACTCTTCCCTAAACATATACGTACAATATACATTCATATGTAGTATACATACATATGTGTATTTGAAAGGAACAAGTAGTCAAATAGTATTTATATTTTATCATATTTTCGCAAGCAAAGTTCTATTTGCGCCCAAATAATTACAAACAAACACAACCTGTGGAGCAGTAACTCGTATGCCCAATTTCATTTACAAATGCCTGCACTTACACACACACCCATAACGATATATAGCAAGTATGTATGCCATTACATTTACATTTCTCAGCAGCGTTTATGATGTTAGAAGTTCGCCAGCCAAAATATGTTCGGCAGTAAATTTAAGTCTCCATTTTGTATTGAAATTCATGACTCGTACAGACATATGTACATACAAACATATGTAAATTCTTATATGTACATACACTTTATTTGCCGTTTGTTTACACAATCTGTTGCATGCCACATGCAAATTATTGAAATATGCTACACGCTTAATGCTCACCTCAAATAATTGGCGTCCTTCCTTTCCAACATTTATTCAAATTCGAATGGAATAGCCGTAAAATATTTATAAATGGTCATAACGATAATTTGTCGGTTGTGTGACTACAGATATGCAGACAGTTAACTAACCGTTCATGGTCACAATACCAACGCTTGTAAATATGTATTCGCATACATATATGTGTATCTACTTACACATGTGAATTAACAAACGAGTAGTAGGAACCATTTAGCATATTTAGTATAGTTGTTTAACCTTTGTATGAAGAAATTTTTACAAATTGAAGTATATTTTTTAATTTGTGCGAATTAAAATTCAATTTTAGCTGCTAGAACCAAGAAAGTTATTAAATATTCCATAGAACTCTAATAGTTTTAATATATATAGACTTATATTTTTTTTAAAGATCCTTTCGATTAAGTAACGTTAGAGTATTTACTCATCCCAAGTTTTTAATTTCATTTCAATAATGAGGCTTTGGCTTAATATTATAATTCCCTTTTTCCTTTTAATATGGATTTACTTTAATATTCCAAAAGTTATCCCCAAATTTACTCGTTTACTGGGTCTTATCGCTAATCCAGTATTAAGCAACTTTCTACAAATTATGATCCAAAACATGGACTTTATATGCATACATTTTGACTACATTTCTTGTAATTTGTGAATACCATAGCAATATACATAAATGTTTGCCTTTTGAAGCAAATCAATCAGACATCCAATTTTCGACTACTGTACTCGTATAAGAATCGTGGTGCTGCTCAGCCAATGCTTGTCCCAGCGATGAAAGCAAATGGTAATTGGAAGGTGTCAAGTCTTGTGAATACAGTCAAGTACTTTGACTGTATTCTGAACTGATTTTGCTTTGTGTATAGGTGCATTGCCGTGTAACGACCGTGTTTTCTGGCACACTCTGGTCGTTTTTCTATCAATGCATGGTTCAAAGTGATCAACAACAAATAATATTAACAAGTTCATCAGATTTTGGGAACACATCATATACCACACCCTTCTGATCCCACCAAACTCAGAGTATTGCCCTCTTACCGAAACGATCTGTTTTTGCAGTCGATAATGATGGTTGACTTTCTTCATTTAGCATTCGTAAACTGAATCCATTTTTAAACGTCAGTGACAGTTCGATGCAAAATTTATTTGTCTTCATTCAATTCTTGTGGCACCATTTTCCGCACTTTTGTATTTTTTCCATGGCTGTCATTTGCTGTTAACTCAAAGTATTATCTTCATCCAATATTGGTTGCAGTTCGGCGTCTTCAAACTTTTTTGGTAGTATTTGGTATTCTTCGTTTCTCACATCAAAGCCATTAAGTATTTGAGAACCGTTGAAACCATCTTTTGTAAGCTGCTTCTGATAGAGCACGATCGCCATATCAATTATTGATATTGTGGAATATGATTGACTTTTCAGTTACTATAAATTTGCAAATGGTTTGGTGTTTTTCTTATGTACTTACGACTTTTCCTTAAGTTTACATAATTTATTTTAATTTCAATACAATATTTAATCAAAAAGTTTGAAAACAGTAGTAAAAAATTCCCGAGTTCTTGGAAAAGCCAACTTCAAAGTCTGCCCATCATAACTTGCCTACTTTCTATACAAAGGGACCACAGTAAACCAACGGAAGATCCAAACTGAATCGTCTGCCAATTAACTTCAAAATAACAATTTATTTTCAGTAAATAAATCTACATATATTTATAAAGGTTAACTTTCCACAGTCGTATGTAAATAAATTTATAACAGTTCGATAATTAGGCACTATATACAGTTATGTTGGAATATTTGTCTGTGCCATGTTTCTGCCACTCTCGAAATGTTTGAAATAATTTTCGTTGTTAAACATCATCAAATTGTCACCGGAATTAATTGTTTATTCATACATATGTATGCGCAATACAAGATAGAAACTATTAAATCGTTTGTAGTGTTATTAAGCACTTTGTAAAAAGCTAATTATTAGACTAGAATTAGTGTAGTCGGACTATTCATTTAAAAATTTTATAACTCTTTTTTCTATAGCTTTAATGACACCTATAAATAAATAAATAAGGGATATTCTACCCAAAATTTACATTCAACACAATTTTTTGTGCGAAACATTTTTTGGTGTTTTTTGGGGCAAAATATTGGACTTTTTTTAATAACCAAATATTTTATTTAATTTGATGCAATCTTTACTTAAAATGGCAAAACTGTTGCTAATTGAGCCCGAAAGACAACAGGACTGCACTCCTACCTATCTATCAGTACTCAGCTTTTTTTTTATTGAAAAATGTATATAAGACTTTTCATTTACTAATTTACGAATTTCGAAGTGGACTGTACAAGATTGTGATTTGAAAAATTTTCGAACTTTGTCTCTCGCTTCTTCGTAGTTCGAACAATCGCAAGCTGGGAGCGCGGGTGCTGAAGTATACAAATTTATTGCGGACGGAGTTTTTACCGGTCAATTTATACGGTCGTGACTGAAGAGCCTATTGTGTATTTTTCAGTAAAAAAAACGTTACAATATAGAAGGTGACTTAAGTGCGACAGCTAATTAGAAACAGTTTTTTAAAGAATTAAAATTCCTTCTGGTGCCTACGTAGTTACTCTTTTGACCTTCGTTAGTCTGGAAAGACGTAGAAACAAATTTCGAATCAGGCCAAATGCTCAAAAGAAATTGTTTTGAATGTCCTTAAGCATATACAAAATTTTAGAACTATTTTCAATATTGCACGGAAAGAAAAAAATCCGAAAACCTTCAACAGAAATATACCGCTGAACTATCACTGTCTCCCGAAAAGACCCAAAAAACGAGTCCCACTGACATTTTATGTGAAATTCATGATGAATATAATGTCCAAATATCCAAAAAACAATTGCCCGACGTTTGGTCGAATCTGAACTTTACGGCAGGGCAGCGCGCATCAACCCACTTCTGACTAAAATTCGTAGAAACGACCCGTAGACTTTGACAACTCTTATTGGTCTTAGACAGCAAATCAATGGAGGTATGTTCTTTGGAACGATGCAACAAAAATTAATCGCTTAGAACCTGGTGGTCAAAGGTATGTTCGCCGTCAAATAATTCAAGAATTTGATCCTCGCTAGGTTCCACGCGTAGTTGAGTATGGTGGAGGATCAGTCATGGTGTGAGAATGTTTTATCTGGTATGGTGTTGGTCCACTCCATAAGATTGATGGAATTTTAAATAAGAAGAAATACCTCGACATCCTAAAAAATATCAATTCCAACAAAATAACAATCCAAATTAAATAAGTCAAGGAAAAATTAGTCCTAGTGTAAAAAACTGGGCTTGTTAGTATTATAAACTCCACTTTAAGGGGTTACATGGGTTTCGTCGGGAAAAAACGGCGTTTTTCAATACTTTTTTTTTACATATAAAAATGAAATATTTTAATAATTTTTTTTTATTTAAAAGACTCATATTTAATAAACATTTTGTAAAATTTTCAAAAAAAAATATCAAACTGGCAGTCATTTCAACGCCATTTCCGGCAGTCTCTCGGAAAAAAGGTGCATCCGCGTTGTCAGCAGAACTTCTTTCAGGATCATCTGAAATAAAAATAAAAAATACGTGTTTTAGTAAAGACAATAAACTAGGTGTTGGGCGAAGAAAACAAATTAAAATTGGATTTTTGGCAGACGTTTTTATAAAAAAATGCAAATTTCGATGAAAATTTCTCGATTTTTTTTAAATAGTTGTAATTAAAAAAAAATCCTTCGTTCAAGACCTTGTAAATGATATCTCGAAGACCGCGAAAAATCATGACAACCGACTTGGAAAACATAGTTTTGAGAAAAACGTGTTTAAAGACGGCGCAGTTAGCCTAGCTAGCTGCAAGAGCACAAGTTCTCAAAGGCTTTATCGCCGAAACTATAAGTCGGATCAACTTGAAAATTTAGGACAATATTCTAGAGATGTTTTAATAAGACGGAAAAAAATTTTCGATTTTTGAAACTGTGAAACCCATGTAACCCCTTAATAAGGTTGAAAAAGGTTATCGGACATGATTAGGGTTTTCGCAAACGATTTAGTTCACAATAAGTTTGAGAAGCCTACATATTTTTAATGTGCGACTTCAGACCTTTAGTTATATTGTTTTCAGCTATCTCTTTAACCGTGGCATCTCCATTTAAATACGGTAAAACAGTTTCCGCATTTCAATTGACTTAATGCAACTTCAACAAATTATTCCTCGCTCCATTAACTATACAAATTTCTGGGTAACGGCACAAAAAATTAAACAGTTAGTTGAAAAATTATAGGATCTTTTTAAGAGCAAACAAAAAGTGTTGCAATACAAAAAATTTCCAAAGTTTTCCAAATCTTACTTTTGCTGCGCCTTGGCAAATGTAACTTCATTAGTACTGGCAAAAAAAACACGACAATAACAATAAACACTGGCAATTTTAATGCCGTAGCTATTACAGTTCTCAGTCGTCGCATTTCCACTTCATCATTATTTACGGCATTTTCAGTCCGATAACTTTTGTAATAACTCATTGGCTTCTCTACTTGCTGCGCCGTTCCCTATCCAGCGACTGTAGAAATAGAAAAGACTTTTGCTGGGCCGACAAGACTCAATTGTCTAACAGTATTTTAACTTTCCACTCTGCACCCCGCTCAGTACAACCTACCGATTTACCGCGCCCGCACTCATTTGTTGTCAGTCTCGGCGTCCAGTTGCTTGAGTCAGGAAATTTGAGCACTTTTCGTTGCTCCTGTCAAAATATGAAACTCTGCTATAAGTTGCAAGCAAGTTCCCCCACCCGCTATGTGCAACGTTTACTTTCAGTGCTGCCTTTAGCTTTTCGTTATCATCTTCGTCGATTTTCGCTTATTGTTCATAATTTTTGTTGCTGTTGTTGTTGTATTGTATCACTGTACGCCACTGGTGTGTTTGTTGTTCTTGTTATTATTATTATTTTCATTCTTGAGTTATTTTGCCGTTCGGCATGGCTGCACAATAGACAATGTGGCGCCAATGCACGTTGCAACATTTCTCAAATTGTTGTTGTAATCGTCGTCGAATGTTGTTGTTTTGTTTGCAGCATGCTGCTGCTGTCAATGTTGTTGTCATATGCTATTGTTGTGCAATTTTTCTGCTAAACTTAGCAAGCGCTGGCAAAACAGATTGTCTTCCTCGAGCTGGTACGACGGGGCGTATGATGAACCCGACACACAAACCCGGCACTGCCAGTGGCGCGCTGTTGCTCTTCCTGCCCGCTGCCGTAGGAGCACTCTTCCGCACGTTTTATCGAAAGTTGTCGGCAACATTTGCTGCTCAATTCCTGCTGCTGCCACACTGCGCTTCTTCTGCAGTTGCTGACGGTGTAAATTTCTTGTGAAATTTCTCTCCTCCCCCAACAGTGTGAGTAGTGAAACTTTTGCTTGCTGCAATTTGCCATTTTTGCTGTATTGTTAGCATTTTACCGCCATTTGCCGTTATCTTCTTACCTACACTTATTCTCCTTGCCTTTTTGTGCCATTTCGGTTGTGTGTTTCGCAAAGTTCAAAGTTTTTAGCGCTCGCTTCCTGTTGGGCTATTCTATGCAATTTTTGCTGTTGCCTACCACTAGGCGCAAATGTTGTTTGTCATGATTTGTAAGAACTGCCGTGCAAGTAGTTATACCCACATCCCTTGCTCGCTGTGCATAATGCGCGCTACAAATTAGTTAATAAATCAGCGATAAGACAATTAACCCACAAAAGTTTTTCGCAAGCTGAGGTAAAAAGTGGCATGCTTGCGTTAACTTGCTATAAATTTTGATTGGACAAAAAAACCGCCTCAATTAGCAGCAACAGAAATTTGCTGATTTATTATAATTTTTAATTTTTAACGAATTTGTGGTTTGAGTAGGAATTTTTCAAATTTTAGTTACTTTTCTCATCATGGCTTCATCAATCCCAGCTTTATGTGAAGCGGTGGTAGAAGAATTTTATGAGGTTTCAGTTACGACGTTCTTTTCGCCAACTTTTGAGATCAATAATTTTTGGTCCAGTGATTTACTCAGTGCAAACTACTTTACTGTTATGGAATGTGGATAAATCCAGATCCATGTCCAATATTTTTAAATCACTGCATACATGCCAACCGTGGCTTTTATATTTCAGCTGGTTAAGAACCAGTTTCTTGTTGGGCTCGTTGAGGTGTATGGAATGACCTACAGGGATGGAAACATATAGCAGAACTGTTATATTCACTTGTAAGTTCGAAAAGATGAGTTTCTATTGTTATTTTTTTTTATGAGGCTTTTTTGTTGAATATTTACATAAAATATATGAACATTTAGCGAATTTAACGTATTCTAAGATTTCATATTTTATTGTTAAAATTTGTTGGTTTCGTCGTTTCTGTAGAAGACCTCCTGAATTTTCTCCACAAAAAGGTGTTCGGCGATGAGGAAGATATCTCTGATCCAAATCTTGAAATTAAAATACCAAAAGAATTACTTTTAGGATAGATAATGAATCGAAGAAATAGTCAAAATTTTCATTTTTAGACAAATGACAAACATATTTTTTTGCGCGAAAATTTACAATTTAAATAGACTAAAAAATCGAAATTTTTATTAGAAACTTTATTCCTTCGATTAATACATGAAAAAGTATCTAAAAAGATCTTGTCAAGTCAATCGGTCAAGCCTGACAAAAGTATCTAAGTAGATCCTGAGGAAATTTCAAGTCAATAGGTCAAGCCGTTTAGGAGAAATATTCCTCACCGACTTTGAAAACATCGTTTCGAAAAAAACTCATTTAAAAATTTTGTGCTGCTACTCCGGGTTACGGTTCCGTTTACTTTCAAACACTCGGACACGTCCTTTACAAATACGCTCATTACTCCGAAACTACATATTTACCGGATTACTTTGAAATATACAGACAATATTTTCGAAGATATATACAATAAAAATATGCAAAAAAATTTTTTTTTTTTTTAATTACAAGTGGATATAACTCCTTAAACCTTCTTTTTGAAGTATCAATGAAATCGCCCAATATGTTGGGTCGTATGAAATCTTATATGTATTCATCAATCTTTAATATTGTTTAAAATAAACTAATTCGTTCTCTTGAGCGAAGTAGGAGATGAACTGCTGCTCACGATATAAAAACCAACAGAAAGACACCCCCAATTAATGTAAGTTCCTGCTTTTGAGCCTTAATCCAAGCAACTCAACTGAGATTTTGTGAAGATTCAAGTCTCTCACCAAATAATTTAATTAGCCATTGGAAAACAATTTCAGACTTATGTCATCTTTAAATTCAAAACTAGTTTTGCCATGGGGTTTAGGTACATTTAGGTATAGACGAATAGCTTATTGCAGTTTGGGGTATGAAATTCATTGCTTGCGTATACGTGTGTGCATGAAGTCGAAAGTCTTATTGAATGTGTGACGACAGATCTATGGCTAAGAATTTTATGTGTGACAATATGTGCCAAACCGAATTTTCGCCTCTTCTCTGCCCCAAACCAACTGTTTGATTTTCTCTTCCTTTAGGTTGGATTTGCCCTTTTAGTCCGTTGTATATCCCGACCCGCCGCCTTGTATCGCAATGTAGCCTTCAGCCCTTCCTTGTTTTGTTCGTCTTACTTTTCCGTAATAATACTTTCTTAAATCGAGCGCAGTTAATCTTTTCGTTAGTCTCTATTCTGAGTTTTGACTTCGGTTGTCTCTACTCCTTCCATCGGTACCATTAGCAATGACTGTTGTATCTCCTATTCACCCATTTTTTATATGCCAGCCTTCACTGTTGACTTCTGCCAGCATGCTACAACTCAGATTATTTAAAAATATTTTGATCTTGTACTATTGAATTTTGAAAGAAAAAATGTAATACAAGGACTGATGTCTTTATACTAAAAATCAAACTTGAATGCGCTTCTACTCAGAAGGTCAACTGACAGGTGTTTTTGATTCGTTACCTTGAGTGAGAATTTTACTATACTCGTATACCACCTCCGAACTCAATGCTAAACCAAGAGAGGTAATTTTTTTTTTTCAATTATGACTTTCATTCTATTGTCAATTTAGCGATGCCACCTGACATAAATTTTCCGTATAAAGACATCCACTACAAGAAAACTTGTGCTTCGCTATTGCTACCAGTTGAAAACGAAAATGAAAAGTGTTTCAGTTTGTATTCTTTATTTCACCACAAATCGTCCGGAAATAGACATTAAAAGTAATTGAACTTATGTACTTCTTCAGATGTCACCCCCATTTGCCATAGACTCTTGCCACAGATTTCATTGATTTGATTTGTTATTGGTTTGCCCCGTTTTGTTAACGGCATTTCTCTGAATGTGACGAAATCTAGGTCTACAAATATTCCACTGGCACTGTTGGCTATGCCTCACAATTTAGAAATTTTTATGAACAAAGCCAAATACCAGCACCACACAGCATTGTATTGCAATGCGTCACGTTTTATTGCGGAAGCTACGGAGCAATAAAAATAAATATAAATTCAGCAAACAAAAAATGAAATCCGCACTAAACTTCAGCATATTGAAAAACTTTTTCGCGATTTGCTGGAATCCGCCCTGGTGCCTTTTTTCTCAACTTTTTATTTGTCACTCAGCCGCTAAATCGATAACATTGAAGTCAAAATGAACACAACAAGAAAAAAAGAAAAATTATCTACAGTCTGTCAAATTCATATGTTTTGTAGACAGCAGCCGCGACAGCGAAATCTCAATTAAATGCTTTGCAACAATTCGTCGCTTGGAGGTAGTAAAAGCTAATGGCTCTCTCATGCTCCGTCATGCGGCATAAATATTATAGAACATATTTGTTGTATTTTTATTTCGTAGTATATGTTTGTTCACGGTGTGTACGTAGGTTTGTTTGTGATTTTCTGCACTACAGTGGTTGTTTCTTGAGAAATTTGTAAAAAAAAATATTATTTTTTAATTTAAAAAAATATTCAAAATAGTTGTTTTGATAATTCTTTATAAAGGCCATCATCTCTGTTTGTCTTACTGAATTCCTCTGATTGAAATACTACCAAATTTCAAAGTCAATCATGTAATAATCCAATGCAAAAGTAAAGAGACTCTACTTGTATTATTATTCTTTAGGACTTTTGACTTACTTTTTTTTGGTAACATTTTTACCATATTATTAGAAAGTGACAAAGTAACATTACTATTCTCCTAGTTACTCGTTTTTATGACCACCGATAGCTTGGCTTTCTTTAAATGATGCTTAAAATCTCACCTTTTCAACACTATATGGTATGACACAATGTGATTCGTAGCACTGGAGATATACGACTTTTGACTAAATACAAAGAGATTTCTCCACGCTTATGAGCAGACTACACTGCTTTGACATGTTGTTTTTGTTGTTGTTTTAACGGTTTCTCAATCCCCGTTAGTATGACAAGGGTTATCGTGTTTTGTCGTCGACGTCATCTAACAGGAGGCCCAGAAAACGTGCTGTTTCGACGGGGTCAGACCAAAGGGAAAAGGGTATTATATGAGTAGGGTTGGTAGGGTATGCAAAGAGGTGGTCAGTGTCATGCAGAGACTCGTTACATGGATAAATAGGAGTTTAACCTGTTACAATATCCAAAACGAAGTTGCGCTAGGGTCACTCGCGTTTCTCGCGGCAGATCGAGTTCTTCGTCTGCGATGGGTGGTGATTTGACTCCAAGAACGCCATTCACGGGATGGGAGTCGGTGAAGTTCGGTCGGGTTTGATGGCTCCACTGTGAATGGCGGTCAGTACCTGTCGGAAGTCAGTTGCGTCCAAAGTCCGGTCGACGTACTGTACGACGTCGTCGATGTAGTCAAAGAAATACCTTTTGATGCGCCTAGGAGGCGGTTCCGCTCCAGGCAGGTGGCTGCAAGGGTGATTTTTACAAAAACATCCCAGCAGGAACTGCTTGGAGAGGAATTCATTATGCTCCTTAACTGGGAGCATAAGCGTCTCACTTTGTAGGTGCTCGATGGGAGACATCAAGAGGCATCCCGTCGTGGTCCGGAGTGCAGTATTCTGATAGCTCTAAAGTTTCTTCATCTGCGTACCACTACATCCAAATGCGAGCAAGAGGTCTTTTTGGGATATCCTTGACAGATATGTGCCTCTGTTTGAGGCCTTCAAAAGCGTCGCTAATTTAGCAACACAATTTGCCGTTTAGTCCGGCTTACCTACCTTTCTTATTTCTTTTGGACAGAGTTTCCCACGTTTCGTTGTGGAAATTATTGGTTTTCTCAAAGTTTGTTTTTGGCGATCTGAGTGTGAGTTTCCGTTTAATTAATTTTCAGGAAATTTTCGAACTCCTACATAGTTTGTGTTTAGTGCTTTATCTCCTCTGCTTGAGATGCCTGCAGCATGACTTTTGGCTGTTTTTTCCGTACAAAGACTGTCCTCTGGTATCGAATTTCACGGTTGATTTTGAGATTTCTTCTTTATTTTGCGCTATGCCACTCCTTTGGCAGCAATGTATACTCTTGTACTTTTCTTACTTTACCTCTATACCCTCTATAGTGCCCGGTAGTGCTATTTATCATCTGCTAACTGGAAGCAAGGATATGGTTAATGTTGGTCGTGCAGTTGTAGCAGTATTCGTCAAGTTGCTAGTTATTATTGTTTTGTTGTTATTGTTTGCGTTCCTATTTGGTTCCACTCTCAGTTTTAAGATATCGATCTGGAATTTCGCATACGTTCTTTTCTAATTATTTATACAATTCTCTTAGAACGCACCACTGTGCAAATTTGACGCATGCCACATCTATTTATACAAACGCTTGTAATTACAACGGCAATGCCCTTTAACGATAGGCATTCACGGCAACACATCGCAATGCACCCTCAATACCTTCAGCACCCTCTATATATCTACGCCTGGTTCAGCGTTGTTGGGCCTACGAGGCAGCAAACTAAATATGTTCATAGGCTTTAAAATTATTTTTGTTTTTTTTTTGCAGTTTTTTGCATTGCACTTTGCCATGTTGCATATTCATTTTGCATTCTGCCTGAGGTGTTGTGCGTTTTCAATTTTTCCTCTCACTTTTTTGTTGCTTGCTGTTTGCGGCATATATTCCGTTTGTTGTGCCACCAGCCAGTGTTTGTTTGCGTACATTTGTGGCATGCAGCAGCAGCAGCAATCGCACCTTAACTCATTTGTCAGTTGTTGTCTGTTGATTGCATATACATAGACATGAATATATAGGTACGAGTATATTTATATAAACACACATACAACCGCATGCCAATGGCGTTGCACTTGTATTTGTTTATCTGCTTTATCTTCCTTTTTCCCCATCTCTTTTTTTTTGTTTTTGCTTTCGCAGGCTGCAGCACAGGTGCAACGAGGTTGACTGCGCTCGGCATGTTTGCTGCGGCCGGCTTTTGTAGCGTTTTTAATTTTCCTGTTTTATTTCCGGTTTTACGATTCACAACTCAACTTGATTGCAACGCGCCACGTTAGCCATTGCTGTTCTTCTTTAATTTCCATCCTCCGTCGTCACAGCCCGCACTTGCTCAGTCTGTTGGCCACCATATATATATATATGTACGTATGGTATATGTTGGCTGTATTTCCATATCCCAGCCACTGAGGCGAGCAAATATAGAAAGAAGTTCATCGGTTTTTTGTGTTGCTTTTATTTTGCTACTCTTCTTCTGGCTTTGTTCGCCTTTATACATTCTAATAAACGTTTTTAATTTCTCCACACAAATTGTTTAAATGTTTTCCTCTTTTTCCGCCACATTCAACACACACACACAAAGCAGACAAACGGCAAATGCTGCAGGTTAACCTCAAAAGTGCCCTCAACTGAGATATGCAATAAACAGTAAACAAAAAGAGGAGCGTAAAGCATACAACAAAAATGTATATAAAATTTGTCAGCAGACTTTAAATACCTGCCAATATTAGCTGAAGTTGTTTGTGGTTAAATATGCTGCCATGTTTTTGCTTGCTTACCTTTTAAACATCGTATTTGCTTTTGTTGTTGCTTTTTGTTTTTCTCTGTAAACGTCCCATCTTATTTGCTTATGTGTCTCGGGTCTTTTGTAACACAAAAATATGCAGCCAGCCCCTCTAGAAGTTATGTCTTTTAACGTTTCTCATCCCTGGCAGTTTGACCAGCAGAGAAAGCCAAGTGGTGACTTACCCCCGGCGGTTTAAAGAATTTCGTGTTGTTGTATGAATTTTTACATACTCCACCACATCTTTAAGAGATATTTGCATTGAAAGGTCAGTAGCACTTTGAATAGCCTTACTCTTGCTTTGGTTCATCGCTCACAATACAGGTAGGCGGATATCCGTTGCAGTCATGTCTTTAGTGCTTTTAAGAGATTCTTTTTTAATAGAAATAAAAAGAATTAGTGTATCTGTTTCTACACATTTTTGCCATGCATTTCTTATCTTCTATATAAGCTTTTCGACGTTCTATTATAAAACTACCTGTACTAAAATCACCTTCCTTTCGAACAAGCAATACAAAAAGTTGTATCTGTGCAACATCCAAATATCGTCAAGAAACCCTCGTCCGACAGTTTTAATTATTTTCCTATACAAAGCTTTGCTTTCGACTAACAGATATTTTATAGTCTCTTCTTCTTCTATATTCAACAGTTTCTACAATAATCATTATATAGTATTTCTAGTCTACTTGCATATCTGCCAATTAGTTGTCAATCCTTTTGAAGTTTAATAGTCGGCATTTATGAATCATATTCCATTCATTTCAAGTTTGATGTGCTCTCAGAACAAGCCGGGGATTATTTCCACCAATACTAAAAAAATTCTATTGTGTTTGCTGATTAAATATCCACAAGTAGACATAAGAGACAGCAGCATATAAACTGTCTCTCGTCCAGCGTCAAATTGGAAGGTTGCTCTGGCTGGTTCATCTGCCTCACAGCTTTCAGGAATATCACTATTTCAGGGAACCCATGGTAGGTTTATTGTGAAATGAGAATTTAGATCCACTAAGAGATCAAAACATTTCTTCTCTGTCTTCGCTGAGTCCATAGTGATTTCAATGCCGCTCTCTTTGTCAGAACATGAAAGCTTTCTTTAATTGCCACTTGGAAGACACAGCAGTGATATGGTAGACGAAAAGCGATTTTATTATTTCATTTTGCTGAAATTGGCCAAATTCCAACTGGACTATCTAGTTTGAGCCCATCCGTCGGTCTATTAGCGGACTTAATTATAAGTGGTTTTAACTCTTATATTTTTCGAATATCCTCTGCAAACTAACAAATAACAAAATGCATAAATAATATCCCATTTCAAATATTAATTGTGTATTAACAATTTACTAAATACACGATTTGAAAATCACTTAACCTAACTCCCCATTAATTGATATTTCATTTAGCAATCAGTGAAGTTGGTAATGTCAACCAATAACTGCCTTTAAACACGTGTTTATCTTTCGAAATAAACACAAACAGTAAATATCACTTCGACCACTGAACGCACGTACGAGCGAATCTATCAACTCGCATTAAAAATAAACCAATGAAATCAAAATAGAAATTAGCACGAAAAACCGCGACGAATGATTATAATTGCAAATAATTGTGTGGTCAATGGAATCGTTGAACTGATTTTATTGCTTTATTTTGGTTGGTGTGTACTCGCGTACGCGCAAATGATGTGGCAAAGGTTAATGTCAGTGATTGCTAAATTATCCCAACGAAATGCAATATGCATATGTTTGTAATAATATAAAGGGTGTCGGTTTTAGATTTTAATTTCAAATAAAAGAAGGGAAAATACATAATATCCCCACTTTTCGCTGTATAGTATTACTTAAATTTTGGTACATAATATCACCGCGAAGAAAGATAACCTGAGGTTCCAATTTTCAGCAGTGGGTTCATCAAGATGTGAAGAGCTACAGAGTTTCGCATCATCCACTTGTTGTGATCATTATTTTAATATTTTCACATTTTCAAAAGAGTTTGGGTCAATAAAGAACTTAACATACAAACCATATCACACTGTAGCTTTTTCTGAATGCAAGAGAGAGTTTTTTAGAGAAAATTTGCATTATTAATACGAAATAGTTCTTATTTCAAACAAATTCACTCTACTTTCTTTCTCATATTTAGTATTAGTCACGATCCTTTCTCAAAAATTACCTTTCCGCTAAAATTCTTACTCAAAAATTTCTTTATATACTTCTTCGAAATGAAAGTTTCTCAGTAAGGGTTCAAATATGTCATTATACGATCAAGTATTGTCAATATACGATAGTGTATGACATTCTCAGATGACCGATTGTCGTATCGAAGTTTTTATGAAATGTCAAATTTTCTGCACAAAGCTCATGTTTTTTTAAATTTCATCGCTTAAGCGTTTAACCTAATTGTTGAGCACAGTTTACTCTTCTTTGACAGCTGGCAATCATTCTACGAACTTGTCTACGTCTAAAAACATACTCTTTGCTTTTTTACATAATAGGTTGCATGTAATTTTTTTCACATTTCATGGGAGGTTTTAGAATTGAATTGGGAGTACATGTATATTCAAAGCGAACATAAACTTGTAATAAACCGTGGTTAATATTTCAATGTCGTTGTCGTGTCGTTGAATCACTGGAAATGATAGATAGTTAATATGATTGTCATGTAATCGTTTATTCGTTTGTCCTTCCTATGCGAAGCTAATGACCTTTGAAAACATTTATTTTTCCTATATTACAAACGATCTATAACTGTTTGAGTAAAATATTCTTAATACCATCCCTGTATTCAAGAAATTGGAGATTCTGGTATGCTTCAATAAGCCTAGACTCGCAAGGTGCAGCTCAACGTTATAGAAAGCTTTAATTTAGTTCTCATAAGGTAGCTGCATTTGTTCAGTTTCAAATATGTATATTGTCTGCCAAAGTTTACAGTGGTCTATCTTCTTCCGAACCAAAATATTAGTCTAGCTTTCATCACATTTTTGGTCAATGATTTTTAAAACAAAAATATGTAAACTTCGCCTACACCAAAGTTATTGTACCCTTCACAGGCGCTGCTCTCATTGCGTAAATGGGTATGAAAGATATTTACCTTGATTTTGAGCACTGAGTTTATATGACAGTTTTGTGCTATATGGTTCGATATGAACAATTTTTAGGTGTATGCATTATTGTCTTAGGCAATAATCCATGCTAAGTTTCCTAAAGATATGTCGTCAAATTATAAAGTCTTCCATACAAGCACTTGATTTTTTTCTATCAATTGATGTGGCAGCTATACCCGCTCTTTGACGCGAAAAAGACGTGCGCAAAATTTCAGATTTATATCTCAAAAATTTAGGGACTAGTTCGTGTATGTACAGATGGGCAGATAGATGGACATTGTTAAATAGTATAGGGTCGCCGACTGTTCAGGGTATAAAAATTGTCTACATTTAGGGACATTACCAAGCAAAATGGAAGGTTGCACACCGAAACCTAATATTCAACTAACAATAACTACTTTTTAATGAATTTAATAATAATTTGCCTCAATAGCCAATACAGACTTCTTTGATTGATATTTGAGTACCCATCTCACTGTCCTACACTTATTTTGGTGCCTCAAATTTTTTTTCTGTTTTTGGGTATATTTTGTGGGCTAATACGAAAATATATGAATTTTTTTGAGCGATTTTCTTGATCGATACTGTCCTTGGCATCCACGCGTAAGGCCCCGGCACTAATCAGCCATCTTAAGATCATCCGTCTTCCTTGGTACCCGCTTTTAATTATTTCCATATCTTGTTGGAAACGTTCACGTTATTCTTTGCTGAAATCTCCTGAATTATGCTCGAAATTATCAATATGATCACGGAGGTGGGGCACTTTCAAGCTCTCATTACAGAAGATTTTTGAAGGTCAGTATCATTTCCTCGACTAAATGTTTGTTAGTTGCTTCATAGTTAAGAATTTTGTCAAACAATAATAAAAGATTTCCACGCCAGTTTTTCTATTTCAATATAGAAACTTCAAATTCCATAGAACTTTTAATCAACCGGCGTATCTGAGGCCCATCAAAAATGTCTACCTTCTTAATCCCTCCAAATTTCTTAATACCTAGTCTCGATTTTAAGTCAGAAACTTGAAACATCGGCAATTTTTGTCAAGAGTTTTGAAAAATGGTGTTATGTTCCCAAATTAAATAAGTATTTTTGGTAAACCAGAGCTGTCAGCTGACATCTAGTAGCAGCAATTAAGTTTATACTACCTATTTTACCGACTACAGATGTGGTCAGAGATGCACCAACACAAGAAAAAATTGTAGACCAGTGTTTTTATAGGAATTTATTATATTTTTTTTAAAGGTCAAAAAGACATTGCAATAATTTTCTATAATAATTTATTATTAATATTATCTAAGAAGTGAAACCATTCTTTGACAAAAATATATATTTGAGAAAAGGTTGCTTGCATATACCATCAAAAAATCACACGGTAACAGCGTAAAGTAACAAAAGCGAAAGCCAAACCCGCAGCAAATCCTCCAAGTAGCCGAGACCGAGAAAAGTTAACTAAAACGACCTGCTCAAGTGAGAGCTTAGCGCGGAAATCTTTATTCATTGATTATTTAACGACTTCTTAAGTGGTTCCTTAAGTACACAAAAACTTGCTCCTTATATGCGATTAACTGCGGCGATAAAGAAATAAGAAAAGCGAAACTCAAAGGCGGTGCATGACGACAAAAAAAAAAAATAGAAAGTGTGTGCAAAAAGTTAGAAAAAATTTGTAAATGAAACCAGAATCAAAGAAAAGACCAAACGCTGATGAATTGCTTTTGAGCTCTACAACAAAAGACAGCAACAAAAATGTGGCTTCATCAAGTTGTTATGAGTGTGTATGTGGCAGGTCACACGCAAGCATTTAAGAAAGTAAAAGCCACTAAGATTTGCTCGCTTTTTCTGCCCTTTGCATCCACTCGAATGCGCAGTCAAATGGCAGACAAAAAGTAATCACGACACAACACAGGAAAGACGGAAGGAAACGAAGCAAAACAGAGCAAGACACATAATGGCTTAAGCTGCAAAGGCGAGGCAAGAAAGCAGGGAATCTCTACTAAACAAAAAGCGGTTTAAAGATTTTAGCACAGCTAGACACTTATACTTATGCATGCAGATTTATGATACTGGCATCACTGCGCATGTGTGTGTGTGTGTTTTTGGGTGCCAAATGCGTGGCATGCAAACAGCCGCTTCGCTGCGCTTAAGTTACTTAGCAGTTAAAGTTTCAACCAAGTGTGATTATGCTTTCAACAGCTGCGTCACTGACATCTGTCAAAGTGCGTTCGCTTCACTAATGCCACTCAATTATCCTTTCTTCATTTTCTTAATATTTTTTGATGGTTTCAAAGCCGATTTAATGGTATTGGACACAGTTTGGTCGAGCTTTGATGAGATTTGTTGAATGGTGAGAAAAGTTATCATGCGATCTTACTGTATTGGTTTAATGGTCAGTTTGGATAGGCAAAATGCTTCGTATGGTTTTAGCTGGTACGATTGCTGCAGCAAATAATTTAACAATACTTATGGTATATATTAATTATTTAAAAAGGCTTTTGGATTTTCTTACATCTTGTTAATCTCCACTTTACAATACCTTCTGTGTGCACATTTTTATACCCTGTACAGGCTATATTAAGTTTGCTACGAAGTTTCCATCTTCGTTGATTGATTTCACCACGCTTAAAAGCCCCCCCTCGCTAGTCGGCACGACCGGATTCTGTCGTTGTAGCAGCCGCGGAGCACGTTCCGGGTCCATCACGCGAGGTATGATTACCTTCGCTTTGGACACCGATGGAGTATTGCTGCTTTCCACTTCCTACAGTTTTGCTTTTTTCCACAGGTTTGGAAGCGTTCTAACCACTTCTCTTAACCATGTTAACATCGGCTCTTTGTTATATTTCAAGATTTTGAGTCCGCTAAGCCATCCTGATCCATCAATTTACGGCATGGATGTGCTTGATTCGCTGTCCAGTCTCGAGAAAAATGCTTCCAATAGCTTTATTCCCACTATTTTCTCCGCTCCTGTAACATTTGACCCGTAACATTTACTGAGGTCTGTGAGCACAACGGTCAAATGCCGGTTCGCAATTTCATTGGCTGCTGCCGCTGAATTGGACATTGTCGGTTTGCCGTCCGCGTGCTTGACGTCGAGCTTGCCGGCTACATCTTTTCACTTCCTCTTTTTCAAGGGCACCTTCAGTTCGTTCTCGCTCCTCAATGCGATTAGCATACGATGGATCCGTGGCATTACACCAATTACGCGGGGCGTAGTGTGCCGGTCATTCTTCACCTCCTCTCTAGCCCGATCTAGCCATTTCACCTCTTCTTCCTTCAAGCTGGACTTGCCTTTTGCTCTCAACTCCTCCTTGCAACCTGCTACCGTTGCAATGGAGGTGTGGTTGCTGGGGACACAGCTTATAAAATCGTTGTGTCCGCCGTTGGTAGCAGCCTCGTTCCGTTTTGGATTGGGATCCCAGTTCGCTTTGTTCCTTTGTTGACCGCAAAAATCGCACGAAAACGTAATTTTTTCGCAAAATTCGCCGCAACGACTTCACAGAGAGGTTCAACGCTTGTAACTAATAACTAAATTTTAATAATTTCGAGCCATTATTGGCTCATATATGTAACCATGATGAAATGGCAAACCTTATTGAAGAGAAATGTCAAAAGAGCGGAAAGATATGGCGTCGTTGCTGTCCCCATCGGCCTATTTTTGTAGCGTCCCTATTGAAAAACGCGCTACAAATGATCTTCAGCTTTTTTTATTATTCGACAAGTTTTAAACCGCCCAGAAGGAAGTGTTGAGTTGTTTCCACTTACTCCTGCAAATGGCGCCCCAACATTTCCAATCTTACAGCATGGACGCCAATAGGGTAATGTCCTGTTAAAAACCCACAACTAGGGAGAGGCTAGCTTTACTGAGAACAAAGGGATCACTAGATCTCCTGCGATCAATCTTGGGCCAAAACGCTATTGCTTCAACGCAAGTACCGTGAAGCTCAGCTATCTAGTAGTAGAACACAAGAGAATACGGGAACACCAACCCGTTCCAATTCTACGATTCCTTCCCCCCAAGCTTCGACCCACTGCTCCTCTCCACCAACGGCTTCTTCTCAACTATAGCTCCCTCGTCGGTATATGGGCAGAGAAGGAGCCGCCAGAGTTCGGTTTGGCGACTCCATGATCTAAGTGATCCGGTATGAAGTCAAAGTGTGTGAGGATATCCGAGTGTTCAGATACGTGTTCTTTTAAGAACCCAGATTCTCTGAGTTGAATAGCCACTTTCGCTGCCATAGTTCGGCACTATGTTCAAAATGGCGTTAAGTAAAATTATTATCCTGCTCCAAAGTAAAAACTGTTGTATGTGTAATGTAAAAGCTCTCACCTGTCGCTATTATTTCATGTTATTGCAAACAACCGCTAATTCCTCACGCCAACTTTATGATCCTGCATCTACAACACGCAAATACATTTCGAGTGCTGGAATGCGATAAATTTTATTACATTTAATGGAAAGCCCAACGAAAGTCCTCGCATGAATCTATCACTCACATGTGCCTATTGTGCTCATATTTAAGCTCTAAATAAAAATTGGGCTTTATGGAGGGATTTTCGTGCATTAAATGCGAAATGTGTTAAGCCCCGGCGATGAGGTGTTGTGCGGCGTTGTGAGTGTCGCACTTGCCGCACCGCATTTTGCAACTTTTAGCATTTTGATGTAAATATTTTCACTGTCATTGGTTGTTGTTATTGTTGCATTAATTTCGGTTGTTATTTCGAAAACAGCAAAACTTATTGACAGTCTGCCGCACTTGCTACATACTCGTGCTGTGGCATGCGTCATTTCATGATTAAGCACACACACGCACACTCTTCAACATATGCACTAGCATACTTACGCTCATACACATAAATCCATGCACTTGCTCATAACTTTTGTTGCAGCAGCAGCTGTTGTCATTGTAACTCATATTTTCGCTATTAAATACCAACAACGACAACAACAAGTGCTTGTTGCCATTACTGCATGCGTTTGGTCTTTGTTTTGTAACTGCAACTGCAACTACTGCTAGTGTTTTTCCTGTTGTTGTTGCCTCTGCCACCTCGCTTGGCTGCGGCTTATCATTGCTGCTCGTACGTGTTCACAATGCATCGGATTAGATTTTTAGCAAAAATTCACTTTGGTTTCATTTAACTTTGTTTGCTTGTTTGTTGTTGCATGTTTGCTTGTTGCTGTGATTACTTTGCGTTAAAGCTTATGCTTGCCAGCTATTTGCAATTAATAGATATGCCAGTTTTGTGGGTGAAAACCAATTTAGATTTTTGGATTAATAATAGTTGACAAAATAAAAACTAAAAAATATATAACAAAAAAGAATTTATGGCAGGGAAAAGTGCCACATTTTATCACACGTTAAAAATCTTCAATATTTTTCATATTTTTGCAATTTTTGGTTCTTACTATGATGCATGTAAGAGCTGAAAAATATATAATGCTTTCATTCTTAAATGCTTGCCTTCCCAAAAATATTATGCCAAATCATCATCTCTAGCGCTTAGGTGTCATTGACATAGGTGAGAATAAGACACAACTTTGTTTACTTCCTTTATGGTGTGTTTAACCGTTTAACTCCTTACAATTAGTGGTGCTGTATTAGGTTTCAACAGTACTTATTTCATACAATATTCCGACTCATAAAAAATTATCGTTCAATGTTAGTTAGCACATAATCTGAATCTTTTCTTTTTTAACATTTTATTTAGAATTTTCTAATTGCAAATCGCTCTTAATCTAAATCATCTAGATCTTTAAACCCTATGTGCTTCGTAATAACTTCTTGAATAATTGTCAAAGTTCGTCTTATCGGTATGCATCTTGAAGGGGGAAATAGTGCTAAGGCAATGTTTTCTTAATGATTTTCAAAAAATTGTTTCATGAACCTTTGAGAATAGTGTGTATAGTTTGCATTTTTGAGCACTGAAACCATCACTCTGATGAGTCATGTACCATATGGTACTGACTTGGCACCGAATGACATATTTTTATTCCCGTACGTTAAAGATAAATTAGTAGGTCACTGCTTTTCGACACCTGAAACGGCAGTTGTTGCAAAAGTATACAGGTCTTAATGGAAATTATTTTGTAATTTTTATATATTTCCTTATATGTGATATATAGGGATAGAAAGTATTTTGACTTAATACTTAGTATTACGACATGACATTTCCTGAAACATGGGCATTCTGAATTCAATTAAAAAACCTCACAGATTGACCAATTGACAAGCCATAAAATCAAGCGGATGTTTGAAATCCTTATATTAGGCATATGGGGACTAGGAAAATTGTTCTCATGATTTCATGCATTTTAGGCAAGAGGATACACTGTTTACACTGCAGAGATTATTTCTAAGATGCGTTATATATGGACTGATAGATGCAATATAAAGTCAATCGGAAGTTCGGAAAAGTTTGTTCTAGCTTATGTTATGTTGTTAGGGAAGTGTTGACTTTATTTCACCTCTGTTATAAGACATGTTGTTATCACAAATATCTTCTCCCTGAATTTTGATACAAGACCTCACAGATTGACCGATATGTTCATTATAAAATCACCCATATGCTCTAGGGTCCACATACTTTGTGTCTGGGTCCTTGAAAAGTTATACTCCGATTTGGACAATTTTTGGACGTAAGGTGAAATACTTAAAGGGCATTATTTGTGCATTCTTTATTAATGTTTTAATGTACACTGTGAAGTGAAAAAATCTATTGGAATTTAACATTTTCTATTGTATATATGGAAAGTAGGTCTGGAAGTAACGATTTTCACAGTATATAAATGGAATGTTTAGAAAACCTGCTGTTTGAATTTGGTTGAAATTAGTTCAGTAGTTCCTGAGATATAGAATTTGTCCAACATGTTGCGAGAGTATAAATATTGATCTATTTTGCACTATTCCTCTTTTGAGTTTTTCATACTGTCTTCATATGCCCCTTCTCATTCAGCGTAATTCGGAGCATCGTTGAAAACTGTTTGTGTTCAAAGCCTTATTGTGCATTTTGAATGGAAACCTCTAATTTTCGTATCTCAGAAATATCAATATGGTGCAGTCTATTGTCAGCAGTTTCATCGTAGATGTGATATCTTTCCACCGTGTATTCGGTACGTTCCAAGTAATAATTGAAAAGTGGTTGTCTTTAAGTTTTTTTCGGGAACTTTCGCTATATTTTCGACATTTTTATTGGAATTCATGTGGCGACCCAAATGCTTTCTGCAAAACCACATTTAGCTCACTCTGTATCTTTCTCAGCTCCGACCTCTAGTTATAGTTCCAACCAAATTAAAAAAATGTTGAGCGTCCCTACGGAAGGTAATGGTCTGCCAGCAGCCGTATCATGAGATTTACACAGGTTAACTATCTCGTACATTATGTTCTTTTGTTGCCGTATAAGAACAAATGTCTCGTAATCAATAGCTTATAAATAAGCAAACAAATTTTTGTTTTATTTACTTTAAAAAAATGTGCTTAAGAAATTATATGGAAAGGAAGCTATTAAATGAGTCGATCGCTCGAACACTCTTTGCCTGCGTTCGCTTTAATTGCCAATTTCTACTGAAAAAATCCTCTGTCCAACTTAAGAGTAAAATTCCTCGCTGTAAAATTGAAATGCCAGTTACAGTCTCTAAAAAAGCGCTCGAATGCGCTTCTAATACAATTTTCTTATTTTGCAAGCTTAATACTTCATTAGGTCGCCTTCAATTGTGGCAGAGCAACACGAACGCTAAGCAAAAATGCAAAACAAACAAGCAACTAATTGCACACTAATACTAATATAATCCTGCACTCACATACACACACCCCGCATCACAATAGCGAATATCTGCCAGAGCCAGATACTATATTCGTACATATGTATATGTATATGATCTCTGCACACTCTGGCAACACTGACAACAACTAACTGCATGAATTGTTTCATTTTAGCATTTTTAATCTAATTTTCATTACGACACATAAATACCATCATAAATGTCTAGAGAGTGTCACGGACATTCAGACATACATACATAAATACAGCAGAGCAGGAAGTGAGTCCTGGCGGGAATGAAGAAGGCAGGGAGTTGTGCGGGGAGGTACTTTCAAGTGAACGTGGGAATTAGCAAAAGTAAAAGTAGAAAAAAGAGATCATATCAAAATGTGTAGCACCACTGAAGTGCCGCAGAGTACAAGGAGGAACACTGTAGAGTTGTTTGTTGTTTGTTTATACTCACCATTGTTTGTCCGTTTGTTTATGTGTGTGCGTGCGCACTCGAGTGGAATTGCTACGCAGCTTCGTGAAACTGTGACGGAGCACATCACACCCGAGCATTGTCCTTGTGACTAGGAGCACCGCCGCATAGTTGCAGCTTCATTGCCAGCAATTGTCAGGCGCCACGATGCTGACACACACACACACATTTTTATACCGTGAACAGGGTTTGTCACGAATTTGAAATATCAAACAGAAAACGACGGATCTGCGTGATGAGCAGGCTCAATTTAGCTGTCTTCATCTCTCTGCTCGTCTTTCGGCCCTTTCCTCCCCCTCTTTCTCCACCGCAACTCTCCAACGGAGTAGAGGTCTTCATCTTTCTCTGCTTCCATCGGCAGATACTGAGTCATAAACCTTCATAGCTGGAGTGTTTTCTTCCATCCGCACAACATGACCTAGCCTGTCTTGATTCGCTGAACTATGTCAGTGTCGTCGTATCGACTTGTAGTACAAAAGTCCATAAATCACCCTCAAAACCTTTTTCTCGACCACTCTTAAAGCCGACTCATTAGACGAAGTCATTGTCTATGTCTCCCCACCATAAACCAAGACGGAAATGATGAGGAACTTATAGGGTTTGGTCTTTGCTCGTTGAAAGATGAGCCTACTCTGTCCAAGTGATTCTGCGTTGGATTTCAAGGTCAAACTAGTCTATAAGGTTTTAAGATATTCTTCGAAAATTTTGTACTTAAAATCCTTCTATGGAAAACTTGAGGAAATTTGACATAATTATTGTTCAAGAAAACTCTACAATCTCTAAACAAATTAATCAAATCGAACTTCTTAAGCTCATCTGTGTAGGGTATTATAACTGCCTTACAGCCGAAGTTAGTAGTTTTTCTTGTCCTCCATTTATATTAGCATTTCAGCGTGGCAACGAAGTGACTGGTTAATGGACTCTCCATATCTACTGTAAGCGAGCAAAAAATTACTGCGAAAAAATGTGAAAAACAAATAACAGGCCATACTGCAGCGACGTGCAACACTTAGTGGCATGTCTCCATTTGTTGTGATTTGCGCGCTGTACACTCCCCTTCACATTTATTTCGTTCGCCGTTTTTGTTACTTTACTTGTGCTTTATTAATTTGCATTTGGTTTGTAGTAAACTTTGTTGTTTTTTGTACAACAACTATGGTAAGCCCGGCTTGAGCGCGTGTGGCATGCTCGTTATGCAGAGCTCAAATGTTGCGAGTGCATTTGGCGTCAAAGCAAAAAACACGAAAAAATAACATAAAATAAAAGTAGAAGAGCATAGAAATTGCAATTCTTTACGTGATCTCAAAGGAGCAGCATATGGCAACGTTGTTGCTGCCGCCGCTGATGTGCCTTACAGTTTCTTGATTGCGTTGATTGTGATGGTCGCTTAGCTCCACATGGTCCGGCAGATCCCACGTTTGTACACACTCGTCCAGCTGGATAATCAAATACTAATGCTTGTGGTCTCTCAACTACACATATACCATACATACAAATATATATATTTATAGTGGGTCTTCTGCGTGATATCTCCACTAACTCGCTGCAGCTATCCTTCTTCTTCCTGCTCGCCTTTGAAATTTTCCAATTTTCTATTTTGTTCCTTTTGCTTTTGCGGTCACATGTTGGTCATTTTCTCTTTTAGAACTTTTTTCCTAACAATTTTGCTTTCTATCTTCTTGCTGTCGCATTGTTTTAAGCGCTCTTGTTGCCGCTTTGGCCGCTGCAGCTGTGATGACCACTTTTATGATTGCTTAAATGTCAGCAACAGTCAGTTGGCATCAACGTTTATGCCACAACATGGCCACAAATGGCAACCGCATCTGTCAGGCGCACGTCCATGGTGTTCATGCTGAAGAGTACGCATGAGATTTGAATTTTCTAATTTATTTAGTGAACGATTACGGTGACTGCTACTGGCATCGGTTGCACGGCATGTCATAAATTGAGTTATATTAGTATTTATGTCGGTCAAAGTATTTCATATGTCTTGAGTACAGTAGATTTGTTGAAATTAAAGTGCTCAATATAAGTGAGTTTATAGCAAATGTGACTGAGTGGTGACTGCTTGGCTTGAGAATTTATTAAGCGCTTGATTTTATGGCTTTCATAGAGAAAATATATTGTTGTAGTGTGTAGTCAAACAAACTATTCATAGTCCAGAAAGGGACCTTTTTCAAAACGGCTACTAGTTTAGGCTAGATCACCCAGGGCGGGGCATTATAAAAATGCAGTTTCGGGGCCTCAGAAAGCGATTCAATTTAATTTAACCGTCTCTATAATCCAGCTAAAAGGGTTATAAGTTACAAGGTGCGTTCCAAAGTATACAGAACTTAAAAAAAAAAGAAAAAATGGTTTTTTGGCAACATCAATTTATTTTATTCAAAATAGTCTCTTTCTGCTTCAAAATAGCTTTACGCATAGTCAAAAGCATGTCAACCGAGTGTTTTAGCTGGTTGGTCAGTATGGCCGCCAGTATGCCGGTGCGCGTCTTTTGAATGACCTCTACGTCTGCATAACGCTTTCTTTTCATGGGCAAATGCATTTTACCGAAAAGGAAGAAGTCGCACGGTGACATATTAGGTGAATACGGGGAGTGGTTAATGGTTAAAATGTAATTTTAGGTTAAATAATCGTCCTTCGAATGTTGGATTTTGAGCAATTTATGGTCGTCAGTCAAATTGTGCGGAACAAACCGTGCACAAATAACGCACCTGTTTACTTTGGAACGCAGCTTTTTTATAGGAAATATACTTTTATTATTATCAGCCTCAATCTTATCAGTTGGTACGGTAATAACTTAAATCAATGTTTTTGAGTTGATATTGATCAACTTATAAAACCCTTCAAAGAATAATCAGTTCAGAAATCATTTCATTTATATAAACTGTGATATACATACTTGTATATATATAGTATATATGCTGTAAATAAGTACATCCTATATTAAAGTAATGCTGTTGAACCCAAAGTACACATCTACATATAATGAAAAGAACCACATTCATATATTGTTTTAAGCCACACAACAGCCTTTTTTGGAGTTTCGCTTCTTTGACATCCTAACAATAACGCGGAAAGTTGATTAAAGTTTCGTTAAAAGCATAATTTATTCATTATGTAATTAAGTTGACTATACGAAAACATAATCGAGAGTACGTATGAGGGCATTATATGAGTGCTTACGCGAAGTAATAGAAGAAGAAGCGACTTGGGAAGGAGTTTAAGGTATGGAATGAGCACTACATTTATCAGGAAATATTTAAGGGAATGATGGTTGTTTATAAGTGGAAATAATATATGCATTTTCCAACCTATAGAAAAGTTACTCGGCAATTATTTAATAAGAATGTTTTTTGCATTATTTTCGTTACAGTTTTAATGCTTATTAGTAAAGCTGTTGAGTGTAAAAAACTTTGTTTTTAATGACCTTATTTTTAATAAGATATCTTCAAGAACGAGTATTCCTAAGTATTTCTTTTGAATTAATATAATATGAGATGAGAAAAAAAAGATTCTTCAGCATAATCATATATTTTTATTTAATAATTTTGGGCAGTAGAATCGAACATCAATAGGTTGAAATCTTGATTAGTTTAAACTTCATACATTTCTTTCAACATAAAAAATATTACAAAATAAACTAATTAGCAATATTATCCCATTTTCTTAAGAAAAACCATGCATATAATGTTTAGTGAAATTTCTGTGTGAAAATAATTTCAGCATCCAATATAAATCCCGATCAGATTATAGATCTCACTGACTCATCACTGTAAAGCGACTTGGTCGAAATGCTATAATATCCTAAAATATCTCATTTGATAAAATTCTGTTCACTGAAATATATATTTTTAAACGGCATTCATGACCAATACTTCCCACATAGTTGTGCCTTCGTATAGATTTATAGAACTTCTCAACAGTCAATTCAACTACTTATTCAAGTAGTTAGGACTGCAAGCCATTTTTTACAAAAGAAACTGATATGTTGCTAGTGTTAATATTCCAGGTTTTTCTTTACTGGCGTAGAAACTGCTTACGCGGTTATAAACGAGTTAATAACAGTGGGCCAGTCATTTCTTCTTTTCGCGAAATGGCGCCAATTGTAGATTCCAAGCGAAGTCAGGTCCTTCTCCACCTAGTCTTTTCAGCTAAGTAGAAGTCTTCCTTTTCCTCTGCTTCCCTTGGTTGGTACTGCGTCGAATACCTTTAGAGCTATAGTGTTCTCGTCCATACGTATGACATGACCTAGCCAACATAGCCGCTGTTTTTGGAGTAAGCGTTTATCAGATTATGCTAAAAGATATCAGTCATTAGATTCCACTTATGCCATTTTAATCACATTATGTGAAAATTATAGTTCAATTATCGAAGAAAATCGCTGATCCCAGGATATAATTCTTTGGAATATTTTTATTTTTTCAAATGGTTTATATATAATATGTTTCCGACTATTTGATTTTCATGCTTGGTTTTTAGGACCATACTCTCTGACTAGTTTACAGCCCTAAAGGATCATATGTACTCTCCTCTCGCATTTTCACATGGCCTAGGTGGAACACAGAGCACATATATACGCGCTCATAAATGTCATAATAAGATTAGACTACAGAAACGGCAGAGCACAAGTAAATATTTTATGTATGTGGGCGCGTGCGAAGAAGGAACCTTTTATGCAATTGTTCTATATTTTATGCCACAGCCATTGTCTTTTTACTGGAGTTTATTGTACATGCAACATGCAGTACAACTGCCAAAACCAACACCGCTTTGTTGCACTATTTTCTTAAGCGCAAAGCCACTAACTCAACACACCTTTCCCTCTACCTCCGCTCTCTCCTGCTGCCGCACTTTAAGCGCATAAATTGCATTTGTATTGCGGCGCCAACAAAGATGCGCCAAAGTCATTCGACGGTACATTCAAATCTACACATATGCGACTGCAGCGCTTCGTAATATGTGCAAGTACAAGTACCGTTTAGCAATTCACCACAAAAGCCACCAAAATGCACAACAACCACCCGGCAGTTGCAGCTGTTCATTCATTGCGGAGGCAACCAACCCACACAAATCCACATTTGCCGGCTTTTATGCGATTTTAAATGCCGTTGCATGCCACAATTTTGCGTCGTGTCTTCATTGTCATCCCTTATGCGGTCGCCGCTCAACTGGCAATTGCACCCGCGTTGCGCATTTCCCAGCGAGTTTTGCCTCGCTTTTATGCATTTATAATTTGTAATTTTAAAACTGAAGTCAAACTGGATTTGGCACCGGCAAACAGCATCAAAGTTTTACACACTCTCACTCTTACCCCCACCGGCAGCTCCATCTCTTTATTATTTATGCTCATGTGCATAAATATTGTTCAAAAGTGCTGGTGTATAGGCACATAACGGTAAATAAATGTGTGCGAGACTGGATGTGTGTGTGTATGCACGTGCTCGTAGGTGTGAATGAAGTAGTGCCATAATAGTCACATGTTGTCTTTGTTAGTGTCTGTATTTGTCGTATTTATTTTATGAATCTTTTTTCCTCGAATGACAATGAAAAGTTTTGTGGTTGAATTCTCCAAAAAAAAAGGTTTTTACATGCGGTGGCATCAAAAGTTGCACCTTGCTCGTTGCTCCCCACACAACTAAAGGGTGATTTTTTAAGAGCTTGATAACTTTTTTTTAAAAAAAAACGCATAAAATTTGCAAAATCTCATCGGTTCTTTATTTGAAACGTTAGATTGGTTCATGACATTTACTTTTTGAAGATAATTTCATTTAAATGTTGACCGCGGCTGCGTCTTAGGTGGTCCATTCGGAAAGTCCAATTTTGGGCAACTTTTTCGAGCATTTCGGCCGGAATAGCCCGAATTTCTTCGGAAATGTTGTCTTCCAAAGCTGGAATAGTTGCTGGCTTATTTCTGTAGACTTTAGACTTGACGTAGCCCCACAAAAAATAGTCTAAAGGCGTTAAATCGCATGATCTTGGTGGCCAACTTACGGGTCCATTTCTTGAGATGAATTGTTGTCCGAAGTTTTCCCTCAAAATGGCCATAGAATCGCGAGCTGTGTGGCATGTAGCGCCATCTTGTTGAAACCACATGTCAACCAAGTTCAGTTCTTCCATTTTTGGCAACAAAAAGTTTGTTAGCATCGAACGATAGCGATCGCCATTCACCGTAACGTTGCGTCCAACAGCATCTTTGAAAAAATACGGTCCAATGATTCCACCAGCGTACAAACCACACCAAACAGTGCATTTTTCGGGATGCATGGGCAGTTCTTGAACGGCTTCTGGTTGCTCTTCACCCCAAATGCGGCAATTTTGCTTATTTACGTAGCCATTCAACCAGAAATGAGCCTCATCGCTGAACAAAATTTGTCGATAAAAAAAAAAATTGTCGAACACTGATTTTGGTAATAAAATTCAATGATTTGCAAGCGTTGCTCGTTAGTAAGTCTATTCATGATGAAATGTCAAAGCATACTGAGCATCTTTCTCTTTGACACCATGTCTGAAATCCCACGTGATCTGTCAAATACTAATGCATGAAAATCCTAACCTCAAAAAAATCACCCGTTATATATGTATGTACATGCATACAGAAATATATATATTTTGGAAATAAATGTGTTGTGATTGTTATGAACTTTTGAGTTCTGTGAATGTGGCAGTTCGAGGTAGGCATTCCAAAACTTTCGGTTAGTATAAAAACTTCGGAGGTTACTAAATTTTCAATGTTGGAAATAATCTTAATGGATTTTGAAATCGTCTGCGAATAGAAAATGTTTACTCTTGAATTTTAAACACATGTAATATATTTATAATAGTTTATATTTTTAAACATTCTCCTTTCATAACTGTTTTCATTTTTGAACTAATGCAAAAGCCCTTGAAAATGATAAAAAAGAAAAGATATTCCTATAGAGGTTGAAAACCTAAGGATAGGAAAGATAAAATAGCAAACATTATAGAAAAAATTATTTACCGGCGATTTGAGATCGGAAAAAGAAAGGGGAGGGACGTAGGTAAATTTTTAAGGGTTAAGAATGGCTTATTTCGATTTCCAACGAAACTACTACTCTTGTGAAAAATAGTATATGACAATATTGTGGATAATTAAAGGTGCAAATAACCTCAAAATTTATGTGAAAAATTCAAATAAGCCAGATTTTGAGTTTTTTTTTTAAATATTTAATATTTAAAATGTTAAAAAATATATTTTCTTTCACGAAATTTTCCGAAACTAACCTATTTTATTAAGAGCTTACTATACCATATATATTTTATATTAAGAAAAGATCGAGATATTTAATCGTTCCATAACTTAGAATTTTATCATGAAGAATACTTTTATTTTTCAATTTTTTCCAAAACTAAAAGCAAATTTAAATTCTTGCCTACTTTTTGAAGCGTAAAACATAAATACATACTGATCATATCAAAGGTAAAATAACCAATTGATAATATTCGACTTGGCACGCTTTTACTTCTTCTTGCTTTTTACTGGCTCAGTAACTCTGCTTTGACCAGTCACCCAAATAAATGTAATTATGAACAAGTTTTATGCTATTGATGGTGAGATCAAACATTCTTTAACTAGCCCAACTATAGGAGTGAATGTTCTTTTCCCCAAAAAAGGCTACACTTCGGATCAGTAAATCATCATCAGATTAATGGAAGTTAACCCTGCTGGAAAACCATCAATAGCATAAAACTAAATTTGATGCAGATTTCCGGACAAAAGTCTCTCCTAAAATCTTACTCCTGAGTTAATAGTTGTTTTCAAATCGTTTTCAAAAAAGTGTTTGGTCAATGACCTCTTTTCATACCTTGAACTAGAAGGTGTCTTTAGAAAACAACGGAATCTTTTAAATTTCGCAGGGTTGAAGAGTCGAATTGTCAAAATTTATTATTATAAACGTTGCTAAGATGACCGTGATTGTTGAAGAGGACAAGCGCCCCGGACACTGCAAGGCATCAACAACCGATGAAAAGGTGAAAGCAATGGTAAGGAATGATCACCAAATAACGATAAGAGAAGTCGCGGATGATTTTGGCATATCCATTGGCGCATAACATGACAGTTTTGACAGTTTTCGTTCTGTTTTTTACGTGAGTACCTGCCGACGGTGCTTAAAAGCACATAACTCAAAATAATGCGTTGATTGGCGCCCCAATTAACACAAACTCTTTGCAAGTATTATTTGGTTCCAATTGGTCAGGTTAAAGGGACAGGTTAAAGGGACATTTTTTCCAACTTGGTCGAGTTCGAGTTCGACCTAAAAATCCTAAACGTGCTGTGAGTCCATCACCCGGCCACAATGTGACTTCACAGTGAACTGATCTTCAATTCTACCTGCCTTCCCAGCATAAGTACATAATATTTTGAAGGCAACAACACTAATGTAGACAAGTGAGCAAATATTCTTGCAAAAAATAAAATTACTTCGACCAATTAAAATCAAGATACAACACCTTTAATTAAGAAGATGAATCTGAACTTTATTAAAAGAAAACAAATATTATATAATGTATTTGCGATGCATTTCAAATACATGAATTATCTGTCAGACCGTAAAAGGCTGTACAGAATTTAATTGCCGCTTGCTTCTCTACTAGATACTTCAATGAACTTCTCCAAGCATTTCGATATGTTCTGGGTGTTCTCCGATTAGTGAAGAGATCTTAAAGTATTAAGCTGACTCCGAACAGTTATCTTGGAGAACCTTTTTGGTAGAATCTTTTTCAATGAGAAAGCAGGTCAGAGGTTTCTGACTCTCCAAAGGAAACGGCTATAAGAATAACTTCTTATTCTTGGTCAAGTAAGAAAACAAATCTTGGTTCGGCATTCTGATGGTGCACACCTCTAACCTTACTAGTGACTAGTACTATGATTATGCAAGAAGTTTTATCGAGCATGCGAGCACAATATTCTCCAAGAGTTCTATATGATTTTGCGCTGCTTGTGATACGTACACTTTTAATGGAGTTAAACAAATATAATATAACAATAGCAATGTTTATTTGACTCCTTTCCATTGTGTGGCAACAACACATTCGCGCTGAAATTAAATGCTTTTGAGTTGCAGCATAATTTCTACACACTAATGAATGGTTTTATGGTTTGGCAGCTAAGCACACACGCATTCACACTCACGCACATAAGCTCTCACACATTATACACATATATTTAGATGAATTAAAAACAAATGCAACGCACACATGCGCAAGCATTCACCTACTGATTATGACCGTTGGTACAATAGCACAGTTTGCCAGTTTATTTAGCGTTGTGTTTTTGCTGTTGCTGGCAGCCGAGTGGTGTGGTGGCAGTTCAAGTGTCAAAAACTGCAGCATTGTTGCATCTACTTGGGGCGCTTAGCGCACGCCTTCGCAGCTCGCGTGTTCACAAAGTCGGTCAGGCAGCATATTTTTCATTCCAGAATCAGGCATTTTATTGTTTTCGCGGCGCTTTTGTTTGCCCCCAGCTGTTGTTGCTATTATTGTTGTACGAATGCTGCTGGCAACCGAAAGTTGTTTTAAATATATTGTTGTTGCTGTAAGTAAGTTAGTTGGTTGCCTGGTTAGTCAGCTGAATGCTGCTGCTGCTGCTGGTGTTATTTTAATGAATGGATTACGAGAATTCTATGGACATTTGCGAGGCTAAAAGGTTTAAATGAGTTTAGCGTAAGTTCTTGTTTGGTTTTATTAGTATTTCGTGTGGAATAAGTTTATTGTTGGTTTATTTTTTATAGTCGGTGTGCTTTACTTAATTTAGCAAAATAAACGGCGAGTTTAGCTGGCAAGTTGGGACCAAGTGAGATATAAGCATTGGGAGCTTACAAAAGCTATCTGAGGAGTTAAACCGGAATATAATTATAAGAAACTACTAAAGAACAAGAAAAGATGTTAACTTCGGTGGCACTTAAGCTATAAAATCTTCACAAATACAAAAGATAGTTATTATGACCATTATATACATATATTTTAAGATATCGGATCTGAATAACTTCTTTGAAGATTATATCTTTAACTTGAGCAATAATCGATACAAAATTTCAAGAAGATATCTTATTAAATACAAAAGTTTTCCATATAACAACTGGATTTTGATAGATAAGGCAGCATACAGTGGTCCGATATCATCGATTTCGACAATTAAGCAGCTTTTTGTGGAGAAAAAGATGTGTGCAAAATTTCCGATCGATATACAGAAAATCAGGGACTAGTTTGTATATATATAGCCAGATGGATAATTTGTAAATACAATACATATATTTTTAAAGGTCTCCGTCGTCTCCGTCTGGGTGTTAAAATTTTCGTGGTAAACGTAATATACCCTGTTCAGGGTAAAAACTGTTTTTGTGGTAGAACCTGGGTCCGAAAAGTTGATTGGAATAATATAAGTAGTGTGTTTGCTTTTAACGTTTTAGCAAAGGGTTACTTACTGTAATATTCCAGTACTGATAGCAATATTTACTGCAATGTTAAACTTCTCATGCCCATAGTCCGATTTTGTAATTTTTGAATAATTTTTTTTTTAATACAATTCAGTCTTTGTCTTCTCAAGTTTTAAGTAATTTAACACCAAACCTTTTCGCCATCCTTTACTTTGTTCATTCTGTGGTTAGAAATCAGAACGAACCGTCATTATATTTTGGTGTTACAGCTCTGTGTGACTTTGGTCCATATGATCTCTCGGCATCTCATTCACAAATTTTCTCCCACTACTCGCTTCGTTCATTCCTTAGATTCCTTTGGTTCTCTAAAACTTTCTTCTGCGCTTTCTTAGTGCCTGTTCTTGTTACATGACCTCATCATCTCAATCGTTGCTTTTATATGTTTTAGTATTATTTTCGCCATCAGATGTAATAAAAATTATAATTCATCCCGAGCTAGTCAATTACTTAAGTAGTTACACACCCGTTTGGCTCACAGTACATCGTAAAGAAGCTGGCGACATCTACGCTCTCAGAAAGGTTTTATTTATCCTTATGATAGAGATTTACACTGAGGATTCGTCATTTCTGTAGAAGTTGGCTGGGAAAAGACGAGATAAATATATATAAACACGTCCTTCTTTACTAACGCATCTTCGGGAAATGAAGGCTAGAGCTCTTTGATTCCCACACTTTCGGCCATCCAGGAGACCGGCAAAAGAAATAAAGATTATTTAATTACAGATGGACTCCGAGCTTCAGCATCTAAATGTGAGCCTGCAGATCAGACATACAATCCACTGTAATCCAGTGGGGGAAAGACTCTTTCGCAAATCCATGAGAGTAGTTTTATCACTGATATATCCAAGTTAATTCCTTGTCTTCTAAAGACATATACTTGAAGAGCTTTGTAAAAAATTAGGAATTTGTTCATTGTCAATACACTAGCCACAAGGATATATCGAAATATATATGAATTTGCCAAAACTAAGTTATTCATCTATGCACATTTCTTTAATGCTACAATAATGGCATAATTGGGAAATACTTGTATTATGACATCGACCTATTTGTGACACCCTAAATTTAAACTTTTAATTTAACGACATCGAATTTCTTTCTATTTATAAAAATAATGATATATGGATGACAATCTGGTACAAAAATTATGGACGGACTGATTTATTGACCATAAATTTACCTACTTTTACTTAGTAGTGGTGTTTGGTTTTTAATAGGTCAGGTAAGGTTAGGTTATATGGATGATCTCTCAGATTTGCGGGGAATCACATTAAGACTATTATATACAGACCTTTGTGATGCCAAGCTAAAACTTCTATAGTTGTTCATCAGCTATTAGCAAAATGAAAAACCCAGGGCCGGAACAATAGATCTACAGCTACCTTCTTGGTGGCCAACTTGTCTTGGAAAACGCCTAGCCTAAAAACGGAAGCCTAAAGCTATATATAGGTTCGCCTCCACAAACCTCCTGCTTTGATCCATCCTCAAAAAAAACTCGCCGCCCCTCTCCTCCGGCGACTTCTGGTTTACCATACTTCTAATGCAATTCTAAAAATAAATCCATTAATTTATTCAATTGGAAGTCCCGTCTCTGCTCATTTCACTATACTTTACAATTACCTGAAATATTATTTTCACGATTTTTAAAAATTTCTAAAGCAACACTTTTATATAAGTTAATAAAATGTTTAATTTTTTCCCAACCTTGGCAACTCTGCTCACTTGTACACGTGCACTTTAACTGTTTCAACCCTTGAGCAAGCTTACAAGCCAAACACCAACAAATACAGAACAACAAAACAAAAAGCACATAGCACAGCAAAAAAATAAACAACAATAAAGTATCGCAATTTACGAGCACAGCCCCGAGTTGTGGAAGCCACACTGCACATTGTGCTGCAAACCACGTGTTGCCCACACTACCTAATAATAACAATAACAACACTACCAAAAAGTGCGATGTAAACAAACCGGCAATACAAAACAAAACATTGCTCGACAAATGCTCACATTTACTCTCACACAGAAGAGAGAGCACGAAACTGAAAATGAGCACTTACTGGCGAAAGCTTTCAATCGACTGCAAAGCATATTGTGTGGCTGCACAGTTGCTGCCGGCAAACGAATTTTCCGCTAAAGCGATTCGCCGCGCCGCACGAAGTGATGAAACTGCCGCCGAAGATGTCGACCAGTCAGTGTTTGGCAAAGCGTGCGCGTGAACAGTTCGCAAATTGTGCCCGACGGCGCGTGAAAATCGTGAAAGCACTAAGTGCAATATAAATATTTAATTGAACGGTGAAACCAAAACGACTTACTATAAAATAAATCGCTGAAATTTTGATTTTACGAAAACGCTCAGTGAATTTTTAAAAATTTCGTGTGTGATGGGCGATGATTATTATTATTAGTGTGTGAAAAATAATTTTTGTGAAATTGGTGAGTGCAAAGTGCTGCAAATAATGCAAACGTAGTCAATAGTAGTAGTGGTGTAAATTGCAACCGCGGCGAGCTGGGCTAATAAAGTTGCGTATACGCGCTGTGTAACGCGTGTTAATTTAACTTTCAAAAAATAAAAATATTTTTTTTTTTTTTTTAATTTTTTCCAATTGCCACGAATGCCTGCTTGTCACTGTTTTACATGTTGGAATTTAGCGTCATTTCACGCGCAATTAAATCACTGCAATTGCTGCCGTCAGCGCATTCGCTTTTGTGTTGCCAACACCGGACAACCGGAGTCAGGCGGCGACCGCCGACGCGCGTTGCGTTGGCATTTCTCGTTTAATTGATTGGAAAATCATATAATTTGGCTGAACAGCAGCGAGCTGCTGTGCTGCACGCACTCATTTATCACACATTTTTTGCCATGCACCGTTGCACTTGCAACATATTGACAAGAGGCTATAAAATCGCGCGATATTTGTTGCTTTTGATGCAAAGCAATAATTTGTGGGATTCTACTAGCTATCTGCCTTGACGGTTAATTTTCTCTATTTTTATACCCTGAACAGGGTGAAAAAAGCTTGCCACGAAGTTTATAATATCCAGTAGGAAACGGTGGAGTTCCTTAAAATGCGTAGACATATATACATATATAAATGATCAGCGTAACGGGCTAAGTAAATTTTGACAAGTCCGGCAGCCTATTGGTCTATATCTACGCGACCCTCACTTTTTCAGATACCGATCTGAAATTTTTCACATCTCCACTTTTCTCCAAGAATCTGCTCATTTTCTGGAATTGTCGATATTGGACCACTATATCATATAGTTGCCATACAAACTAAACGATCAGAATTAAGCGCTTGTATGGAAAACTTTTCATTTGACGAGACATTTTTACGAAATTTGACATGGATTAATAACTAAAGAAATAATGTCGTCTCCGAAGAAATTTTTTTGATCGGGTCACTATAGCATATAGCTGCCTTACAAGCTGAACGATCAAAATCAAGTGCTGGTATGGAAAACTTTTTTATTTGACCACATATCTTCACGAAATTTCGTATCTAGCATTATCAAAAGCAATTCTGTAGTCTCTGAGGAAATGGTTTAGATCTGGCCACTATAGCATATAGCTGCTATGCAAACAGAATGATCAGAATTAAGTGCTTATATGGAAAACTTCTTCATTTGACGAGATATCTTCACGGATTTTTTTGGATTCATATCTAAGAAAATAATGTAATTTTCGAAAAAGTTATTGAGATTGGATCTTTATAGCAAATAGCTCTTATACAAACTGACCGAGCAACACCAATTGGTTCTATGAAAAACTTTTTTGTTTGCCAACATATCTCAACGAAATTCGGTACAAATAACTTTCCAAGAAAACTGCATAATTTCCGAACATTTTGTTCCGATCAGACCACTATAGCATATAGCTGCCATACAAACTGACCGATGAACAACTAATTATTTTTATTTGTGAAGGGTATTATAGCTTCACTGCAGTCGAAGTTAAGTGTTTTTCTTGTTTTTTTTATTTTTAATTTTTTGTGTTGTTGTACTCCCATATTTACACCCAGTCCGGAGGCAGACCAGACGTAGACCATTTAACGGTTTATTGTTTTATTTGTGCGCCTGTTTATTCAACTCTCGTTGCGCGTTTGTTTACTCACTCATCAATTAATTAATTAATTAATTAATAATTTGTGCGGAAAATTCAGCGCGAGTCAACGCTGAGTCAAGTGCAGTTGCAGTCACGCGCTGACTTCTGACGCATCAGGCATCAGTGTATGACCAGTGTTTATGGTTGCACGCATCGTTGAGTACATTTAATATGTGGCAATAAAATTGTGTACATTAAATGTGCCACACGTGTGTGTCTGCATATAACGGAAAATGCCAAAACAACAACAATAAGATAACACATAAATACGCGCACACACATACAATCACGCTAAAATAACAATTAAAATGAAACAATACAATTAATTGATAGAATGCTATAAATTAAAAGCGAAAACCATCTACAACAATTAAGCGTAAATCAAAGTGCCCATATATTTTTCGTTTTCTCTTGTTCTCGTTTGTAGTGCGTCAGCAATCTTTCGACACCGTGTTTGGCTTTCTTTGCCATGGTGAATAATACTGTCGACATTGCCGCACATATTTTAGATTTTAATTTGGACTCTTCGACGTCACTGCCGCAGCCGCAAAATCACAGCCTGCAGCATTCTTCTAGTAATAGTACGCTGAGAGTAGCGAAAAAACAAACGAAAGTGCACGATCATTTGGCCAAGCAAGAGCAGCAAGGTCAACAAATTACAAGCAATTTGAATATATTGCCGAATAGCGCTGAGAATTTGAGTTGGACCTTCTTTGAACATGTTTCCACATTGGACAATCAATTGCGCGGCGATGAAGAGGTGAGTGCAGACTTCTTTTATATTTGCTTTGCTAAGTTATATGTATTTTTAAGTCCGATTCCCGAGAGAGAGAACTTTGAAATTTTGAGATATAATTACAGATCTTTCTTAGGGCGAGTTGTTTTCTTCATTTCTCTCTGTATTTTACTTAAAATAATTTCATTAATTACTCCAAAAACTAAATTCGATGTTAGAAAAATTCTGTCCAGAAATCTATGGAAAACATTTTAGAGATGTTGGATCATTGAATTTTTGAAATTTTCTCAAACTTTAAAATAATTTTAGATTTATGAATAAATGTATCCAACAAATACTAGAACATGGTCAATTCGAATAAGATTTTAGAATATTAATTAATAAAGATAGGCTTATATTGGCTAGTCGAAAAAGTCTTTTCGTATTTTGTCAATAGATGTCGTTGCGGCCGTATATCTCCAGTGCTAACAATCACATTGTTTCATATCATGTAGTGTTGGCAAGGTGAGAAATTAAATTCGGGCAAGTGAAAAAAAGTTACATCTGTTCAAAAGTGAGTGAAAATAATGAAGAATTCGCTATCCTTTGATATTTTTGTATAAAAAAGGGAAGAATGCCACACTGATGAAAGTTTTACACTGATGGAATAATGTCTCTAGCGAAAAAATGGAAAAAATTGGTCGACCAAAATGGTACACATTTATTTATTTAATTATTATTGTAAATATGAAAAAAAAGATAATTTGAAATTTGATTAGAAATACGAAAAAACTTTTTCGACTACCCAAATATTATTCTTCACACTAATTTTCTCCTTTTCTAAATTCAATTAAAATTTTCAATTATCTCAGGTCGTAGAGAAGTAAATACACTTAAGTTGACTTACCACAGAAACTAGATTATACACCATACAATTATAGTATCCAGTACAATTCAAAGAGCTTAGATTATATAAAACCTACTTAAATCAAATTATTGAAATGTAGAAACTTTTATAATGGACACAAGCTACTTTTCCATTTGAAATTAAATCAAAATTTCATGGTTGTATATAACAAAATTAGGTTATTCTGAAAATAATATTACTATAACTAAATTTTTATTATAACTGCATATAAATGGAGTTTTAAAATTATTATTTTTTAATTACATTAAAATCACTTGCAGAGGCCTAATTGCCCTTTGAAGGCCTTACTAAAATCTCTTCACAATAATGAAGGTGCTTTTGTATAGTGAAAGAACAGCTATTGGCAAGAAATCACACTTTCTTATCTGCCAATGTGTTTTTATCAACGGCAACATTGTTTATAAATAACAATAGAGCTAAGCACAGTTGCGCCAAGTCTTATACATATATTATACGAGGGCTGCTATATATATTGCTGGCCTAATAATGAAAATAGGAATATTTATCAACGAAAATGGTTTTATTGTTTTTCAAAATATTCTCCATCAAGATTTATACACTTTTGCATGCGCTGAAACCAATATTCGAAGAACTTTTTCCACTCCGATTGAGACACCTCCAAAACATGGTTTTTGAATGCTTCAACAGCATCTTCTGGCGACGAAAATCGTTGACCACGCATTATTTTCTTGATGTGTGTGAATAAAAAGAAGTCATTGGGTGCCAAGTCAGGGCTGTACGGCGGATGACCCATCAATTCGACGTTTTGGCCGGTCAAAAAGGCGCTGGTTTGAGCCGATGTGTGAGAGCTCGCATTGTTATGGTGCACAATGATTCGTCTTCTCTTGTTCGTTTTTCGAATTTCTCCGAAGACTTCAGGCAAAAAAATGGTGGTGCACCACTCAGAATTGACTGTCCTACGTTGCTCAAGCGGAACAGTCGCCACATAACCATTTTTGCCGAAGAAACAGGCGACCATTTGCTTCGAAGTGCTTCTTCCACGAACAACTTTCGTTGGATTTAGCTCATCTTGGAAGACCCACACGGTCGATTGCTGTTCTGTTTCGGGCTCATATGAATAGATCCATGATTCGTCACCTGTGACGATCTCATAAACGTCTTTTGAAGCACCGCGATCATATTTTTTCAGCATTTCTTTACACCAATCCACACGAGCCTTTTTTTGAGCGATTGTCAAATTGTGCGGGATCCAACGAGAACAAACCTTTTTTTACGGCCAGGTGTTCATGCAATATCGAATGTATGCTGATGCGAGAAATGCATAGGCATGCCTCTATCTGAAGGTATGTTACATGACGGTCTTGCATTATCAGTTCACGTACGACATCGATGTTTTCTGGCACAACGGCTGTTTTTGGACGACCTTCACGGAATTCGTCTTTGAGCGAGCGTCGGCCACGATTTAATTCGTTGTACCAGTTTTTCACAGTGCTATAGGATGGTGCTTCATAGCCATATAAAGATTTTAGTTCATCGATGCACTCTTGTCGTGATAATCCACGTCGAAAGTTGTGAAAAATGATCGCACGAAAATGTTCACGAGTTAATTCCATTTTTTGGCCGAGATGATTTTTTTAATTCCCTGTAAATAAAACAATTCACGATTAAATGACATAACGTTCTGAGTGATGTTATGCTAAAAAATGTCAAACTTTCCAATGGAAATGTCAGATTGCACCTGGCAACACTTAGTGTTGCCTAGGCTAGAAATATATGTAGCAGCCTCCGTATTTCGAATTGCAAAATTGCTCATACGCTGTGTATACCAAGCCTTTGAAGTACGTACCATTTTCAGCTGTATTCATTGCTTACTTTGCATGTAGCACCCGCTAAGGTTAGATGTGTTTTTATGAGCTTGACGACTTTCGTTTGTTAAAAGAAATCGATCACGGGATTTCTTGTTTAATTCTTGGTATACCAAAAAAACTGTAATGATGGCCCAGCCTCCATATTCCCCAGACATGGCTCGTGAGGCCTTTTCATATTTTAAAAATGAAAGAAAATCTTGGGGAGCGGTCGGTCGCTTTACAAATTATATGAAAATTACTAAAAGACCTATAAAGGCTATCCCAAAATGGAGCTTGAGAAGTGCGTCGACATATACGCAACATTTTGTCAATTTCAATTTGGGGAATAAGAAAAAATAAACGGAGCCAAATCTAGTGAATACTGTGGTATCAATGGTATTCATTGCGTTTTTGGCTTTAAATTCGATCAAAATCATGGCTCGATGGCATGGTGCAGTATTATCGTGTACAATGCATTTATTGTTTTTTACCAATTCCGGTCGTTTTAGATGGATGTTCTCACGTAAATACCTTAATTCAACAAATAGAACTCTTTATTAACCTTCTATAAATAATGATGCATGACGAATATCGAAAAAAAAAACAATGAGCATCAGCATGATTTTTGAGCGGCTTTGGTGTGTTTTTTGGTTTTGTCTCATTTTTTTTTCACCCCATTCCGATGATTTTTGTCTTGTTGACATGTCAAACTCATAAATCCGTGTCTCAACGGCAGTTATAATGATATCCATGAATGTGGGATCGGAATTCGCACTATCAAGCATGTCCAAAGAGACCTGTTTATAGTATTATTTTAGAAAAAATTCAGCTTTATCGGCACGAGTCGTTTCGTACCCAAAATATCCACCAAAATCTTTCGAACGGACTCGCGAGAGATGTTGAATTCCCTTTCCATCTCTCTTACACTTGTGTGACGATTTTTAAGCACCATATCCTCCACTTCTTTAAATATTTTTATTGGTTGAAGAGGTCTAGTTATACCACATACATATACCGGCAAATACATATATATGAGTTATCTTAATAAACTTATATTTCTAATAATAATATATTTTTTTGCATAAAATGAATAAACCCTTGAGAAAGTTAGACGCCAGATAATTAATATCAGGACGATTGATGGTGGTGTGTGAGGTACTTTAATAAAACTCAGAGGGCATCTTTTTCTGTTAATAATATATAGAATTTCCAAAAAGAGATAAAATCTGGTTCATATCTAAACCTTATCTCATATATGTATGTATACCTTATATAAGATTTTCAAAGTTCCGGTCGGCTTTATACCATATATATTGCCATTATTTTAAGAAAATTAACTGAGCTTTAACTAATGGATATGCTATAGTTGAATGCTGAAAATAAGTGAAATTGGTCCACGATTAACCAACCTACAAGATATAACGTTATATTTAGGAACAAACCCTATGTCGAATTGTCGGTCAATGAGTTATGTACATATTTATTCAAGTTTGATTGTAATCGCCGAACAAAGATTCGTAATATTCGTAAAATAAATTTTTGCCAACAAAAATCTTAGAAAGTTGCAAGAGTAAGAAATATTCCGTTTCGTCCCAACTTAGTCATTCCTTACGTGCTATATGATTTTAGCCAACGTCAAGACCGCAATCACTGCAGCAGTGCAGGGTTATATTTAGTAATTTGGAATAGCGGATAACTAGCTTAAAATATATGTTTTTTTCATATTTGGCATATCTTAATTAATTATACCCATACATAAAATGTGTAAATAATATAATCAAAATTTTACTTCAGGTACAGGTTTTGTAAAAAAATTCACTATATGTATGCCGTCATACTAGGTGTACCTCTTAAAATATTTAATATTTAATAATTTTGTTTTCGTACAGAGCATCTTTAAAAGCTAACAGATCAAGCCAAGTGAAATAGCTGGAAGAAGTATAGATAAAATTAATCAGAATCACAGCCCTTTTCTATAAACTTTAGTGAAAAACTAATTGGTATTTTCATTGGCTATTATAAGATAACTTCATCTACATTATGGCGATTTACATAAAGATAAAGTTCCATTGCCTAATTTTATCAATTCCTGTACACACCTTCACCAAACACAACAAATTAAGCGCACAAGACTCCAGAGGTAGCCATTTCTTGATAAAATCAGCTTTACGCATAATTTAAAACAATTTCAGCTTCCATGAAATCACATACATACTCGTATACACATATACACACATGCACTTGTTTCCATGAGTATGAACAACGAGCACCTTTCGAATAGCCGGAAGAAAATGAAAATGTTATTCATTTTATAGGGCGACCGCAATTACATCAATTTTAGAATGACAACAATAATAAATTTTTAAAGGCGTACACATGTTGTTTACAGTTTTTGCTATCACACAAGCACACACTTATATATTTGAGACCTGAATAACAGGTATAGGCTAAATCCTTTGCATACACTGCACGTTGGTACTACTATAATAGGCGCACACTTGGTCTACTCGTTGAGAGAATTTCGAAAGGCCTAAAGATGCCACGCCACTACACGTATATATGTATGTGTACCGTTAAATGTGTTTTGTAGAGCAAGAACGTGCAACTATTTAAGCGCTAAATGTGTACACATGTGTGGCTGTTGTAACCGCACGCACAATGTGCCGCAGATAGGAACTAATGCGTTGACAGCAACTGTGTCGACAGACAGACAAAACACTCAGCCAGCAGAGTCTACTAAAATGTAAAGGTTACTTCGGCTGGGGTTATTATTAAAGAGTCTGCGAGTGGCGGAGCGGGGAGCCTGTTGGGCGGCCGCTTATGCTTAACAGTGTGGTCGACACAACATAAGCGACAATAGTAGAGTGGCAACATTAAATTACACACATCCGGTCAGGATATGCTAAACACAAGCAGAACACATGCATGCACACAAATACAAGTGAATTGTAATTTTTTGGCTGCGCCAGATGTGTGTGACATACGAATGCAATGGGCACGCCACATGCCAACACACATACACCCAAGCATTGAATGACTCTGTCGAGCATAGGGTTTTAATATAGTTGTTGCCCGCTGTTGTACGTGTTCTTGTTGATATCTTAATGACATGGCAGTGCATGCAGCTCAGCAACAGTTTTTCATATACATTCGTTGCTTATTTTTGCTGTCACTTCTAATGTTGCAACACCAATGCGATTGTGGCAACGGCCGCAGACGGCATCACAATCAGACCACTAGGCGCAAAATATTTACACACTTGTGATTTGGAGTTAAGACGCCACTCTGAGCATGGAGGTAGTTGCCTTGAAATTCACCACTGCCAAGGACAGGTTTCTATAAAACATTTTTTGTTGTACCAAAGAGTGGAAAATTATGTACTTTTTTATTGTGATTGTGGAAGTTTTTCGGGTAATCTAATGAAAAACAAGTAAAGAAGGGCTAAGTTCGGACATGACCGAACATTTCATAAAAACCCGGAAAGTACATCCAGGTACATCAGGCCTGTTAGTTAGGGTCTAGGGCCAGTTTTCACCCGATTTTATTCATTTAAGGCACAAATATACACCTTTATAAGAAACACACGATCTCTCAATTTTATTAAGATAGCTCACATATTGGTCGATAATTGCGGTATAAAGCCACCTGGAAGTTCGAAAACTTTTATATTAGGTTTATGGGGGACTAAAAGAAGTATTGACCCCATCCAACCCATTTGTGCCGCACAGATATCCTACTATCACTCAACTATTCTTTCAGAGTTATAATTGTAAATCTGACACTGAAATAATGATCACTATTTTTGGTAAAAATAATAATAAAAACTACAAATAAAATTTTAATGTACATATATTATAAAACGACGGCTCATTAAGGTTCTCGTAATTTTTGGAAATAGGAAATATAACACGGAACCAAGTCTGGTGATTGTAGAGCCTACGGCATTGTTACAGCATTGCGTTGGGCCAAGAATTCAGTAACAAATTATTCAATCCATTTTAAAATAAAATCGCCAAGCTCATAAACACACGACTAACCTTAATAGGTGTTACAGATAAAGCAAGCAATGAAAACTGCTGAAAATTTTATCGTATTTTGTATAATAAAAATAATATAACAAAATATATTTATAACAAAATGTAACAACTGGACTCTATCAATCCACGAAATTTTAATTTTAAAATTCCCGTTATTTTATAAACACTCATTGTATATCATAAATATTAGCTAAAATCTTGGAAAATTTTCTTTGATATTTATTTTTAGACACAAAAGAAATTGCTTCCACACAGAAAAATAGAAATATTGCAATTTTTACCGCAAAATTACCTCTCTCTATTTTGAAAGAGGTGGAGAATTGAACTTTCTTCATTTTAGTAAATATGTTCCATCGTTAGTCGTTTTTTCGGATATTCAAAGATCATTGTGGATGACACCTGTTCGACACTCAATTGTCTATTGTCGAGACTCAATACTTTTTGCTATTTTCACAAATTTTCCTTAACAATTCCGCATTATTAATTTACTTAGGAAATCAAGCAATAACCTTTTTCTATAGTAAAAATTGTTTGACTTATCTTTGGTACAAGTTTTATAAGTCCCAAAAGTCGCGAAGCCTTGCATTCTCACTGTAGCTCGCCTCTTAACAAGTGTTTTTTTGATACTCAGTGTGTACTTGGGAGTGGATATTCCCTTATTTTTATAAGCTTAACAGCAATTTCCAGAAGAAAAAAATATAAATTATCAGCTTGACGAGCTGAGTTGATCGATCTGTATTCACGGAAACTAGTCCCTCAGTTTTTTAGATATATATATATAAGCCACTCTTTTGACGGAAAAATCAATTTCGGACTACTTTAGTATATAATTATGTAAACCGAATGATCGGTTTCAAAACGAAATATCTTCACGAAATTTGGCACTCATTATGGTTTAAGGGGAGAATACCTCTAGTACCGTTACAAAATTAATTTTTTCCACTTTTATTATGGGAGAATAAAAATAGATTGCATGCGATTTTTTTGCATATACATTGGGTTGTCAAAAAAGTCTTGCGGTATTTTTATTAAATCAATTCGTGTGGCACCCATACATCGAGCTTCTTAGTGACTCCAAGCTTCTTCAAATGGTTTATAACGGTTTGATGACTACTATGCCGGTCTCTTTCGACCAATTCAGCGATTTTATCGCAATTTTCGACGACAGGCCTTCCGGAGCGTGGCGCATCTTCGACCACCTCTACACCAGAACGAAAACGTTGAAACCATCGTTGTGCGGTGGAAATGGAAACTGTATCGGGTCCATAAACTGCACAAATTTTATTGGCGGCTTGAGATGCATTTTTGCCTTTATCGTAGTAGTGCTGTAAAATATGCCGTATTTTCTCTTTATTTTGCTCCATGTTTGCGACGCTATAACTCACGAACGACTTAAAATAAACGGCAATCAATCAAACACGTGTTAGCGCGTCCAAAAAGGTATAGCATGACCCGATTCGACGAATAAACTAGCCCCAACTAGCGAAAATACCGCAAGACTTTTTTGACAACCCAATATTAAGAGGTATTATTGAACTACAAAATAAAAATTATTTTATGTAAAAAAAGTGGCGAAAATATCAACAATCGCACAATCAAATAGTTAAATAGATGTCAAAATGCCATTTTTTCAGAAAAGCGGTACATCATGCACTTGAGTATAAAGTTGTCTATAAAATATGCTTTATTTCAAGTACATCGGTGAAATAATTCGCTCGCAATTTTGACGGCCGGATAAAAAAAGTTAGTTTTGAGGAAACGAGCCTTAAAATTTTGGTACCTATACAGCCGCTGCCTGAAGTGCAGTGGTTCTGGGGCATATTTCTTCGAAAATGTTCGGAGTAAACCAATAAAACTCAGAAACTATAGTTTTGAATAGTTTTTCAATTGATTAGAGCGAAAAAATGTGTTTTTATTTCTTCAAAATTCTAGAGGTATCCCCTCCTTAATGTAATTGTGCAATATCCGAAGAAATTGTTTATGTAGTCCGAATCATTATAGCTGCAAACTGACTGATCAAAATCAAGCTCTTGTAAGGGATTTTTTGTATTTGTGTTTGTGTTTATTTGGTGGAATGGTATATTTATGACTAATTTTGCTTTTGTAAGAAGAGATTAGAACTAAACCAGAATGTTTTATGTCTCTTATTCGACAACCCAACTTTTGTTTTTCGCCCTATGATTATTGCATGCTTATTTCATAATATATAGCAATTTGGCTTTCATGTTTTATGCAGTAACTTAAATTGGAGAAAGTAGGCATAAAATATGGCTTTTGTTTCAGTAAGGTCTCAATTTAAATATGCTTAATTCGCAACCTCGCACTCACATACAAATATAAAGTTTGCCTTCTTAACATTTGCCCAAAAATGATCATAACCCCAGCGTTGGAGTGGACTCTTCAATGAATGAAGCTACATATGTTGCACATACTATACAAAGTATAAGAACTGACATACATATATGAGTATAAGCGTAAGCTTGTGCGCCAACAAACAGTTACGTAGCGGTGTGTGCGTGCTTACGTGCGTAAAGACACCAGACGACATTTTATGAGTACATGTCTCTAGCGTATAATGGCTGCAGAGTCAATTGTAGCACATGTACATGTGAGTGCAGGTGTGTGCGTGTGTGTGCGGCTATAAGCTTATGGCGGCATGCGTGTAATAACCGCTTGTCTGCAGATACTAAATCAACTCAATCGCATTTGCATTCATTTCATTACACGCTGAAAACCTTCCTCCTCCCCAACAAGTAACCCAAAAGGCGAGAAGAAGGTGTAAGCCATGGATAGAGGGAAGAACTGTTATTTCTGACAGCGGAGGCACGGGTTCATGATGCTGGCGAATAATATTCGCCGAACATATGTTGCTTGCCGGCAGTCGGGTACACTAATTTAAGTGAAACATACCCAGCACCCGTATTTTTGCAACACATTTCGAGGCAGAGAGAAGCGCCACCAACTGCCAAGCGTAACACACATGCGCACATACACACGTACGAGTACTTTTCACTCTCAACAAGCGGATTATGGGTTACATTCATAATAATAAAAGCGTTTTCATTTAGTCGCCGTACAAAATATCCTTCTGCGATATCCTTGTGAGCGCTTACAATTTGGCTTGTTTTCATTTCACTGCGACACAGCACACGCTGGTACATACATATACAAACTACACTACACCTACAAGCATATACCTACATGCAAACAAACAAATTTGCGTTGAAGAGGAAAAGTAATGCCACGGCCAGCTGATACACACACATGCATACGTGTGTGAGTTCATGGCCGCAGTCGGTGTCTCATTGCGACCACCGAAATTGCTACACCGACAGCCGGCGCATTTTACCGCGCAATTGTAATAGCAAATGAATGAAAATGTTTGCCGGTAACAAGTTAACTTCTCAGTCGGTATTGCAAGTTTGGGAGATTCCACCGCCAACGCAGACATAATACCAACAGTTGGAGGTAGAGTACCTTGAAGCCCAGATGATGTTTGTCTATATTTCATAAACACTAGTTATTTTTGATTTTTTGAACTGAAATGTTTTCATTGTTATTCCTTTCTGGATCATAAGGACTCTATAAGTTTGTGCACTCTCACACGATTGGCAGCTGTGGCTTTGCACCTTCCTCTTCTTCATATTGTTTGTGGCCGGTCGTGACTTCTGCTTCCTTGCAGGTTCGATTCCAATGACATCCTCAAAATGCCATTTGTTGTTTTCCATTCCTTGAAATTTCCTAAATAGCCTTCAATGTGCGCAGTGATTCACGCTTAATGTCTCAATTGATTCAAAATGATTTTCACCGGAACGGTCGTTTGCAAAATTGCAAATTTGGCGAAAAACTCACGAAGAATCAATGCAGTATGCGAAAGAGTATTATCGTGGTGCAAAAACCAAGAGTGGTCGACCCACAAACGACCCGTAATGCTCAAATAGTATTATTTATATGGTCGGAACGAGTTCAGACCACCCAGTCCTCGATAATCGAAGGAAGCTGTCAGCATATCATTGATTTTTGACCTGCTTTGACGTGGTCTTTTCGGCTTCGGATCACGATATTCGGCCTAATGATCGTCGTAAAAATCGCCGAATACTTGTTTTTATACTTCAGAAAGAAAATATTATTTTGATGTTGCATTTCGCACAGATATCATTGAGTTCCTGGTAAAATAATTTCTTTACTCTTTTTTGCCCATTTTATTATTTATTTTCTATAATGAGATGAGTGTTCCAAATCAAAAATTGTAAACGGTGTCGTTATTTTGTTCGATAAATACCATAAAAACAAGAAAAAACCTTTGGCTGCAACGAATTACAATTACATACACATATATTCTATATCCACTATTTTTGAACATTTTTTTCGGAGAGTATCCCGTTGCCGTAAACTATAACCTAAGCCAAATTTGGGGAAGATGTATTTTAATATGAAATGGTTTTCTACGCAAGCGCTTGATTCCGTCGTTGATTTTGTATGGGAGCTATGTTATATAGTGGTCCGATATTGGCCGTTCAACAAATGAGGAGCTCTCTGAATATATGTCTGAACGTAGATGAATTAGTCTCTCAATTTTTTAGACATCAATAAGAAATTTTCCAAACGCTCTTTCCTCCAAAAAGCTACTTATTTGTCGGAGTCGTCGATATCGGACTTAGTCCTTTATGGAAACCTTCCTTATTTGATTGACAAGACATGGAATTTGGCACAGAAATTCGTCAAAGACAACTTTACAAGCTTCGAATATGGTCGTTTTGTTCAGATCAGAACTGTAGCATATAGCTGTCATACAAGTATACCGATTAAAATCGGCATAAAACTTCTTTGTTCTTTACTAAGTAATCCCTAATTGAAGATAAATGTCATCTAATTGACTTTTACTTGCCGCATAAATTCAAAATTGGTAAACATTTCATGCTTTTCCGAGCTAAATGAGAAAAAGAGTTTTAAAATATCCTAGAGAAAAAATCATGTTTCTGGCACTCTACTGTTTATTATGCTAAATCCAAATGCTCATAAGATAGATTAAGTATTATAGCTAATCACGTTGAGGAACATTACTCATCCACAGATCTATACAAGAATTTTAAATTTCAAAGAAGGAACGAAGATGCATTCTAAGGCCATTCCTGCTAATATAAGTGATTGTTCTATAAATTTACATACCGCCAATTATATTCCAAATAGGCTAACACTTAAAAATTAACAATGAATGTCGATACTCACTGTAGAAATATAAAAACTACTAATATATTTTCAGAGACCATTTGACCCTATAGTGAAATTTCCACTTTCACAGAGTGTGAGGTAATTCAAAAACAGTTTTTTTTTATTTTATTTTTAACAATTCTTCCTGATTTGTTGCAATTTTCTTAATAAATCTGAGCTCCTCTGTACATCCATATGTAGATATTCGCATGCAATATTTTTACTATCGGATTTATAAATTTGCGTTACAGCCATATACGTATTTGAGCTTTCCACATCCACCTACCATTTTTGAGGTTATACTCCTCACTGTCTGATGCTCAAAATCCTTTTCCATTTCCATTCATTCCATTCCATTTCACTGTCATCTCACTGCTTGGATGTATTCATTGCCTGCCCTCTATTTATTTTAAGCATGCAACACTCTTTCACTTGTCTCTACCATTTTAGCCTGCAATCTGCTTTTTATTCATATCATATTGCACCCTTCAGCTGCAACTGTGCACTGTTTTTTTGTGAGAAATGTTAAAATCCTTAAATATGAAATAATTTTCAACAAAAATACACAAAACTTACTGTGTACCTTTTCGAATGTATGAAGCAATAAATTGGATTTGCTCTCTCATAAGCTTCTTGTTTATTTTCATATTTTTTAAAACAAGCACTCCTTCCATCGGTTGTGCGACTTGTCTTCTTTGTATTTTAATTGTTTTGTGGCACCCGTTAAATCCTTTGTGGGGATTGGAAAAATCGCATGTCTGAGCTGCAGAAGTAATATTGGGAAATTTTAGTTGTCTACATTTATTTTAATTCTATCTAAGAGGCATTATTGAAAGCCAATAGTAATGTTCGGTCGAACATTTAAGTCCCTTAAGTCAATTTTTGTATTTAATCCGAAAAATCTAGTTTCCTCCAAAAATGGAATGACCTTATGATTACAATAAACGAGTTGAACTACATTAGTAAATATACACATATCTTGAAATTTGAAATCATAAAATTCTCTCAAACAATTATATTGACTCAATAATGTTTTTCTTCTCTTGCCTCTTTCTTCGTCGCTCTTTTTCGACCGCCAAAGCACGAAAATATCGTATAATTTTGACAGACAGACAGTTTGCTAAAATTTTGTATAGAACATTAAAGAGATGTGTTTCATAGAATCTTTGTATCATAAGTATCAAAGCTTTCTTCGTTTGATCACGTTAATTATAATTTTTAGTCTTTCATAGGTTTTATATATCGAGCTGGGAATTATTTATCGCTTAGCTATTGACAATTACACAAAAATGTTTTTTTACTATATAGAATCTTATATACTCTCAACTAACTATTACACTAAACAATACTGATGGAAAAGTTTGAAAATATTCTGTGGGGTATTTGAGGAATCTATATTACGAATTTGAGTTCAAACCGTTTACTTTTCGATTTTAGCAACCCAAAATTATCAAGAAACAGCCTCTAACATCACAAAAGAAATGATTGTAAACCAGCGTTATTATACCAAAATTTAAAGATTTTAAGTTATGTATATCAGTCAATTTAAAACTGTTTATCTACAAGGATGGAATGAATTATGCCTTGAAGCTATTTTCGAAAATTGCAGAAAGTATTATATAAAATAACCATATATAATGGTCCACCCATACAACTAAGTTTGTATGCCCTAAATTATTCAACAAAGTTTCCGAAATATTTCCGACCTTTTGCCACAAATCTCTCATTCGATATTTAGAACTTCTCCATGCATCCAAAAATGATTGACTATAAGGCTCTTCAACGATCTGGTCCGGTTTTGTCAGGAGAATTTTTATATACCGTAACGGTTTCTATTTACATGAAAGAAAGTGCCTGAAAAGGCGATGTTAAAACTGTGTTTCGAAAACAGTAGATTTTTGGCTCCGAAATGAGTATATGGCTTTCATAGACAACCAAAAAAAATATTAGCAGCTAAGTCAAAGAATGGAGCTCAGTTCCAAGTTTATATAGAACACTCAGCCTGCTTTGGAGCCAGCCCATAACTCCGCAAATTTACGATTAAAAAAATGCAAGGAAAGTTTTATTTAATTTTCTATAGATCTTGATATCTTTAATATAATACGAGTAAGAAGCAAGCTGGCTCAATCATTTCAAGTTAAGAGTGCTTGCAGTGCTCGACATAAGTTATGTCAAAACATATATTTATATAACACACACAAGTACATATTTGCCTTCTACTTACCGCCTTTTAACCCTTGCGTCAGCAATAACAACACTTTAGCCGCGCTGACAGACAAATTTGCAGGTGTGACACGTATGCAAATGCAATGTTGCACGTTGTGGCGTAAAGCAAAGAGGAAAGTAACACGCTACGTGCGGCACAGCGTGAAAGTGAAGATGAATGTCAACTTCTTGCTGAAAATCATATCAAGAACATGTGTGGGGTGCATTAAGATTAAGGTAACACGTTAAGAGAGTATCAGCCTTAAATTGCTAGGGATTGGATTTTAAGGCAGTAAGTGTTGGATATTAAAATTGTTTAATCTTAAAATCTGAAGAGAAAGTATAGTATCCAAATAATATTATAATTTCTTAGTCTAAACTATCAGGAAATTTTTCGAATTCTATTAATCTCTCTATCCATACACATACCTCCAAAATCCACTCACACATCATAAACTGAATTTCCATTTCAATCTAGAAGCATCTTTCACCTTAAACATAAAAATCATTTATAGTATATTGCGCAGTCTTTCGTCTTTTTTATTAATTTATTCAAAATGTGGAAAAGTACAAAAAGAAAAGCCATTGAAAATTATATTCGAAATTTCAAGCATCAAACATTAGGCAGCAATTTGATTTATGACTCTCAGTTAGTGCTGCGGCGGCAGCAGCTGCTGTACGAAGGCCACCTGCCCACTGGTCGCCACGCCATCAGTCGTTTTCAAATTAAATTATACACACTCTCTTATATACCATTACTCACCAATGCCGAATGCTGGCCGAAGCAAAACGCAGTGCGAAGGGGAACCGAATTTTCATTTTTATCTCACGGTTAACTAATAAAAATACTTAATTAGGCTTCATGACGAGAAGTGGGCGTTTATTTTCGTAAACATAAATTATTTTTTATTACTTAATTTTCGCAATGCATTTCGCTTGAAACAAGTAGTTTTTCCAAGTAGTGAAATAAAATATAAGATATTGGATCTTCAGGTTTTGCAATCGATTAAACAAATCATCATTAAAATATTTACTATTTGGCAGTGGCGGCGAAATATTAAAAATCCTTCAATATTTAATATTTATTAGTGTGTATTATTGGAAAAAATTACTCAAAACTGCAAAATTCCACACGTATAAGATACATAATAATATAATTTATAGGTCAAATTATCTGAACAATTTCCAAAAAATTTAGTATCATTTTAACCACATAAATCGACAATTACAATTTTTTGTGGTTAACGCTTTCAAAAAGTTATGGTTAAAGTTTTAGAAATTCGGATTAGAAGCTGACAGACGGTTTTATAAGAATGCGAGTCGTGATCGTTTTCTGAACACACCTCCGTAAAAGGTTCAATTTTTGTTCTTCAATATTATGACTATACAGTGCTGTCTTCACTATCAAAAATTTATTAAAGTTTCAAGTGTATAATTAAAACCAAGTAAGAAAAGGCTAAGTTCGGTTGTAACCGCAAATTATACTCTTACAACTTGCAATAATCCTAGTCGGTGAAATACTTATACAAGATAAATAGGTATTAGCAAAACTTTGTATTAAACCAGCTAGGCCCGATATATGTATATAGCATAAAGCCTAAAGAAGTTCGAAAATCTTTATACAGGGTAGGCCTTTTAAAGTTGACCCATCTGCCAACGCTGTAACTTTTAACAGCGCTGACAAATCGGCTAATGTCATACCGCGTTAGAAGCGTCATTCGAAGACAATTTATACCATGGAACAGTACACTCCAAAAGAACGCGCTGAAATTGTTCAGCTTTATATTCAAAATAACTTTTCAATTGTGTTAACTCAACGTGCGTTTCGCAAAAAAAATAAAGTGAAAAGTGCTCCAGTTAAGAACACAATTAAGTCTTTATACGCAAAATTTGTGAACACCGGTAATCTCAGTAATGCCAGTCATGCATCCAGACAACGCACAAGACGTTCTGATGAAAATATCGAAGCTGTACGAGCCAGTATTGAGGAGACTCCATCGACATCGAGTTATCGCCGCTCTCAGGAATTAGACATCTCTCGCACCACTCTCCGACGCATAATTCATAAAGATTTGAAGATGTTTCCATATAAAATTCAAATGGCACAAAAACTAAACCCAGCTGATTATCCGCGACGCCTTAATTTTGGCAAATGGGCCATCGAAATGGCTGAAAACGAACTTGACTTTTGGCGAAAACTCATCATGTCAGACGAGGCTGATTTCTCTTTGTTTGTAGGCGTAAACAAGCAAAATTGCCAATTTTATGCCACCGAAAATCCTCAATTAATTGAAGAACAGCCTCTTTACGGTCAAAAAGTAACAGTTTGGTGCGGTGTTTGCGCGAATATGATCATCGGACCGTATTTTTTCGAAGACGATGATGGAGCCACGACAACAGTCAATGGTGAGCGTTATCGAGCCATGATAACGGATTTTGTGATACCCATTATTCGCGAAAATGACATGGATAACTTCTGGTTTCAACAGGACGGGGCCATTTTTCCGCGGGCGATTGATATCGAAAAATGGTGATGTTGACTGGCCACCGAGATCACCAGATTTGACGCCACCAGACTTTTATTTGTGGGGTTATTTGAAATCCAAGGTATACGCTAATAAGCCAAAGACCTTAGCTCAACTGAAAGCCAACATTCGACGTGAAACAGCCGCCATATCATCCGAAACATTGGCCAAAGTCATGGAAAATGTCGAAAAAAGAGTGCATTTAGCTGTCAAAGCTAAAGGTGCTCATTTACGAATTTAACATTTTTTTTATATGGAAAGTAGGAGTGGTTTTTATCTGATTTCGAACATTTGTACACTGTAATGTAGAAATTTCAGGATAATACTTCGTACCTAATTTGGTTGAAATAAGTTTCATAGATCCTGAGATACAAATTTTCACCAAAAATTGGGCGCTGCCATACCCATCGAAAAAATTTCACACCGGCTTCTATAAAACCTTTTCGTACCATCTCAGATGTTCAATGATTATGTCTCTGTCATATTTATTTATTGACTGGGCCAAGTTTTGATAATCTTTCGAGAACTTCTTCTGCAGTACCTTGCCGATCAATCTATCTTCATAAATGTTCGTTCGAACGTTCAGAGCTCGCATTCGTCGCAGGAAGTGTGCAGAATATGCGAAGAAAATTATGTATTATGGGGTATAGGTCTACATCGCAGTTCTTAAACGTTTCAATGCAGTAGTCGGTAACTTGTTATCTTTTGACTTTTGCTTCTTCCCCCAATGGCACTGCCAGTAATCAAGTTCGCCTTTGAGCTGTAAACGTCGCATGACGTAGTCATTATCTAAAAGGCCTTTGAATTTATTTACCAAGCAGTCAATAAGGTTCTCAATTTCTTTGGTTTTGAAAGCACATACTTTTTCTAGAAGCAGCAAACTCATTTGAAATCCATCCAAGACTTCTCTGGAAAAACGCGTCTTCAAATCTTCGCGGATTGTATCCAACAGAGGAATGTACACTGAGACCCTGTAATATCTTCGCAAGTTCTCACGCAAAAATGTTCGCGTTTTGTTTGTCAGCCGCAGATTCTTGGCTTTTCTTCGCCAACTTTCAATTCTGCTGCCATTTTTTTCGTGTCTGAATAAATGGATCGAAAATGTTCGTTAAAGCAGCGTATCTATCATATTTAATGCATTTTCCAGATCGCTCGATCCTTTCTGAAGAAGAGATTCTTATAGAATGACCTACGATCAATTTTTGAAAAATATCAAAAATTAACAAAATGGCGTAGTTTTGAAAAAATGTTCTTTTTTTTTAATGCCAAATTGACAATTTTCAACCAATCAAAAAGATCTTAAGTCATTTTAAAGTAAATATATTCCACAAGTCGAGCGGTCAATTTCTCGTCGAGTAATCATATCATCAATTTTGATAAAGGTCGTTTCGAGAAAAGCAATCGCTCTTTAGAATGCTGCCATTTTAAAACTATTCAATATACGACTATGGAAAAAGCAAAAAATTGATTTTTTGAAAGTTTCATACTGGCATAGCATCTTAAGGTCTTGAGTTTAGTTTTTTTTTTATTTATCCATTAGTTTAATCTGAGTAGGTAAATCTTCTACTGAAATATGTATTTTTTTACTTTTAGTTGAAGAATACTTTTTAATCCACTAAAAGCGTTAATTTTCCCTTTAAATCAATGAATATTTTAACTGAAAATACATATTTTTATTTTAAGTGTGTTACGTGTTTGAAATGTTGAAATATTTTACTTAAGTAAACATACAAACACAACAAATGGAAATGTCTGTTCCTGTTAAAATGTAGTACATCGAAAATGTACAGACAAACAAACAAAGCATGCACCTTTGTTTTCAATTCAGTTTATATATTGTAGGAAATGCTAGTCTATATATTGTATGGAAGGAAATATTTATGGTGCTTGTGCTTCAAATCCGCAAATAATTTTACGTATTAGCTGTTGAGCGAAATCCGTTTCGAAACTACATTGGAATGTCTAGTAAGCAATCAGCTGAGAAAACAAACAGTGCCAATTTTATTCTGTATTTGTTTAGCTATTTTAAGTAATCGGAAAATGAGCAAATATTTTTTCATTTTGCTGTGTTTTTCCTTGAACTATGTAATCATTGAAAGGAACTTTAAAAAATAAATAAATATATTGCTGACGTCATCTCGCTTTTCTCTTGGCTCCCAATTTTTTTTTAATTTTGTACTTTGCGCAATCAGCTGTCATTTTTAAACTTGAAAATTAAATTTAATGACATTTCCTAAATTTTTTTTTTCTATTTTTACTGTACATGTTTATGTATATATATTTGCTACAAGCTCTTAGTGCAAAGATAGGCGGATAATCTACTAAGTCAAATAATGACAAACTTGAAAACTTATAAACACATACAAATATTGTCAGCTGTCAGTCACTTTGCGTGAGCTATCTTTTGGGTTAGTGACTTGATGTATATTCTGACAAAAAAGCACCCTGAACTCAATGTTCGACTTTAAATTCTACTTCCGACATACACTGTGTACCCGGTAAATTGTATATACTATATAACGCAAAATATTTAATTATTCATCAATATTTGCTTCGCTGCTTTCAAAGTAATACACACCAGTTGTAATACACTTATGCCAACGATTTTTCCAGTCCTCGAAACATATTTCATAAGAACTTTTTGGGATGGTCTTTAGCTCCTTCGGCGAATTATATTTCATCTTTTTGATCGAATGAATATGGGTTCCACGGAGTTCATGTTCCACGCAATATCTATTTGGTGAATAAGAAAAATGATACGTAGCCTAATCTAGTGAATACGGTAGTTGATCGATGGTATTCATTGCGTTTTTGGCTTTAAATTCGGTCACAATCGTGGCTCGATGCGATCGTGCATATTATCATCGTGTAAAATCCATGAATTGTTCGTCCACAATTCTGGCCACTTTCAATAGATGTTCTCACTCAAAAGTCTCAATACGGCTAAATATAATTCCTTACTGACCATCTATTCCTTTCGAACAAATTCATGATCCACCAAACCACGAAGATCGAAAATAAACAATTATCACCAACTTGATTTTTGAAGTGCTTTTGTGTGTTTTTTTGGTTTTAGCTATTTTTTCCATCCATCCTGATGATTGCTGACTTGCTCGCATGTCAAACTCAAAAACCGATCTCTTATCGGCAGGTATATTGCTCTCCATGAATGTGGGATCGGAATTCATACGAAAAAGGTTCTTCCAAGAGATCAGTTTACGGTACTATTTTTGAAAAAATTCAGCTTTATCGAACGAGTCCAGCAAGAACGCGTTTCATACTTAAAATATCTACGAAACTCATTCAAACGGACTCACTAGAGATCTCGCGCTTTCTTGCCATTTCTCTAACACTTACCTGACGATTTTTAAGTACTTCACTTTTTTAATATTTTCATCACTTAAAGAGGTCGCAGGTCCTTCAGAATAAAGCATATGTTTAACGTTCTCTCGACCGTCTTTTAAGTTTTCTACCACTCGTAGACTTGTGTTTCTGATAAAGCTAATCACCGTAAGCCCTTTCCAACATTCGTAATGATTCCTCACACGAAATTTGGTTAGAAATACCAAATTTGAGACAAGTTTTTGTCCGATAATTTTGTCCATTGTAAAAATCGCAACGCACTGCTGAGGGGTAGCGACTTCAGTAACTGGTTGACAGACCTCACTCATGTTTGGCTTAGTAATTAAGGACAATCCTACGAATTTAGCAAAATACATTTTTGTGAAATCCCATTTAACCAGAGAATTTAATAATAAATTTCGGGTGCTTTTTTGTCATAATTTAAATATAATTTTTTAATATTTTCTATACACTCTACACTACTTTTCTTTAGGGTAAAAGTTTTTACTTGGTAAATATGGCGATACTTTCGGTGGTTTTCTTGTAAATAGGTTGTGGAGTCAAAGGAGTCCAACAGCTTTCAGAATGAATGCTCGATTTTAAAGTGAATTCAATTCGGTAAATGAATTTTGTAAAAATAAATTAAAAAAAAACACGCGTGTTTTCTGACTTGAAAGTGGATATATTTAACCACTTGAGTTACCACAACTTGATATTTTATAGACAATTAGCAAGCAGAATAAGCCAAAAATAGTACCACACTCCTGAAAAAAAGAATAAGAATACCTCCTAAAGCAACGACTCAAAATTTGAAATTTATTTAAAATTTTCTACAACTTTTCCTGATTTTACTGCATTGCCATAGAACCTCTACGGAATCTATGCCACTATATTATTACTTTTAGAAGTGCTGAAAACCATTGGCCTCCCAGGTTCATGAATTATTCGTTATTCTTACAGACGAAAATTTTAAATTAACTCGCTTAATTAATGAAAATTTTAATATTTATATTTATTGCCAATGCAGTGTGCTGGCGCAAAGCGAACGCAAAAGCAAAGAATAATTAAAAAATGCTAACGCAAAAAACAAAAAGCACTGATTTATAAATATCAAATGTTAAAAAGCGACCACAAAAACCAGAGTTAAGCCGTAGAGTAAATACAAGTATATCTGTAGTATATGCACATGTATTCATTTTAGTGTTGGAGAATAGCGAGTACTTCGGGGTATCGAAAATCATTTTTTAAATGGTCAAAAATAAAATTGGTGAAATATATATATATTTATTTTATAATCGAAAAATTATTAAAAAAAAAAACAAAAAATAGACAAATTAACTTAACTAAAACACAAGAAAACAGTAAAATTATTACGCTATTAAATCATTTTTTATTTTGTGGGAGTCGTTTAGATGACTCAGGGAAGTAAACACCATAAAGGGGATATAGCCACGTGCTAGTCAGAAAATGATTGCGTTTTTTTGGTTTTGAAAACTATACATTTACAGAATTTTATTTTCTTTAATAATTGGTTTATCTTTAAAAATGTGAATTATCTTGATCCCATAGCCGATTACCGGGAGGACCTCCAAAAAAAGGTATCTGGCGGTAGAAGATATTTCTGCCTAAAATTGTCTTAAATCAAAGACAAAAAAAAATATTTTTACGAAAATTGATTACAGTCAATATTTTGGGTTTTGAAAAGGTTCGGCTCCTCAAAGTCGATTTTTGGGAAAAAATTTACACTTCAGAGAAGCCTAAAATTTTAAATTTATAACAATAATCTTATTCCTTCGACCATTACCTTACTAATATTTATAACTAGGTAGGTGGTTGTGTAAGTTTCAAGTGAATCGGTGAAGCCGTTTCCGATAAATTTTCCATGGAATACAGTGTTTCAAGAAAAACGCCTTTAAAGAATACTCCAATTACTCTAAGTTGAAAAGCTCTTACAAATATGTTCACACCTCGAAATCTTTCCGAATCATCTTCAATTTCTCGGAGAATATTCTCAAAGATATGTTTATTTGATAAATATATATTTTTTGGTTTCGTTGAATCCAGAACTGGATATAACGCCTTAGTCGCTTTAAAACACTAGGAAATCGCTACACATCACTAATTATGGTAAGGTTTGAAGTTACTATAATGACTATATAATACTAAATCTTTTTGGAACTTTTTCCAAATACCCTGATTTTGCTACACATTCGAAACGACTACTGAATACTGATTATTCGTATATCAGTCAGCTTTCGAATAAAGAAGCAAATGCTCCATTTCATTTGGTATCTTTTCTGCTAGTTAATACCAAAATGTGTCTAAATGCACAGAAATGCAGTGGCAATAAATGAACGGAGTAATAATGATTATTTTTTTGCCGCATTGTGGTCATTCACACAGACAAGTGAACGGTCAAAAGCGAAAAATTGGAATTTGCTACGAGAGCTAGAGTATAACTTAAGCTAAAAAGAAAAAATCAAAATTAAAAAAAATTATTAAAAAATGCATTTGAGGGAGTGAGAGTGTATGAGGCGGAGGCAAGAGCCATTATTTTAGACAGCTTGTTGTTAGTGTTGCAACAAATACAACGCCGTCTCGCACTGAATGAAGGCTAAAAAAAGTATACGCTCATGCATACCATACACTCACGTCGGTGCATAAGCATGCGAGCATTATATTGACCAGATAACAAATAAAGGCAAATCAACTGCAGATAAAGTGGCTTGCGATTGACATGCGATAAAAATGCAAAAATTCCAACTGATTTACAAATGTGTAAGTGTATACTGACCGCATGTATCAAATATTTGATGAGGGAATATATTTTTAACGATTTATATGGTTCTTAACCAGTTTGCAGCAAATTAATGATTACTTTCCAGCAAACACACAAATCGTTTTACATGCAAAATTATATTTGTTGATCCGCTTCCGTTATCTTCGAAAGTTATGTGTTTTCACTGAAAAATCGGTCAATAATTTCAATTTTTAGGGATTTTCAATTACCAGTTTAAATAGCTTACCAGACGAAAGACACTCCATCGAACGATATCGGCCAACCTAGTAGTAAATACCGATAAGACGGATATGGTACTCTTTACAATGAGGTACAAAATCCCGACTTGGAAATCCCGTAGTTCAAAGGAGTTGAATTAACAACTAAGGCGCATACTAAGTACCTGGGATTAATTTTGGAAACCAAATGTGGTAACTCAATAGGGATGAAATATTGAAAAGTCCAGTGATGCTCTATATGCATGTATCAAATTAATGGAGTCTACATAGACCTATAACCTGGCCTTATGCATTGGTTTTACACAATGGTAGTTAAGTCAAAATACATACAGAAGACTGTTGGAACAGATACACCGACTCAATTTACGGGAGCGCTAAGACCCACTCCAACAGCTGCACTAAAAAGGTTACTCAACGTGCCACCATCGACATTGCTGTAGAAAGCTCTCTGGCAAAATCAGCTGCAAAACTGGTGGCATAAGTGAATGCTCTAGAACGACCACCGAACATACCTCAATAAGCGGAGGTTTAGTGAATAAAATAGGACATACATACATATATCCCCTTTATTTGGAAGAGAAGCTTTTAAGTCACACTAAAACAAGGTGGATGGCGCCGAAGAATGCAACTCACCAGCGGAACTTAGGAAATTTGTACATGCAGATCAAAAATGCCTAATTGTTTTGGAATCTGGTGCTCGGAGATGGATCTCAGGCGGAAGTCCTTGTGGTCAGGAAAATGACTGAGATAGCTAACAACGTAAAGAAGAACAATGTTTATATGGATAGCGGCAATTAAAGCAATAATCTCGCATCGCATTACGTCAGAGAATATCCTTAACGAAACGAAAAAGCTGAGTAGATTGAAAAAAGTGCCATGCGTCTGGCTACCAAACCAGTGCAGGAAATACGGAAGTCACTAAAAACGATATACATACAATGACATTTCCGAAAAATCTGACAGACGGATCAAAATGGAAATAAAATGCCTTAAGGATATGCAGGATCGCTAAGATCATGTGAAAGGCGACGGAAAAAGTACGCATGGTTTTCACTCCCACTGTCTCGAGAAGACTGCAGAACCGTTTTTGCTATAGTCTCAGGTCAGAACCTACAGCATCACATGCCAGCGGGGTGGCCATAAACAACGACGATACATGCAGAAAGTGCAGAGAAGTAGACGTAAGATAGACGCTGGAGCACGTCTTTTTCTTCAGAACCTTCAGTTCCTGCACGACGTAAACTTCCTCTCATAGTAAAATGAACCTCCATCTGTCATTAGAAAGGGAATGAAGGTCTGTGTATGGCGTCACAGCCAATCAGTATAACCTAACCGACAGACATTATATTTGTAGCTTGTTTTTCTGAGTTTCCTAATTGAACGGATGCATTTCATTTTATTCTTTTTGAATATGGATAAGGCTTTATTTCAGTCTAAAAACATTTTTTGTTTGTTTCTTATACGTCATCAACCCTCAACCAAGAGAAAGTAGTAGGCAATATCAAATGACTAGTAAAAAAGTAGGTCCATCAAATGGAAATCAAGGTTCCAATATGGATAATCAATCCATTGAATTTTGGTCTCTATACAAAGTACTATTTAAAGCTGTTGAATTTTCTTGAGAACTTTTGCTTTCATAATACCTTAACCTTTCATTTTACAGTAAAAAATTATGATTGTTGCGATTTGAAAAAAGACTAATCTCTTATAACCGAGGTATAAGAAAGAGGACAACGTCATATCTAAGGGCACATTTAGTGTGACAGGAAAAAATCGTTTTAACCTTGCACTCAAGAGTAGATTTATACATATTTTTATAATACACAGTAAAATTTTTAAATATTTTAGTTACGCGATCTCAGTCTAAAATTGCATAAGTTTTACCTTCATGCGATGAAAATCCCCATCCACAAAAACAATCTTTCAAATTATATCATAAAATTCTATTTATAAATATATAAACATTATTTTCTTATTTGTAATAAAAACATGTTTTCTCAAATAATCTTATCTAATATGCAATGTGTTAGCACACCTAACCACATGCCACATTATTAGTCATAACATTAAAAGAAAAATATACAAAAGTTGCCAAATAATAATAAAAAACAACAACAAAGTAATAAAAAGTAATAACACCACAAATAGCGAAACAATCGCTATAATATAGAGCATATAAAGAGGAAGAGGCGGTTGAGCCTCTGGGCAAACATATGTACATACTATCCATTACTTATTCATACACACACACTTTGTCAAATTTTTTGTTGTTATATCGTCATTGTATAAATATTTTACATATTTCGTTATTTTTAGAACATTTTTACACTTTTTGTTGCGCCACGTTGTTATCATTAATTTTTTTTCCAATTTCATTTGCTTTTGTTTCGGATGTTTTATTCTTCGAATTGCCTTTTCGGCGGCTGTGTTCACTCAAATTTGGCACAAAAATATGTAACAATTCATATATGCAATATATATTTTTAATTTTCCTCTCAAAGCGCACACACTACGTCGCCGACGAATCGAACGTACAGCATACGAACCGACTGATCGCTGTCAAGCATACAATAGTTTCATATATACATGCATATGTAGAAGTGTGCATAAGACCGCGTTCAGACACGGAAACTTTATGTTATTGTCGGAAACGTTTCGCAAACAACTATTCTTGTTCTCAAACTTTCCTCACAACTATCCTGCATAATCTATGCCAATTTTTTTGAAGATATCTTTTCTAATAAAAAAGGCTTCTATAAGTGGATTTGATTTGGATTGGTTAGCTTGTATGGCAGCTACAAGCTATAGTGGCCTGATCTTAATGAACGGACATGACTAAATCGGCTCAGATTGACATCCTCATCATTTATATATAACCTTATTTGATTACCAGTGATAACTTCTGGTTATAATAACTTCTTGTTAAACTTCATATACCCTGTCAAAGGTATAATTATGGATCATAAAATTTTAACAAAAATTGCCATGTCTGAACACCGTCTGAACACAAGCGAAATTTCAACAGAAAAAATTTCCGCCTGCTTCGCCTTTAACTTTTTCGTCTTGTTTACAGTAATTGAGTGTGAATGTCGACACGCCCACTCAGTGGCTGGCACTTTTGACGTGCAACAATCCGCGTAAGTGCATGCAAGTTCAGTGTGTGTGTGTGTGTGTGTGTGTGCACATGATGCTGGCGAAGGCTACACGGCGCTGTGCAACGTTGCATATATTTGCATGGCTAACATGTTGAGGTGTTGCATGCCACTGGCTACATGCAACAGTGTTACTGTATATTAATTCATACATACATACACATATTTGGCATATATTACTACAATTAAATGCATGCCATTGACATGCCACACGCGCACACACGCTGTCAATTTGCATAAAAAACTAGAAAGTTCACACTTGCAACACAAATAGCTTGCAGGTGTGTAATAAAGCGAGCGCGAAATTTTTCTGAACTTGCAACACCAAATTCAATTACACACCTGAAAACACGGCTTGCATGTATATGCGTATGTAGTTGAGGAAAAACACATAAATATGTATGTAAGTTGCAAAAACTACTTGCAACATCATATGCATACTGCATGTATGTATGTATGTGGCTATTTGAAAGCGCTGAACTATGTTGCTGACGAAAAAACTGAAAAGGAAATATGCCAAAAATGCAGCAGCGCATTTTATTTCATTTTCCATTGCTACAAGCTGTTGCATGCCGTGTTTATTTATTTATAATAATGTTTTCGCGCTTCTGCAATAACTGTTTAAATACTGAAATGCTTGTTTACACTATATATGTAGATAACCCGGAAGGAAATGCACTAGTTCCAAACTGTTTCGTTTCTGTTGCATTTCGAGCTATTAGTGATTCCTTTTCATTGCGTAAGGCTGAGTTCACACACAGCAATTTTTTTAGCAAAAGGGTCAGCTGATTAGAAAGTCTTCATTTCTTTTCTTTTTAAGGGGGCTTCTACCTTTTTGGACCGAAAACCTACTGATGTTTTTTGAATTATTTTTCGGGAAGTATTCAGAAAAGGCAAAATAATGAAATTTTCGCACAGTTGTCGGAAAAAGATTATTTAAGCTTTGCAGATTGTAATCCAAGTAAAGGGGGGTACCCAACAATGGTGGCAGGCGACTCAACCTTATACGAATGAAAAATATTTTCTTACTCTGTACACTTTTCCTCATACATGATACTAAAACGAAGAAGAATACATGAAAAATGCTAAAAATGAAAAATATATCGATTTTTAGCTCTTTTTTGTTACTAATAACTTTTTTAATTGAACAATTTCATTTCAATATTTTTGGTAAATTCTAGTACCAGGGTTTCGCAAACTTCTGTCGAACACGTGCTTACTGGGCATTACTCAATTTTGCGTACTATAGGACTTTTATCAATTCGAAAACCATGGTTTTGAAAACAGCTTTTAAGAAGGGCCGCGGCGGATTAGCGCGATTGACACCACTTCACCAAAAAGCCAATTACTTTTGTAATTTAAAAGATTTCAATTCGAAATTTTGAGAAGGTATATTTGAAATATGAATTTTTCAGAGAAAAATTATTTGAGTTTTATACTTTTTTGAAAATATAGCGGTTTACATATAATATCAAAAAATATAGTCGAAAGACCAACTCTGTTTGGGCAAAGGTGAACATCAAAAGATATATCAACTTCTTGGGAATGATTTCCTGCAGAATTTGGCAGTCTGATAATGTAGCCTTCACGTATTTTTATGACAATATAAGACATCACTCAAACACCAACAACATTCCACTTTCGTTGACCCGATTATAGTGGTAACTGATAGTCTTTAAACGTCAACAACTCATAAACAAATTGTTATAGGTAAGGATATATGGCTGATCTCAAGAGAGGATCCCACTTGAACTGATTATGAGCAGTTCTTTTTGAAAAGAGAAAAAAACGCCAGTTTAATTCGGAACATACGGGTCAATCAATAAGAAATTGTTTAGATTTTTTAACATACAGTAGTAGTATTCATCCAAGCAACTTCAATGACCAGCTAGAACACCACTATTAAGAAAAGCCTAAGCTTGTTGGGCATTAAAAGGTTCTTTTGCAATTTTTTGGGCCAGAGGGATTTTACGACCGTACTTGTACCAATAGTTGCCCAGTACTCACCAAGTTTCCACCAGTTCCAGCTATCCAATAGTAACCCCAAAAAGACAGTGAAGCTCCGACCCGTTCTCATTTCAATAACAGAGATGCTAAGATGTCTAGATGTCTAGTCTTTAGCAATTCTTCTATAGCCTGATATCCGAACTAGTCTTAACCAGAAGCAACCCGATGCCGTAGCAACCTAGGCTTTAAAAACGATGGATAGTTGCCGAGAGTAAACTCTTCCACCAACTTTTCACCAAGCCTTAAACCATTCACAAATAAACTCACTGTGCATCTTTCGCAACGGGTTCTTTCTTTAACGGCATTTTTTTACTCACAGCTTCTTCTCAATTATGATGGAAGAGAAAATTTCCACAGAGCTTGATTCCTTGACTCCATGCGTATGAAATCAGGTGAACTGAGAATTCCGGCGTGTTCAGGTTCAAGCTCATTTAGATAACCGACTTCTCTGAGTCTAAAAGTAAGATTTCTGGTAAGGTGTGATACTATGCGTAGAATAGCATAGAGAATTGATCTTAGTTTCGTTTTTATACGATTGAACAGCTTCAAAAGCTCTTCAGAATCATCAATCCATTTTTGTTTTTAATCTATTATGAGCTCGCGGCGCCCCTGCTTTAAACAGATCTTTCGTATACCCATATACTAATTTACAATATATCCAACACATTCCTTTGATATCTTTTTGGTCCCAGCTCTCTTGAACAACTTCACTTTACGGGCATCCGAAAATAGTTTTGGGGACTTTTTTGACGTTTTCGTTATTAGCAGCCTCTTTACGGTGTCCCGTGCGTGCATTATCGTCGCTCATTTCGTCTCGTTTAAACTTAGGAAACCACTTCTCAACGATTGATTTTCCCCGTGCAGAGTCCGAATAATGTTCATCAACCCAAGTCTTGGCTTCAACAGTACTTTTTTTCAAAAAAAAAAAACATTGCTTTATAACACAAGAAATGCCTTTTTTTCATTTTTTTTGAACATAGATAAGTTGCTTCAATCAAAATGCTGTAAATCATAAACTAATATCGACAGTTGTCAAATATACATATGCACCTATCTTCTGAATGTTAGGACTGACTAATTCTAGTAGTGCCATTTATGTGTTAGCCTACGTATACCAGTCCACTTAGAGAGCTTGCATCTCCATTTATCCATAGGGTATATTTCCTATGACGCGCTCAAATACAAATGGACTTATAATTTTTTCAATTCAGAGTCAATAAATGCCACCGTATGTACATGTATGTGTACACATATCCATTCTATTTACATTCAATTAAAATTTGTTCAATTCAGTATTTTTTTAAAAAGCTTTTGCTAGCGAATTGCAGCATGCTTATATGCTTTCACCGTAAATACGCTAATTTCTAGGCCAAAAAAGGTGATACCTGCGTATCATTTCTTTACAAAGCTAATGAGTGCACACAGGCACACATATGTACATATGTGTTGATTTACGGAGAGTAAATGTAAAATTAAAAAATCTTGCGGTCGAAAGTTAATTTTTATGAATATCCATTAATATCACAATGCTTATTTACTCTGTAATAATATAAATAGTTAATAGATTACGGTAAAAAGCCAATTAAATTTTTTCAGCATTTACGAATCATTTGATTGATGGCATGCGTTTCATTTAAAAATATGTTGCTTTTTACATTTTTTTAAATCCAACTGTTCTAAATATTTCAACTGAAAGGAATTGAAAGGAAAATAATTGCTCTGAGCTATGTTCGCAAGTAATTTTAATTTCATTTTTAAATAATAAAATACAAATGTATAAAGTGTAGCATATTAACTAAAAATATAAAATGTTTTCAAATAAAATATATTATATTGTTTATCTGCAATAACATTCATATAAAAATACTATCTACATCTCCTAATAACAAGATGTATTCAACAGGTTAAGCAGTTCCTCTAATACATAATTTTCTTAGTTTTTTTATGCATTTTTCTACATCTTTGCAATGTTGACTGATTTATTTTGATTTGTTTAATTACAGCTGAGCTCAACAACCACAAATGGTTGCCACTTAATGTCTACCTCACCCACGCAAACATATGCAATACACGAGGACGTTGACGCAAGGCTGTTGATAAGCCACTCGGGACCAACGCAAGAGACAATCTCACGGTGAGTAGTGACAAATACATACAGTGTTTAATTTATATAATCTAAGATCTTTATTTTCATAAAAATGTATACCTCTTTCGAAAAATTTCCATCGGTTAACAATTTTGACTACCTTATCTATCTATTCAGTATTACCTTATCTTACCATTTAATATTAGGTAGTCGAAAAAGTCTTTTCACATTTCTAATCAAACTTCAACTTATTTTTTCTATTTATACTAATAAACAAATATGCAAATGTGTCCCATTTAGTCGACCACTCTGTGCTATTTTTCCGCTAGTGACATTGTTCCATCAATGTAAATCGGAATTTCGTAGTTTGCGCGGCATTCTTCTCTTTTTTATACAAAAATTTCAAAATAAAGTGAATATTTTCCTTACTTTTACTCATTTTTGAACAGCTGTAACTTTTTTTCAATTTCCCCGATTTTTTTTTTGGTTAAATGAAGCTTAAAATCTGACCTTTCCAACACTATAAGATATGACACAATGTGATTGATAGCACTGGAGATATATGTAAAGGGTGATTTTTTAAGAGCTTGATAACTTTTTTTTAAAAAAAAAACGCATAAAATTTGCAAAATCTCATCGGTTCTTTATTTGAAACGTTAGATTGGTTCATGACATTTACTTTTTGAAGATAATTTCATTTAAATGTTGACCGCGGCTGCGTCTTAGGTGGTCCATTCGGAAAGTCCAATTTTGGGCAACTTTTTCGAGCATTTCGGCCGGAATAGCCCGAATTTCTTCGGAAATGTTGTCTTCCAAAGCTGGAATAGTTGCTGGCTTATTTCTGTAGACTTTAGACTTGACGTAGCCCCACAAAAAATAGTCTAAAGGCGTTAAATCGCATGATCTTGGTGGCCAACTTACGGGTCCATTTCTTGAGATGAATTGTTGTCCGAAGTTTTCCCTCAAAATGGCCATAGAATCGCGAGCTGTGTGGCATGTAGCGCCATCTTGTTGAAACCACATGTCAACCAAGTTCAGTTCTTCCATTTTTGGCAACAAAAAGTTTGTTAGCATCGAACGATAGCGATCGCCATTCACCGTAACGTTGCGTCCAACAGCATCTTTGAAAAAATACGGTCCAATGATTCCACCAGCGTACAAACCACACCAAACAGTGCATTTTTCGGGATGCATGGGCAGTTCTTGAACGGCTTCTGGTTGCTCTTCACCCCAAATGCGGCAATTTTGCTTATTTACGTAGCCATTCAACCAGAAATGAGCCTCATCGCTGAACAAAATTTGTCGATAAAAAAGCGGATTTTCTGCCAACTGATTTTGGTAATAAAATTCAATGATTTGCAAGCGTTGCTCGTTAGTAAGTCTATTCATGATGAAATGTCAAAGCATACTGAGCATCTTTCTCTTTGACACCATGTCTGAAATCCCACGTGATCTGTCAAATACTAATGCATGAAAATCCTAACCTCAAAAAAATCACCCGTTACGACTGCAACGACATCTATTGACAAAATACGAAAATACTTTTTCGATTACCCAATATTTAGTGATTTTTAATGCAATTTCCTAGCCAAAGCAATAGTGTAGTTATAACTTCTTCCAACATCTGTTAAGAACAAACGAAACTCCTTAAGATCACTCTATATTAATGGGTTATACCAACTTTGGAATAAAAAAAAATTATTCTGCAAATATTTATATAAAAAATTTTGTTCTCTGAATTGATTTCGATTTTTGAACCACCCCCTATCCAGAAATACCTAGTGCTTATCCTTCATAGAAAACTTTCGTGGAGACCAAATTTTGAGGAGAGAGTATAAAAATCATCGGTTTCCTTATATTGCTTTAGAAGAGCTACTGAGAAAATGAGAGGAAAACTCTGATCAAAAGTGGTGTGTTGTCTCTATGTTACCGTCGTCAAGACAACGATGTTGTATTCGGCTAGTGGAGGGCGCTCGAAAAGGCTACACTCGTTATAAAGTTTGAATATGATATGATAATAAAAGCGACTCTTAACGGCATCTCCGGTGCACTGGTGCTAGACAGACAATACCACTTAAAGCCATTTTACATATAGCACTCGTGGACAGTGCCAGTAGGTGTGCTAAAACTTCACCCAATCCCAATACTCGTGTAACTAATTTTAGGATTTTCGGACACCTGCCTCACTTTGCTCCCTATGATTGGTGATGGTATTGAGGCTTTAATAAATACTTGGGTGGCTTTTAATTACGTGTAGTATAGTATAGGCCAAAAATATATAAAATCGGTAGATACTACCCCAAATCCCATATATTTCATATAATGATTTTCGTTTTTCCAACAAACCTTATGACATATAATAAAATTGCTTAGATTACGAACCTCTGGTTGATGTTTTGCACTTAAGAGTATTTCCCTGGCTTTGGTCCTGACATTTTCGGGAGCATGAAACGTTTAATTACAACCGAACATAGTTCTACCTTACTTGTTTTTTTTTGGATTCAAGTTAATTTAAAGTAGAAACGCTTCCTTATTGCCTGGCATCTTTCTTTGTTTTTTTTTTATCAGATCGGCTGAGAGATCGAGAGAATCCAAAATTTCCAAAAATAAATCACCGGTTATTTAATTACACTACATTCTGTAAATGTACATTGTTCTTAAACATTTGATTAACAAAATGTGTTTTCAAACAAATTCATCTTGCTAATCGCCATCTGCCGGTTCGCTTTACAAATTTAACATGTGAACCGTAAATATTTCCTCGAAACACTAAAATCATTTTACTTTAAACAATCTTCCCTTAGCATCATAAAAACTATTTAGTGAATTTTCTATCATCACTGTTCGCCTCTCAACGAATTCGGCAAGGAAATCTTTAGACATCTTCCTAAATGGAATATTAATACATTGATGGTCTAGAAATAAATATTCTGGAGTTTTTCAATTAGACTGTTTTAAGTCTTGTATCTCGTCTCGGCGTTAATGAATACCAAATAGTATTTAAAGCTATAAAATTACTCCAAGTACTTTTTAAGATCCTAACAAATATTATAAAGGCCCACTGTATTTTAAAAACATTGACAAAATTAATAAAGACACAAGTAGGCAATCTTCCAAAACAAACTCGCAATTTTTACGTTTGTTTGTAATCTGTCAACTTGTAATTTCATAAGTCAACGAAAAAATTTTACAACCTAATATTTTGTCTGGCAAATTAAGCGTCAACCTGAATTGCCAAAACATATAAAGGCGTCGTAAAAATGCCACATTTTGGCCACATTTTTCCCAATTACAACTGTAATAAAAGTTTTTAAGTGCTTCCACCACATTAGTGTACGTAATAAATAAAATATTAAACTATTTTAAATTCACATGTACTCGTAGTAATTTATAGACGTTGCTTCTTACTTTTTCTTAGTATGGGACAGAATATAGATGTCAAATGCCTCTATTAGTAAAGGTAAAGACTACATTAAACTTAGATATGGAAATTTCATTCACTTCAGAAATTAATCGATTTCAGCAGCGTTTTGCATAGGGAAGTTCGTCCAATGAGGTTTTCTTGGGTTGGCTCATATGTTTAGATTAGCACCACAGGCCCTGTTCATATATACAGACGCTTCACTTACATCGCAAAATATATAAAATATTTTCTCTTAGACCATCGATGATATTAACAATACTGAGTAAAGCATTCACAAAACAGTGGATAAGCCAAGTTGTCGTCGAGGCGACTAATGGAAGTAACAAATTCCGCAACCGTCGCCGAATGCCTGAATACATTTTCTTTTGTAAAATTCAGTCGCATTCTGAACCAGAATTCTGAATGGGTATGGAATCGGGCTAATCTTTCTTTCCTGGTGGTATATGATTGTTTCACCCTTCAGGTTCAGTCAGGCTTGACCCTCAAGAACAAGATGTAGTCCCTAATGAACAAAGATCAAAATACAGTCCTTTATGAAGCGAGAAAATAGCACTATTGTAATTATATTTTATAAGTCTATCGGTTTACTGGGATGTCGAAAAGTGTGCGATCCAAGTTATTTCTGTCTTGGTGTCTCAAAGGCGGGGCAGTCAAGTTGGAAGTGTAGAGATATTTCTACCTCGTTTTCCCCCAGCAGCTTTTATAACTGGCACCCCCATAAGTTATCAACCTTACCACTTACATTTTCAAGTAGACTGCCTTCTGTAGCCTTCTTCAAAGCAAAATCCTGTTATAATATCCAAAGCAAGTAAACAGTTAACAAGATATCAGTAGTCTTCCACATTAGTGGCGTTATAAATAAATAGCATTATGCATTATTCGTCTATAATCTATCATAGCATGATCCAACAACCCTTTATTGTAATATATAGTATACTAAATCATTATCCTCTACTCATTATGTATCTAAAACAATATGAATATCATTATTTATATTTTCCATTTGATTGGCGTCACAAATCACTTTCAATCAACTTATCGATGCTCTCTGCCAACTAAATACCGCAACATTGCCATAATGACCCTTACATCATGTAAAATAATTTCAACGCATTCCACATCACTTTTAACCCGGGCATGCAACATCCACCTGCCACTCATACCACCAACATTTTGACTCATGATTTTCCATCTACTAACCAAACCAAAAACGCAGCAAACAGAATGGCTTTGCGCCACTAAGCACAACAACTATACCAACAGCCAACCATTGTGCTAAAGTATGCGATCCTATTCATTCACAGCAAACGACAGATTTAATACAAAAGCAACAAAGCGACGCAGCTGCAACCGAATTGCAATTAGAAAGCGCGGCAACTTTTCAATTCACATCGCCGACTGCAACATTTAAGCGCAAAAAGCAACAGCAAACACAGAAACAACAACAGCAACAACAACAACAACAATTCGAACACCAATTCCACAACAATAACAATAACTGTGGTGGCAATCAAACAGTGGCAGCAACGGTAATTAATAATTCACTGGCAACCGAAGCGTCGAAGCAGCCGAAATCAAAATCACCTAATCGCAACAGTGCGGAGAGTGGCAATGTGCAACATGCAGCAACAGTTAGCACGTCGATTATATTGAATGGTATAGGTGTGGCAGCAACAACAAAAGCAACAAAAGCGACTAAAGCAATAACGGTAGACGATATTTTGGCAATTGGCGGCGGCGGCAGTGGTGTTGCTGGTGCGCACAACAATACAATAACGACAACAAAGCCAACAACAAGCTTACGTACACCGCGCAATCGCACCTTGCCACGCATCGCAACAACCACAACAACACCGCGGGCTGCATATGCAGCTGACAATCTCGATCTAGTGGGCAGCCACACAGGCAAAGCGCCGCTCAACGGTCACAACAGGCGGCAACGTGCCACAGCCAAGGTGAAACAGCCGCCACAGCAGCAGCAACAACAACAGCAGCAGCAGCAACGACAGCCAACACTGCAACAACACGCGCTGCCAAAGAGAATGACCGCAGGCGCTGCTGGCGGCAGTAGCAGTGCGAGTGGCAGTGGCAATAGCAGCAATCACAGCAGCAATAGCAACAGTAACAATAACAACAATCACAGCAATACACTACACAAAGAAAACAGCGCGCTCATGGACAGTTTGGGTGCACATTTGGAGCTGGTGGGTTGGCGCAAGAAATGCCTCTACGGCCTGCTGGTGCTGCTAATGCTGCTCATCATCACAAATCTGGTGTTGACATTGTGGATACTGAAAGTGATGGAATTCACGACGGTGAGTAAACCAAACACACGCCACACCACACACACACTTACACACATGCGCTCTAATGTTGCTTGCAACAAATTATGCTTATGTACTCATGCCACATGCCTCGGCACAAAGGTGATTGTTGCCACACACCGGTTCGTTTGAATTCCACTACGTTCGGATTGAATCGACCAGTTGACATCAGGCATGCGGCGGTATGCAGGTGTATAAACGCGTGTGTGTGTGTGTGTGCGCATAAATCACTTTGCATATTTGCCTCATTAACCGGCACAATTGTTGTTAATTGACCTTCAATGGTTTCTGTCTTATCATCATTACAGGACGGCATGGGCCAGCTGAAGATAGTGCCAGGCGGCATACAGCTCACCGGTCAGGCGCTCATAATGGATATGCTGCGTGCATCGACAATACGCTCCAGGCATGGCCAGCCGATAGCGATAGGTAAGTGTGCCCCTCACATATACGAGTATACATTAATATATTCTTATGAGTGTGCGTGAGTGTGCGGCAAAGACGTGCAACTCGCTGGAGGGTGATAAATGTAGGCATAAACGCATAAGCGAACGATGAATTACACGTATACATATTTATATCAGTTTTAATATCTGTATATATATACAGTGTTGGACAAAATAATAGAATCCAGTTGGTTGCTTCGGTTGTCTTCATTTCGTACACTTGATGTAATATTCATTTAGTTTTGTTTTTTAAACAAACTTGTATATGTACAAGGTGTCTTCTGAAAAATACCGATCTCTTTGGATACAGAATCTACAATGTACAAAATATTATCTTTGAAAGTTATTAAGTATTTATGCAAAATAGGTTCCATTAGGTTCAATACAAAGTTTGGAACGAGACGAGTATATACTTATGTAGATACCCCTGAACAGGGTATACTATGTAAGTTTGCCACGAATTTTTAACACTCAGAAGGAACCTATGAAATATGTATATAAAAATTATCAACATAAAGAAAGTCGATTTAGCCATGCTGGCCTATCTGTGTATACTCGAACTAGTTCCTCACTTTTTGAGATATCTATCTAAAAACTTCACACGTATTTTTCTCACCAGAAGCTGCTCATTTGTTGGAACCTCCGAAATCGGACCACTATAGCATATGCATACATAGCTATCATACAAGCTGAACAATCAACATCAAATGCTTTGTATGGTAAACTTTTTTCATTTGAAGAGATTTTTTTCCCCAAATTTGGCATGGGTTATTGTCGGAGGCAATGCTACAATCTCTGAAGAAATATTTCAAATCAAGTCACTATACCATATAGGCGACTGAACAATACAAGTTCTTGTAATAAATCTTTAGTATCTGGGAAGGATCTCGGTTAAGTCTGCTTGAATGACTGGAATATCTTAAAATATTGCATTCGTGTTGGTTTTCAGTTTTGGAAATAGAAAATAGTTATATGGTGATACAATAGATCAGGTGAATACGGAGGATAGTTGATGAAACAAATACGCTTTTCATTAAAAATTCTTTGAATTTTTGGTATCCATTTCATTCATGTAGAACATTGGTTGTGTTATAATGTCTAGTGTCATTATACAAATAAATCTACAAATGGAGGTTCAGCTTAATACGAAATGGAGCTAACGTCGTGGAGGAGGACAATGTTTTTTACGAAAGTTTAACCGAGGATTGATATCTAATACTGGTGCTTCTCCAATCCCTTGAACTTTGAAGCTCTTATATATAATATAAGCCGAGTTCTAAATAAGGCCGAACAGAAGCAGAGTATGACGAACGTCTCTCTCATATATACTACTTCCCAGCACTTTCTTCAAGTTTCTTTCGCATGTAATGCTGGTAAGCTGTGACCTGTGGCTAGGCCAATAACCATTCTGCAGTCCTTTCGAGATTGCGTGAACAAAAGCATGCGTGTTTTTCTTCACGGCACTTGGACATGATCTGAGCGATGTTCTCTCCATCTCAACCTGATTCATCTTTCTGCCCTTTCCAAAATTTCATCATGTATCGTTTTTAGTAACTTGCGTGATTCCTGAACTGGTTCCGTAGCTAGGCAGATGGTACTTTTGGTAATGTCATCAGCTATTTCATTTCCAGAAATATCCGTGTGAACTAAATAGAATCGCTCTCCGGCAGTCACTATGTGAGTATCTACTACCTCCCTGTTCTGGTTATTGCTTTAATTGCTGCTTGAGAATCTCGAATTAAATTACTTTCATTTTCCCCAAGTTTAAATTTAAAATTCTCAAAATAGTATGTTTACCCATATATAACCTCTAAGTCAACATTCCAGTAGCAAAATTTGCTTCAATACCAATAATTTCACGGATTTTTTCTTTACCTTTGGGCATCATTAACTTCAGTACGACATACAATCAGCACTATAAACTTTAAATTGATGCGTACTACATATGTCGCAGCGACTTTTTTTCTAGTCTTAATGTTTCCTCTTTTCTAAGTTGAAACCGTTGAGATAGTTGTAACTTTAAATCAATCAACTATCCGATTTACAAGAAGTTAGGTGCGTTTACTTATTTTTTTGTTTAAAACCACCAACTCTCTTTTTTAATATCGCCCACTAATACTCCATCAGCTTTAGATCAGAGGATTGGAATGACCACTCCATCACATTGATATTTTGATCCAGAAACCATTACTTAACTACTTATACCACTATTAGCATGTTAGACTTTGTTCGTAATTTAAAATTTTAATTTTTTACGAATAGCTTCGCGCAGACGACGCTTAAGTCTCAAATAGTATTCCTTGTTGATAGAGATAGAGTTTGACTGGTTGAAGGGAATAAAGAGTGCACCACACCTCGATAATCAAAGAAAATTGTCAACGTAACCTTGATTTTTTACCTGCTTTGTGTGGTCTTTTCGGTTTCTGCTCACCTTTCGGTCTTCTGCTCGATTTTCGGCCGATTGATCGTCTATTTCTGCGTCGTAAGTATAGATCAAAGACACTTCGCCAGAAATATTATGTTTCATGACATCCTGGTAGCCGAAAAGCATAGTTTCTCCGATGTTAAGGTGACGCTGTTTTTCGAAAAAAATTTAGTGATTTTGGAACCAATTGTGATTTTACTTTTTTAGACCCAAATAATCTTTCAAAATGGATTTAACTGGTTCTTCAGATATTCCAACGATGCCAGTGAGATCTATGACTGTCGGTTTTCAAGCACCTATTGCTTTATTTTATTGAAGTGCTGATCATCAGTTGATCTTGATGGCCGTTCTGAACGTCAACTCGTTCTCAACCCTCTTTGAATAATTTGTACCAATCAAAATCTCCTACTCGCAAGTATCACAGAAGGCCTTTTCCAACATTCTAAAGATTTCGGTACCATAAATTTCATTCCGCACTTAAGATTTAATCAAACTTCTTGAATAATTTCACCAATCGTAAGAGTCGCCGAATGCACTGTATGTACTTCAGAAAAACTAATGCTTATTTTGATGCGACATTTGGCCGAAATTTTAATTAAAAAGTCTTACTATTTTTTTGCCCACAGTCGCTTTGCAAAACACAGCCTTTTACAATTTTTTTTGAATTAAAACTTTGCTTGTTGGGGGTGTCTTTTAGTCGTCAAATCGTTTTCAATTAGTTTTTTCCTTATACTCCAACTGAACAAATGCCGGCAAGGTATTCTTGAGGTTCTATCGAACTTTTGGGATAACATTAAAGTGAATTTCAGAGAACACTTTTTTAGAAGAGTACGAGGGCTGCTATATATAGTTCTGGCCTTATAATGAAAATAGGCATATTTATCAACGAAAATGTTTTTTTTTTTTTTTAGTCGGATTTGGCTCGTCTTGGAAGACCCACACGGTCGATTGCTGTTTTGTTTCGGGCTCATATGCATAGATCACCTGTGACAGCATTTCTTTACACCAATCCACACGAGCCTGTTTTTGAGCGATTGTCAAATTGTGCGGGATCCAACGAGAACAAATCGTAGTACATTAATTTAGGAATTTCCCTTTTTTTCATTTTTAGGATATTTTTAATACTACGTTCTACAGCTATGTAGAGTCTACAGGGCACTCCGCGACATAGTTTTCTATATAAGTAAGAAATTGGTTTTAAGTACCGAAGTAGACGCGGTTCCTATTATTTTTTCGAACACTGTACATATATATCTATATGTTACCCACAAGTGTAGCTGGTGTAAGTGTGTTTGTGTGCTGCCAATGACATGCAAATTTGTTTGTCTGTGATTTGCGGCAATTTGTACGCCGCCAGCATGACACTCCGCTACCAACACACACACGCATGCACATGCACATTGGGGCATATAATATGCATTAATAAGCGTATGAATAAATCTACAAATGCGTAAACATTTAGTCGGATAATGTTTGTCTGATAACGTCACGGCGCGATAAGATATTTACGCACGTAATTTATTATGGTGATGTCCCTATTAATATTCAGTTTGCATAAATTTACAAATGCTGAGATTATGTGGCGCCTAAAAGCCTATGGCCAACAACAAATTTCATCTTACACAAGCTCAGATACAGCATTCAAGCTTTCACTTCCACGATATTAGTTGTTTGTCATCTTATATTTATGGTATTTTAATATATTATTATTTGCTGGCATATGTTTGTTTTTATACATGTGTAGCCACTCCCACCTGTAATATAATATTTACTTGGTCAGCGCTCAGCATGTCGCTTTGCACAACATAGTCACAGGAATTTCTCAATCTTATAGAGGTAAAATTGCCTTAAAAATTAATTCCTTTGGAAATATAATAAGCTAACAAACCAGACAGTCTTTGTACATAAAAGTATTCGTACATATAGAATTACATAGAGGATTAAAAAAATAATTTTGGATCAACAAAATTTATGGTTTACCCATTTGGAGCAAAAATGAACAAACTTTCTATGTTTACTTACCGCGTAGCTTAAACAGCATCTCTTGGCATATATTTCAAAATATTTTGCAACACGAGGTATGACAATTAAGTAATGAGACTGATTCCATAAAAACCGTATATTTGAAAGTTATTCTACAACTCTGCCATCTCCTTCAAAGTAGCTACACAGCGATTCCAGCGCGTTTTCCATGCTTCGTAACATTTCTGGAACGCTTCGACTAGGATGTCCGCGAGTACCCTCGTCACGGCCGCCTAGATGTCCGTAATCGACTCAAAATGGGTTCCTTTGACCACCGATTTTGTTTTAGGAAACAAAAAAGTCACAGGGTGACATGTCGGGCGAATAAGGCGGCTGTTGCAACACGGCAATCCCTTTAGAGGCCAAATACTGGGACACGCTGAGGGCGGTGTGGCACGGCGCGTTGTCGTGATGAAGGATCCAGTTACGAGCGATGTCTGGGCGCACACTGTTGACTCGTTTTCGCAATCTTTCGAGTACTTGGCAATAGTAGACTTGATTCACAGTTTTCCCCGGTGAAACGAATTCTTTGTGGCCGATTCCACGGCTATCAAAAAAGGCAATAATCATCGTTTTCACTTTCGACTTGCTCATGCGAGCTTTTTTCGGGCGGGAGGCGCGCGGAGACAACCATTGTGAGCTTTGGCGTTTGGTTTCCGGGACTAAGAGCACTATCACCATACACTCTTACAATTTTAGCGTACGTTTCCGAAGCTGTTTCGCCCAATCTGGCGCAAAATTTTATCGCGACGCGTTGCTCTTGATTTCGTTTTTCCATTTTCGTGACGAGCACTACAAACACACGACTACTCAACTTGACGCAGCAGGCGAACTAAACAAGCTAGAGCATGGTACATATATCAATGGAGAGGGGAGGGATGCCGGAAAAAGAGAAAGGGAATTTCAAGGTCACAGGTTTACCACAAGCGCGGCAATAAAATCGGTCTCATTACTTAATTGTCAAATCTCGTATGATATAATGGTCCAATCAAGGTCCAATACCATATGTACAGTTTTGTTTGATAACTTGTTCTTATTTTGAAGATTATTTCATAATGCCAACCCTTAAAAAAAACCCTCATTCCCTTAAACACATAACTGGGCCACGCGGGTTTTGCAAGCTTCCCTTGAGGTTAATGTTTCACCAGCAAAATTATTCGTCATAGATTTAAACACATAGCACTTAATCCTTAATTAGGGCTATATGGTGCACCTGGAAACCAAACTACCGTAGCTTTTAGTCTTATCTTATCGCTTAAGGCACTGTCGATGTGTGTGGCCTAGCGTTGCTCAGATGTTACAAAATTCCTTTCCTATTGACCAAAATAATCCGCTTTTAGACGATCGATTCCTTCAGAAAGTCAAATTGGTGACAGTACAGGTCCAAATTAAGCAATAACAGGCGCTTAATTGGACCAGGGACGCCTGGGCTTCGATTGCTCCTTTATCAAAGAACATCTGTTTTTTTCTCGAAAAGTGGTCAGAAAAAATGCCAACATTTTCCAACCTTCTCAGAACGTCAAAAAAGAGAATTTCCAACGGAGGAGTTGATAGACATTTTAGCAGACTTAAACCCCCTACATGTACATGCTTTGTCCGGAAAATAATAGGACTGAGTTTATTTAAAAAAACTCGCCGCAATTTCTGGTCATCAATGAGCACTTTTGGGACCATCTTCGCACACACCTTGTGTTCCGCCACAATGCATAAACACAGATTTTGATAAAACATCTGGGCAATTAAACAAATACTTAGCCGATGATCTGAGTTCAAAACTTTGCGCGCACGAGTCACATTGTCGGTGTTTGTCAAAGTCGCAGGTCGCCCAGCACGGTCTTCATCAGCGACCTCTCACCGGCCCTCTAAAAATGCCTGGTGCCACCGAAACACGCCACTTCTTACTAAAACAACATCTTGGTAAGCTTGCTTGATCATATCAAACATCTCTGACGCAAATTTACCGAGTTTCACGCAGAATTTAATCGCGTACCTCTGCTCTAACGAACGTCACCCGAATATATTTGTCCAGACTTTCCAGATGCTCGTTCGTTGGCTAGGAACGTCCTTTACCGAATCCAGTTGGTGCACGTACGCTCCGAAGTACAGTCGCGGCGAAAGAAAATCAGTTTTATTACTTTCCGGACAAACCCTGTACTTTTTGATATGGTAGGAAACTGAAGGGATTTCGCATTGTTTTTAATAACAAATAAAAAACTGTGGTCGTAATATTGAAAATATACCCTTGTTTTTGCTTTATAAATGGATTTTTTATGCCTTTAAGGTTTTTTTTTTTGAGGTTTTCTTCGAATGTCTCACTACTGAGGGAACTTCATAGGTGAGAATAGGTTTGGTAAACTGGCTAGCTCGTGTGAAAAGAGTCACAATTTCACGTTCATAATGCCTTTTTAGTTTAATACCACTGACTCCTTACTGTTGGTTCCCAGTATCCTTATAAGCCGGCGGCTCGAGCCTGTCACATATTTGTTGAGGTAGCAGATACCAATACCTGCTTCGACGAAGGTGTGGTCACCGTAATGTTTCAAAAAGGTCAAGGAGAGGAAGTTATCTAGTTGCGTCACGTCGCTATCCTCAAATAACTTGGGCAGTTGGCGTTCGGCAAGATACTAAGCCTCCCAACTGCATACTGACCCATATGAATTCAGTGTGTCTTTAAGAAGACTAACTTTTTTCATTGATTTAATCGAGCCAGAATTTTATAGATAGAGTTTTAACATTCTAAAATTTAAATTCGAGCTACTTCGACACAATCTGCTATCATTTTCAATATACCATCTCCATTCTAATGCTACAACCTACCGAATGCTGTCAAATGTAAAACTATTAGTCAACTAGAAGAAAAAGATAAAACAAAAATTCAAAAATCACAACTTAGATTGCAACCTGATTTTAGATATAACTCTTGGTATATGCTGCATATTTCATGCCAACAAAAATAAGCGACCTTAAGAAATTACTAGCAACTTAGAGAAACACATAAAGTTAGAATTCTGCAAATCGCTGTAGAAAAATTAAAACTTACCGAGAATAAATAAATCTTGCCACACTCAACACAATGTGGCGAGCGCTGAAAGTACGTGTGGCACGCACGAATACATTTCACCACAACCAAATATGCGTGTTTCTATGTGTTGGCGAGTATGCAGTTAGGTGTGCGGAGCGCGTTGACTGGCGTTGCACAATTACAGATAAAAGTAGAGAAAGACAGATGGGATTTTCACCTAATGACAACATTAAGGTATGAGCAGAGACGCAGTCACACAGCCAGTGGACCGCAGCCGAGATAAGAAGCTGAAGAGGGTGTCGTACATATGTTTGGTGATGGCACCAATTCCACCTCAGTGGCCCGGATGCAATCTTTAAATTTCTTCAATGTCTTACACGTTCGAAATACACACTTAGTTGTGTGCGGGGGCGGAGGGTTATACCTATAACAGTAGATGAAACAAATTTCCTGCGCGCAGAGTGTCTTTTAACTTTTTGGTGTCGTCGCCAAGGTTGAGTGGTTGGCTGGTCCATTGGCCGTGAGCTGCAGAATCGTGCTGGCACAAATTTTATTTCCGTTTCCGCTATCATGTCACACTAATCTTGCGGCTTGCACGCTTATTTGTAGGAAGAAAGATGTGAGTCCGCACTATGCGCTTTTTTGACTTTACTTTCCTAGCAGCGTATGTTGTGGGCTTTGGTTGGGTGCTGCGGACGGGTGTGCCTTATTACGGCACATTTGTTATGCGGCTTGTTTTCGGCGCACGTGCACATGCTCGTCGCTTATTTATTACTATTTATATTACATAGTTGACATTTGGTATATTTGATTTCACTATCTGCGCCCACAAATCGCACTCATATTTATGTTGTAATATTTTCTTGCAATTTTTTTTCGGTACAACCGGATGGATGTCATCATCAACGCCGTAATTCACATTGACTGCCACAAAAACCACAAAACTAAAAACAAAAAAAAAATAAAAATAAAAAACAAATAAACAAATCGAAACACTCAACCGATAAAACAACAACCACACAACACTCTCGGTCAAACATCAAACATTCATATCCACCATAAACCAAATGGGAATTGTGGTCATCCCCACATCGACACCACACCGACACCTCAACAAACTACACTTCACCGCGCTGCTGTGATGATTACCTACACACTCGCTACTCACCTGGCGACGGCGGCAACCGAATATCATCAACAGAATCATCACGTAATTTTTCAATCAATACACGTGACGCGAATGGCATGCTGGAGAATCATTTATTCCTTGGGCACGATAAGCTCGAATGCTTGGCGAAGGAAATTCGCATCAATGACACCAACGGACGAAATTTATTTTCTGTAAATCAAAATGAAGTCACAATCGGTGCACACGCGTTGCGAATTGACGGCGAAGGTGGCGCCATATTTCGGGAGTCCATACAAACGCCGCATGTACGCGCCGAACCCGGACGCGAGTTGAGGTGAGTACTGCACGACACAAAGTAGTCATAAGAAATTGAAACGTGCAAAAACAAATGCAGTAAAATATATTTATGTGATTTTGGGTTCTAGTATAAAAAAACTGAACATTTTGACCTTAAGGGGTACACCTAGTGTCACATCATAAAACTAAATTTAAAGTTAAATATTTATAATATAATTGCATCAGATATTTTTAAGAAAAAATTTAAACATTTTTCGAATTACATGTGATATTCAAAGGCGTTAAGCGGTTACGTACAGTTAGGAGATAATACGTAGCTGTATTTTAAGACTTGAATATATTTATGAAAGGAACTACAGCTGCTCTCCGTCAGCTCCTCTCAAAAAGAAGTTTGCGGTAACCAGTATATCTCTGAACTGAAATTAAAAAAAACAAATTTCGTTAGAGTAATGTAAAACAAAATGGCGGTTTCTAAAAAAAATCGATTTTCGACCAAAATTCCGGCCTAAATTTTCATTAAAAAAATTATTGGTAGTTTAATTACTAAAAAATATATTTATAAAGCGTGTTAAAATTTGAGACTACTCGGCTTAGCTGTTCTGTAATGTTGGTCACCGACTTTGAACTGTATATAACGCCTTAAGCAAAGGTTTAGAAAAACGTTCTTCACTGTCGCATTCATTCCGGTTTTCTTCGTGGATGAAAACTGAAAAACCTAACATTTTCGACCAGAACATTTTGTCCGCACAATAATGAATTCCCAAAATTCTATTTTTAATCAGATCAAGCAATGGTAAGTCTCTCTATATGCGGAACATTCAGAAAAAAATTCTACACACTTTAAAATGCTGTAACTAAAAAATATGTTTAATATTAATTTAAAAATTTTAAGATAGAGAATCTATACTATAGACCAAAGCTATATGTAAGACCAAAAAGTTGGATATTTTCGAAATTTGACACTAGGTGTGCCCCTTAATATCAAAGTGCCTCCAAACAGTAATTTAGTAAATACTATACAAGGTTTAAAAGGATTACTCCACTTTAAAGCTTTTAAGAGATTATTCTGATCTTAAAGGCGTAGGAAAGACATCCATTCTCTCTAATATTTTTCGGGAAAAAATTAAAAAAAAAGATTAAAATTACTTTTGGAAGTACAAGTATTTTTTTCCAATAAAATATTAAAAAAATTGTTATACTGAAATTCAAGGGGCTACATGGGTTTCCTTCAGTAAGAAACAGCCTTTTATAACACATTTTTCTTATATAAAAAATTAAATATTTTATTCGAATTTTTTATTGTTACAAATTTACATTATATTAACAAAGAAATTCTAAATTATTTGGAAAAAAATATTTTAAACTCGGCCATTGCGAAGCAATGAAAAAAGGCGCGCCCGTTTTGGCAGGATCACTCTACACAGAGTCATCTAACGTGAAAAAAAAGAAAATTGGTATTTTAGTTAAAACCTTATCTCAGAACTTGGCCGAGAAAAAAAACTGAAAATTGGATTTTTGGCAGACATTTTTACAAAAAATTAAAATTTCAGCGAAAATTTTGCGACTTTTTTGTGTCTCAAATAGTTGTAATCGCAACTATAAAACAAATTCTTCATCCAAACCTTTAAGAATTGTATCTCAAAGACTGTGTAAAATTTCACGAAGATCGCTTGAGTAGTTCTCGAGGAATCTTGTCAACCGACTTCAAAAATACAGTTTCGAGTAAAACGCGTTTAAAGCCGGCGCACTTAGACTAGCTAGCCTCGGGTGCACAAGTTTTCAAAACAGTATCTCCGAAACTATTACTCGGATCAACTTGAAAATTTAGGACAATATTCTAGACAATAAAAAAACCCATAAACCCCTGTAACCCCTTAAAGGATTATTTCACTCCAAAGTTATTAAGAGATTATTCTACTCTAAAAGGAGTAGAAAATGCATACATCCTTTTTTATAATGTCTTCCGGAAAAACATTTAAAAAACTAGATTTTTTTTGGTAAGTTTTACTTTAGATAAAGTACGAAACAAAATATAGATCCTGAAACTTCTGGTTTACTATAGTCTACAGAGATTTTTTTATAATATCGTTATATGAGCTCGTCGGATTGCTTTTTATTATTCGGTAGAAGGCAACCCTAGCATTGTAGTCTGGCAAACCACATTTTTGATGGTATGCATACTCAGCGCTATTTGTATGTTTACACTATCTTAAAATATTCTTCTCGCCCAGAAATGGTAGCGCGATTATTTTTTGCAACTTTCGACGGGAATCATTCATCAAGAGTGCAGAGATGAACTTTTGATAATGAAGCTCCATCAAGGATCAGTGTTTGTCGATGGTAAGATGAATCCGATCGAGGTCGTAGATCACGCCAAGTCGAATTTCGAGGAAGTTGTCCAAAATCAACCTGATATAGCGACATGGGACCTAACGTGGGATTAAGAAAACTATAAGCATTGGTGGGATCAACATATAGTACATATAATGAACATAAGACTAAAAACTTTGTTCTCGTTGGATCCCACACGATCACTCCAAAAAGATTTGTGTCAATTGATCGAGACAAAATTTAAACAAATACGACTGAAACATGTCTAAGACAACGTTACAGCTGATGAATCATAGATTTATAAGAATGAGCACAAAGTAAACAGCAGTCTACAAAAGCTATTCAACTGCGATGCACTTCCAAGAAAAATGGTTGCCTGTTTTTTGTGACAAAGCTGTACATGTCGCAACTATACCACCAGACCAACGCAAAACAGTAAATTCTCAGTGGTACGCAACCATTTATTGCCATTTAACTTTCAAGAAATCACGAAAACCAATCACACAGGACGGGCTCTCTCACATCGACTGAAATAACTTCATGTTTGAGCACTCAAACCTTCGATTTGATGAATCATCCTCCGTAGAACCCTGACTTGGCACTGACTGACTTCTGTTGATTCCTATTCGTAAAAAATAAACTAAGGTCAACGTTTTTTCGACGCCTGAAGAGTAGGTTGACGCGGTCAGAACGCATGTTTTGGAGATACCTCAATCACTGTGGCAAAATATGCTTTGAGAAGTGGCTATTTGTTTGTCTTCTCTAATCCCGAAATATAAAAGGCGACCTACGAGAGTAGTTTAACGGCTTTTTGAGCATCATTCTTGGTTAGACATTAATTCTGTTTATGTCCTGCTATTCCGGTATGACATCAGCGCTTTTGCATTTGGTTTGATCTGTTTAATTTGTATAAAAAAAAACGATTTTAGTATATATCTTATTTTTTATTTATCATAACTTTCATCGAGGGTTGTCCAACGATCTTCCAAATTTTATTTAGAATACCATTTTTGTAGTCTGTATATATTTTACTTCAAAAGTGAGCTCAGTCTTTTCATTTTCTTTGTCGTTATTTGTCCTAGTTTTATTTAATTGTGACCCCATATCAGTACCTTGCTGAAGCAATGCTTTTATCTTCTTCAAATTAGGCATTGGACCATCGCATACAGCCTGTCGATTAAACCTCGATTGTAGGTCCTTTTGTTATCTATAAATTTGCTATATGGTTTTTTTATGGAAAGGGTATGATTGAATTTTAAGAATAAAAAATGGTTTAGTTCGATATCCAGTTTTTAGCTTTACCGCTTTTACTTTTAATTCTTAAAAGTTCAATCACGCCCTTCTCCTTTCTTTGCCTGACATCAGTTTTAGTGGCGCCCTCTCCGAGAAATGCTACGATATTTGCTCCTGATTGAAAAAAACTTTTTTCAGAGACAAATATTTTACACTTTATAACAATATGTCACAATATTTTATAATATCATCCGAATATATATTCTTTAATGAACCCTTAAGCTGTAGAGTAGTATAGATTCATGCCTATAAATTGGAGAAAGTGATAAACTGACAACGTGAAGAATAGCCAAAGCAATGAAATGAAAGCGTCAGATGGCCGTAAAGCATATGAATCACCAGCACACTTTGAGTCCGTAGCAAATTGCGCCTGCCGATTTTATTTTGACTTGAATTATGATGTGCAACATACGCCACACAACAGCAGCAGTGCGGCAGCTAGCCATGCACAGGAGCAGCACATAGCAGCGAAGTCAACGCGAGAAATGTTGACGCTGTTGAAAACACTAAAGGCACGACAGACAAATAGGCTCAATCTGCGCCCCACGACACCCACATATACACACACAAACGCCACACATGTGCATAGGTGTTCGCCTTAAGCGAGGCAATTGTCATCCGTATGAATGCGAAGAATAAATGGCTGGGCCTGCAATGGTCAGCTGCAAATTGCTGTGATGGAAAATATTGACTCGCTGGCATTTTATATGGAGCTTCTCGTATTTGTCGAATTGATTTAAAGGTGGACACATGCATGAGATAGCACGCTGTGACCTATACCTAGGGAGTGCCGGTATGCAACAGCTGCATAAGTGCAATATGTGTCTTCGGTGCTATTTATGCCAAACTTGCCGAATATTTGGTTGGCAAAACGCCAAGGCATTACTTTAAATATTGTAAATTGTTTGAAATAAAGGGGTCATATTTAGTAAAAATCCCTTTTTATATAACATTAGAACTGAAATAGGCAACATTGTTTTCAGTTTGATAAGAACGACCAAGCACCGATAATCAATGAATTTAAATATCAATTTTATAATTAATTAGCCATATATTTCATATTCTACAATAGACTGGAATATCTTCAGTATATTATGCAGATTTTTCCTGAAATTCAACCGCAATACATTTCTTCACCTACAATAAAATAGGAAAGAAACGAAAATTTTAACTTCCTTAGCAACCAAACCGGATGAGCCGCTAAAAAAAGTAGTGCACTAATCGCCGAACATTAATTAGAGACCTCAATGACCACAATCGGGGCAGAAGTGCTTGAATTATTCAAAGAAAACAATCGGCAGTATAGCAGCTCCTGGTAATATTTAACTGTTTACCTTCAGTTGGGAAGAAAGTTCCTCATCAACAATTACAGGGTACACGAGTTAGCATTGCTTTCTTTGTTCACAAACGCAGAAGTTATTCGATAAAATCTATCAACAATACCCTACTATTCGGGTCTGAGCTCCTGGTACAAGCTCGAATTTTCGTCCTCAAATAGAAAATTTCTGTTACTATGTATACTAGAGAGTATATTAGTTACTGTATACTCATGGAACGCTAAATGGCGTATGGAACATTAAATTTCTGTAATTCATACTTATAACAATTTCATTTCAGTCGCAAAAAATGGTTTGCAAATTTGGTTTAATTGCAAGCATTTGAGTCTAGCATTGCATGCGAGCGCTATACGCGAAAAGTGAGTGCCAGTATCCTACAATTCGCTTCTAAGCGCCTATTTAAAGCTATACATTGCATAGTACACAGTTTGTTAAATGTTTGCTAAATGCGGTAGCAAATAATTTCTCATGGATCCGAAATGGTGAGCAATTACTGAAATCTTCAGCCTTTCATTTGCGACTTCGACGACCCCGATCAGTTCACAAAAACGGGAGTTATTCGATGAAAATTATTAAAAGCACATCTACTACTCGCTTCTAGGTATCTGGTTGAAATATCTAATTTTTGGTTTCAGATGAAAAATTTTAGTTGTACATACATACATATATCCAGTTATATTTCTATATATGTATATAATAAATATCTTTAGCTTACTAACCAAAAATGTAAAATTACAAAAATCATCAGCTTATTACAGAAATCATGTATGTATTTATTTTAGTAAAAATCAATATTTGGATTTATATGAAAATAAAAGTTTTGAAAGTAAAAAAAATTCAATAATTTCTTTTATTTAATTATGCAATTTTAAATAGTTTCACTATTTTCTTCGTCTTTTCCAATTTCAATTATTTCCTCTTTTCAATTTAATCAATTACTATCAATTTTTCAAAACTCCTCTTAAATCTCGTCATTTTAACATCAAAATCATTGAAATCGGTTAAGATTTGCCGAAATTACGTAAAAATAGCAATTTTCTTCATTTCTACCAATTTTCCAGAACATCTATTCGACTCCTTCAATTTGACACCAAACTTATCAAAATCGGTTAAGTTTTGGCGAATTTTTCGAAAAAATCACTATTTTCCTAATATCAACCAATTTTCCAAAACTCCTCTTCAATACCTTCAATTTGACACCAATATCTTCAAAATCGGTTAAGGTTTACCAAAATTAAAAAAATATATATTTTTTTCTTAATTTCTTTCAATTTTCTAAAACTTCTCTCAATTCCCTTTAATTTGACACCAAAATCATTAAAATCGGCTAAGATTTGCCGAAAATACGAAAAAATGACAATCTGGTCACCCCAGCGGCGCAAACAAAAATTTGCATTTCCCAAATCGCCGATTTGCACCAGGCACCCAGAACCGCCCAGTAGGTAGCTGCCGCAAAAAATTTTGTTTTCTGTAGCCTACCTCAAAGGCGCAAAGTGAAACTGCGCTACCGGCCCATGCAGGACACCCGGATGTGATGCCAGCTATCATGTTTATCTGAATAACTTCTATAATTCGCAACCGATTTCGATCGTTCAAGCACCAAATGAAAGGGCAAGCATGCAGCTACATGATCAAATACTAACGAATTATAACAAACTACAAATAGAAGATATTTTTTGAAGTAAATGCCTCGAAGCAACTGTATCATAAAAAACCGAAAATTTCATATTAATAAAGTAAGATGAAAGGATCTTCGTGTTACAAATCACTAGAAATACACTTTATAAGTATATTCTGTTAACGACAACATTTCAAATTCAACACATTCTTAATTATTGCATGTTTTTGAATAGCTTCTTTGTAACTGAATTGCCATGCTTACGTAACAGATGAAAGTAAGTGCCTACACTTATATGTTCTAGATGTGATCACCTTTCATTTGCCACCAAAATCATTGAAATCGGTTGGGTCTTACCCGACTGCGTTAAGTGCTTATCGCGCATGCAACTACAGGAAATGGTGGATAATGCAGTACTGTGCATTAATGATCGCATATTCGCTATAACTTTGGTAAACTTTGGCCGATTTTAATGATTTTGGTGGCAAAATAAAGGTAATTACTTCGAGAAAACGATACCGGCGTGTACTTACTTTCATCTCATACACAAACCATGTAATTAAGCTAGAAGAAAGTTATACTAAAAACATGCGCTGGAATTGATGTGGTGGAGATGAAGCGATCATATTTACGGAATATATTAACAGAGCGCTACTCTACCGATTAGTAATACCAAACTCGTTTCATCTGTTTCAGAAATATAAATATTCTAGTTTTTCTGCATAGAGTTGCTTACTTACCTCTCTTTGAAAATACTTCTAGCAAATATGCATTGCTAATATTTATTTATATGTGATCGTGTAGCTGCACGCATGCCCTTTAAATTGATACCCGCATGCACGAAATCGGTTGCGAATTATAGAAGTTATTCAGGTAAACATGATAGCTGGCATCACATCCGGGTGTCCTGCATGGGCCGGTAGCGCAGTTTCACTTTGCGCCTTTGAGGTAGGCTACAGAAAACAAAATTTTTTGCGGCAGCTACCTACTGGGCGGTTCTGGGTGCCTGGTGCAAATCGGCGATTTGGGAAATGCAAATTTTTGTTTGCGCCGCTGGGGTGACCAGATTGTCATTTTTTCGTATTTTCGGCAAATCTTAGCCGATTTTAATGATTTTGGTGTCAAATTAAAGGGAATTGAGAGGAGTTTTAGAAAATTGAAAGAAATTAAGAAAAAAATATATATTTTTTTTAATTTTGGTAATTCTTATCGGATTTTGATGATTTTGGTATCAAATTAAAGGGGTTGAAGAAGAGTTTTGGAAAATTGGAGAAAATTAAGAAAATAGTGATTTTTGTCGAAAATTTGGCAAATCTTAGCCGATTTTAATGATTTTGGTGTCAAATTAAAATGATTGAAGAGGAGTTTTGTAAAATTGGTTGAAATTAGAAAAATAGTGATTTTTTCGTAATTTCGGCAAAACTTAACCAATTTTAATGATTTTGGTGTCAAATTAAATAGAATTGAGAGGAGTTTTAGAAAATTGAAATAAATTAAAAAAATAAGGATTTTTTCGTTACTTCGGCAAAACTTAACCGATTTAAATGATTTTGGTGTCAAATTAAAAGGATTGAAGAGGAGTTTTGTAAAATTGGTGGAAATTACGAAAGTAGTGATTTTTTCGTAATTTCGGTAAATCTTAACCGATTTTGAAGATATTGGTGTCAAATTGAGGGCGTTGAAAAGGAGTTTTGGAAAATTGGAGAAAATTAAGAAAATAGTGATTTGTTTGTAATTTCGGTAAATTTTATATATATAAAAGTATACTTATTATACTTACACTTATTTCCTTTCTTCTTGCAGCAATTAAAAAACCTACTTTTATTTAGTTCTAATTAAATTATTAAATATTTATTTAAGTAACTTTTAAGCAATTAGATTTATCATTTTAGTTGTTGCAGTAAAGTAATCTTAATACACATATAAATAATCATATTTGGCTCGCTTTTGATATTATATTTCGTTAAGCAATCATGCCATTTTTGCCGCAGCATTTTTATACTCTGAGCAGGTTATATTAAGTTTTCTAGGCAGTTTGTGAGACCCAGTGACAAATATCGGCGGCGCGATGAGTTATATACTTAAATAATGAAATGATCGGCGTGACGAACTGAGTCGATTTTGCCATGTCCGTCTGTCGGTCAGTATACATACATATACGCGAATAAGTTCTTCAGTTTATGAAATATCTGGAATTTTGAGTATTTTTTGCCTTCTCAAGCTGTTGCTCTTTTGTCAGAATCGCCGATATCGGAACTCTATAGGATATAACCTATAGACAATATGACAAACCAAAATAAAAATAGATATATTATTAAAAATTTTTATGCTATAAAGAATGAAGCCGTGAAGGGTATTATAATATTTCGTATAAAAATGGTGGATAAAATTTCAATAAGAATATTTTTAATTATAAGAATATTTAAAATATTGCACCACTGTAATAGAAAGTTCGAAATAAAAAAAAAAAAATAGAATAAAGTAAAGAAAATTTATTCTTTAATAATCTCGGAATGGCTTCAGATCCAAATCAACAGGGTGCAAAGAGCCTTGTGCTCTCCTTTGAGGCCTCATAGGACCCGGTCCGTTCATGAATTATGAATATTGGCTATTATATAATTTCAGCAAAAAATATTTCCCTTCTTTTAACGGTTTCTCTACTTTTATTTTCTTCTAGACTGGAGTCCCCCACACGACAGCTTGAGCTGACCGCTGCCAAGGATATAAATTTGCAGTCGCGCGCTGGTGCAATAGAAGTGGCTGCGCTGAAAGATGTGCGGCTGAGTGCGTTGGACGGAAGTGTAAGTGGTAAATTGGATATTTAAAGTATTTTAAAATAAACGAGTATATGCTATATACATTATTAAGGCATTAATTTAGAGCCTACTCTGCTCTCTATCACCACAAAATATCATAACATAAATTTTTTATATTTTTCCCGCCCACTACTTTACCTCTTCCACAGTTGCGCCTGGAGTCCGCGAAAATCCTTATGCCGAATCTGCGTACGGCGCAGCCACCGCCACTGGGGGCGCCGCAGAGTCGTGACCATTTGCATCGTGTCTTCCAGCTGTGCGCCTGTTCGAACGGCAAACTATTCCTGGCCGCGCCGCATTCGATATGCGCCGGCGATGACAGCACTGTTTGTAGATGATTACCCGAACGGAGACAATAAAGCAAGTAGATGCAGCCCTGAGTGCTGGAGGAAAAAGGGGAGAGAGCATAAAAAAGTAGTTAAATATTCAAATGTAGCATATAACTGTATTTGTAAGTAAGTATAAATAATAGTTATAACAACAAGCAGGGTTAAAGTAGTATTCATATCAATCAATGTAACTGTTAAATATCACATATGTAAATTATTAGCGGCATGTACAGTGGTGGGCAGCGAATTGGTGAAATTTAATAAATGAAATTTTTATTGGTTAAAGGAAATATTTTTTATTTATTTTTTATTATTTTAAGCATTTCTTAAACTTACTTAGATATGATTTCCACTGCAAAATTTAAATTGATTAATTGTATTAAAAATTATTGAATAGTTCGATTGCCTTATACACCATGACAGACAGGAGGATAAAATGTGAATATTTTAGACTAAATTTTGTAGAAAATGTTCAGTACAATTTCATTAATAATTATTGATATGACGTGAATTTATATTTTTTTGGGAATGTAAGGCTAATTCGTGCAAAACAACCTTGTTTTTGTGAATACTTTGTGACGACGCTATTAAAACCAATGATACTTAAAAGTTGACATGTTTATAGAAGATTCATGAAGAAATATTGGCAGCTGCGGCAATGGCAGCAATTAATCGAGTGTGTCACGGAAAAATGAGAACGAGAGTTTAGGGTAGAACGCCTTAAACAATATAAAGTCCGAAGAATAACGTTGTAAGACAGATGTAGAAATACTCGTAACTTTCCAATCAATTTCTCCAAATAACTTTATTTTTTAACAAAGAATTCTTGAAAAAAATTGCAAAATAAAAGAAGTAAAAAATTTCGGGTACAACCGAACATTAACTGGACAGAATCAAAGCCAGGGGAATACCTTAAGATGCAAACCGTCAACTAGAAGATCGAAATTCAAGTAATTACATATGCAGTTCAACTTTCCAAACTCAAATCACTTTAATACATAAGAAAAACTTCGAGCTAGAGAGACTTCGAAGTATGGAAGGAAACTTGTATGAAATTTGATTTCTATAGCCAATTCAAAAGTTCGTGTTACCCACCCCTTACATCTACTGAAGCTACGCTTATCCAGTTAGGATCATATGTACATATATTCTTGCACGTTATACATGGAAAGTATAATCGAGTCAGAAGAGGAATATCATGTCGTTATGTTTCGCGAGTCCTGCATTGCATTATAACTGCAAGTTGAAAAGCAGTTTCTTCCTATCTTCACAAATAATGAGATTATTTTACAGTATGTTTTTGAAATTGATTAAGCTGTGTTCCTTTGAAATAAATTATGGTGTTAACTGAAATGATGGAATAACTTTTCCAGCATTTCGAAATAGAGCATCATAAAGATTTCTAGAGCATCATACAGATTAAATTGCAAAACAGATATAAGAATCGAGTGGATGCAGCTTTAGTTATTTTGCAATACTCTAGAGACTCTTTAGTCGACCGGTGTCATTCCAAAGATACCAAAGTTTCGCAATATAGTCCAAGCCATGACAACAACGCCAGCGTTCAAATGTATTGCGTCCAATGCACTCTGATTAGAGCAAAGATTTTAATAAAAACAAATTTCTTTATCGAATTGAATATTGATTCCAACTGGAAACGAAAGAAAATTAAAGAAATGGCGCTCTGATAGAAACTACAGGACAAATAATTTCTTTAACCCATTTAATTTCTCTGTTGCGCATACGCCACGTCTTCCTTTTATATGCCGTGTATGTGAGGGGTATCAGGAGAATGCTTGTTTTTTTTTTGTTCAGTAGGTACTATATATCCTTAGGTTTTAACGTCCATTATAAAATATCGGAACTCCCTACAGAACACACACTAACGCACATTATTCTATATGTAAACATGTTTATAAGACAAATTTTCAATCGCTCATTAAAAATTGTCAAACGTTAATTATTTTTCTGATTGACATGAAAATACGTGCACAAAAAGATTAAAAATTACAAATGATTTATTTCTGTTAAATTCGTTCTGAACAATTCTATTTGCGAGCAATGCTAGAAACGCACGCAACATGACGTCACGGCATTCCTTCTTCTTCTTTACTGGCGTAGACAGCGCTTACGCGGTAATATTCGGCACCAGTTCGAGATACCAAGTGGAAACAGGTCCTTCTACATTTGATCTCTCCAATAGAGAGGAAGTCTTCCACTTCCTTTGCTTACGCCGGCGTGTACTGATTCGAAAACCTTCAAAGCTGGAGTGGTCTCTTCCATCCGGCCTAGTCAGCGCAGCCGCTGCCTCAAGCCATTCTTAGGATTCGTAAAAAATGTGAATTAATTAATATACATTTTTCAAGATTCTCCACAGATTACACTAAAATAAAACTTTCTTGGCAAAAACGATAAAAATAGAGCGGCATTTTTAATTTTTTGAAATGAAGACGCTGCGTATACGCAATGAGGAAAGAAATGTATTAAGTAGGTATCGTGGTCTGGAAATTCGACAAAATCGACAGATTTTTTAAAATTCAAACGATTTTTTAATTTTTTTAAACATATTTTGTTGTAATGAGAACTAGATTGGTTTAGTCGTACCTTAAAGATTTTATCTCAAACCTGAGTTTGTCTATGCGTTCGGCACTTAGAGCGCATACAACTTTATGAAAAGATAATACTTTAACATGATAAAAAAATAAAGATCATATATCAAAGGATCAAAAATTTGCTGCCTCTAGAACAAAACTACCAATAGTTTCGTATTTAATAACTAAATTATTTTATAAGCGATTTATAAATTTTATAAAAAATCACAGTTTGATATATATATCAATCGCAGTTGAGGATGAGGTTCAATAGCAGTTCGAATTTAGGTTCGAGTTTAGTTTAATTTCATTATTAACACGACAGAAGCTCCGCAAAAAACCCAAGAGCCATGTGAAGGCGACTATAAAAAAGAAATATCCTAAGTAGTTATCTGAATCAACTGCCCACCCTACCAAAGACTATATTAAATATCAAATAGATATATAAAATAAATATATACATTTACATGTGTAATAATAAATATACAGGTAACTAAAAATTGTTAGACGAAAGCAGCATTGTATGTATGAGTAAATAGGCTTTAATAAAATATTATATAAATGCAAACAAAGAGTATAAAATTATAGAAAAGGCAAATATTTGTTTGCAAAAATCCATGTGGAATAATTGGTGAAAAAACCACCGAGTTAATTATATTATTAATCGAAACAATAATTACTGAGAACTAACGCGTGCATAGAATATACTGAGTATAGCTATTAAATACATAAATAAATATATAAATAATCATATATTGTAGCGTGAATGTTTGTATGTAGGACTGTATGTCTGATAAGGAAGCTTGGCAAATTAGAATTTGTTGAAACATTACTGTAAATAAGTATGTGCATTATTTATAGTATATATAAGGGTATGTAATACATAGCATTATGTAATAAATATCTGTTAATTAGACAAATGTAAATAGCAGACTATTTTATTTCTTATTTTGTTCAGTTTTTGATTTTAAAGCGTTAGCGCATATTCGAGAGCTTGTTAACTTTGGCTTGTGCTCTGTTGTGTCGCAACTAGGCGAAAGTACAGGGTGCGCCATCCTTCGATATGAAAGGAATAAATTTAATTAACAGTCGACTTCTAAATTTCAGATATTATTATATAATTTGTCAAACTACAAAAAAAAAAAATTGCTGAAAACTTCATTTAGAATCTACAAACATATCCGAGCAGTCATAGATGTAAATTTCAAAAGTATTGAATATTGATATGAAAGAGGGCGCATCCTGTACATAATTATTTAGGATAAAATACAGACGTACTGCATATACTCATTAGCAATTAATAAATTTAAATAAAATAACCAAATTAAAAGTTAAAAAGTGGATATATTTTATAGTTATCAGCGTTCTCTTGCAAGCGAGTAACAAACGAACACTCGCTAGCATAATAAAAGGTCTGCAAATTCATAGCCCTTATTTTCTATTTTTTTTTTTAATTCAACTGGGTTGACAAACGATCTGTGACTTTTGTTGAAGTGTTTGAAATCAAACAGCTGAAACAAACTCACTCTAAATAAGGAATAAGAAATATGGATTTTAAAATATTAATCGGAACTTCCCTCGAAAAATGAAAACGAAATTGAGAAACGTAAGTATTAATCTGTGATTTCAAATTTTTTTCTATTAGAGCGCAAATCAGGTAGCTTCTAAGAGCATAGCCATTTCAGTTTCGATTTTCTGAATAGTCGGTGACCTTCCAAAGTCCCAACGTTTCTTTCTATTCTTGCGACACGATATTAGTTGAAAATTTGGCGACAATGACTTATCATGGTGCAAAAACCAAGAGTTGTCGGCCCATAATTTCGGCCTTTTTTACGAATAACTAGCTACGCGCAAACTACGTATAGCACTGAAATAGTATTCTTTGTAAGCAGTTTGGCCGGTCGGAAGGATTACGGAATGTTCTTAACTTTTCTTAGGCACAAATGATCTTTCAAAATTCCTCCGATGACAATAAGATGTCTCACTGTTAAACGTCGATTCACACGTAACAATTCCCCTTTTTAATTACGTATTGATCATTTTTTGGTGATTATGGCCATCCTACAAGTGAGTCGTTGTCAACGCGTTATCAATTCTCTTTTAATAATTTGTATCAAAAATACTTGCTCGCGACAAACAATTATCACCGAAAGTCTTTTCCAACATTCTTCACGTTTCGTCACCAGAAATTTGATTCCGCACACAAAATTTAATGACACTTCTTTGTTGAATAATTTCACTCAGCTTAAAATCGCCGAATGCACTTTTTGTACTTCAGAAATGAAAGCGTGTACTAAACACAAATGATTATTTTAATGTGACATTTGGCACAGATGTCCCTGACAGTCATGCCAACCTACAAAAAATATTTCGACGATTTGGTGTTGGTGTGAAGTTTAAACTAAGAAGTCTTACTACTTTTTGCCCAGAGTAGTACATACATAGGTTCAAACAAATAGTGGTGCAACTCTGAGCTAGAATTCCTCTGCCGCATGAGAAAATATGTGTTGGTAACAATAACATTAGTTTTATTTTCTATACATTTTAACTCTTAAGTTTTTAAAACTTAAGAAAAAATTATTGTATTTTTATTTGAGCTCTTCACAATAGGAAAACTTGAAAAATGTGTAAAAAAAATGTGTATAACAAATTTTTATTATTGCTTTATGTGTGCTAAATTTTTCAGACATAGCTTTTCAAACATAGCTAATATAATAAGTATCATTGATAAAAATGACCTGATTAAGCAAATCAGGTAATAATCGTACCCACCTACCTGGTATGATTGAAAATAACTACAATTATACTTAAAATAATACCCCAGGCTAATTAAACTGAAAACAAATCGACTAATTTTGAAATTCATTTTTGTATTTTACATTATCAGAATGCGCTATTGGTACTGTTGAGCAAAATTAAGACAAAACCACATTATTTGACGGGAACATACTTGAATACAACATTCGTTCTGTTTTCCCGTGTGAGTAGCTGTGGACGACGGCCTACCCCACAGTGCTTAAAAGCACATAGAACAAAAGAATGCGTTGATCAGCGCCCCAAACAATACTAGCTTTTTTCCAGAAAGTATTATATAGTTCCTATTGGTCAGATCGAAGGAACAGCTTTTCCACCTTGGTCGAGTACGAGGCTGACCTAAAATTCCTGCCGTGCTGTGGGTCGGACCGCAGTGCGACTGAACTGAATTTTCAATTCTACCTGCCTTTTGGTTTAAACCACAGTTACCACGAATCTCCCCAAAGGGCCAAACTCAGTAAGCGGATTGGAGCGCTCCCCGCGGTATCAGATTTAAGTTTCCGCTCAGATTTTGTAGCTTTTGCTACTACTACTTGAGCACCCATCAAATTCAATGAATGGTGACATTCGTCGCTTGAACTTCTAATATTTTTTCAAGAAGGAAGCTCTTTCAAAGTCTATAATATCAGTTCATGCTGAGTGTTGTAGCACTATTTCTATATTCATGTCAAATTGGAAATAAATCGACTGATTAGATCTTGAGATATCGTGTGTAAAGTATTCAGTATATTAAACTGGTCGAGTTGCCATTATCCTAACTGGCTATGGCTTTGTCAATAGTTTGAACCTCTTCTAGAATAAAATAGTTTGATATCTAAACTAAGAAAATATAATAATAACATTTAATGTCTGCATATTTCCAGATAAGAATATCACTTTAACTCTGACAAAAACCTGATAATCTGGCACGTACTTAATATGTTTGTTTTTGCAAATAACTCATTATACATATTTTGGTGTCCTTTCATTTTTGTTAATTATTCTCTTATTAACTCATTTTTTAATATTTAATGTTGTTTATACTTGTATTATAATCGAAATTTAGTTCTAAGAAAAATAAGAAATAATATTGAAAAATGTAAATTTAATGGCTATCCCATTCAATTAAAAGCAATGCTTGTAAATATGCCACAACATAAAAAAGTATAAAAATACATCTAAAGTTAATACTCAAACAACCACCAAAGAAAATAGAATACTTAAGAAAAATAGAAATAGAAGATAAAAGTTAGCCTAATTTTAGTTTCACAACCAAAATTAATAAATATGTATGTACATACGTGCTAAAAATAAAAAATACTGTTATCGAAAAAAAAATCATTTAAATTAATGTTTGATACCGAACTATAAAAAAATAATTGAATACATAGAGCAAAATAACTAATTAGAGCGGACCAAAATTATGCTGAAGAGAAAAAAAAATATTACATTGTGTAGCGAAAGTTGTGTGTTAATGCGTAAATTAAAAAAAAAAATATATATATATACATAATATCGAAGAACAAATAAGAAACGATTAAAAATAGAATAAATTGTAAAACAGAATGGAAAGTATATATACAATATACACATATGGAATATCTGAACAAAGGCAAGTGTTTTACTTTAGTTTTGGGTGCCGGAAGATCGGCAAGTAATTTACTTATTAGAAAACTGCGGCACGAGAGAGAGGCGTAAACTTTTTTGCGCAAAACAACGAAACAATTTAAAACGGTAACTTCGATTGCACCGAACTTCAATTGCCTTCACAATTAAAAGGTTGTTCATACCATAACTTTTTATCGGTAAGTTTGTATGGCAGCTGTGTGAATTAGTGATTGGGTCTGAACAATATACTCGTATTCAGAGATTGCAGAGTTGTCTTGGAGCATAATCCTTACCAAATTTCGTGAAGATATTTCGTCAAATAAAAAAGTTTACATATAAGAAGTCGATTTGGATCGTTCAGTTTGTATGGGGCTATACGCTATGGTGGTCCGATATAGGCAATTCCGACAAATGGGCACCTTCATAGTGATAAAAGAACGTGTCCGAAATTTCACATCGATATCTCGAAATCTAACGGATAAACAGGGCACTCATACGGCTTAATTGACTGAGCTAATCACGTTGATTCTTACATATATATTTTTTAGATATATATATAAATACTTTATAAGGTATCCGGAGCTCCTTTTAGGTGGCAAACTAAATATAACCTGTTCAAAGTATAAAAACGAAAACAACAATGAAATAAGTTCACACAAAGTTGACGCCTTCGAAGACTCGAACGCAGCACAGCCAAAGATTAGTAAATATGCACAAGCAAGAACCAATTGCTCCAACTCACTTTATGGCTTATATAACCAAGCACCTAAAACAGTATTAGTGTGCGTATGCGTGGCTGGCCCCGAGCATTCAATATTCTAGAGATAACCACTTGCCAGGCGGGCTGGGGCGCCAACCCACTATTGATAGGAGCGTTGGGTGGGTGTTGACGAAAACGATTTTGAGTGGCTGTCTGCCGAAGACAAGCAACAATTACAACAATACGCTGACAACTTGCTTGCACTTAAAGAGCAACCAATACCAGCTGTTAGGGGGTTAAACCGAGTTGTCGACGTCTAGACCAGCAAACCACCACAACCAACACGCAACACTCAAGCAAAGCCATTCCTAACTTTTTGTGCGTATATGGTGTTTGGCAAAGTCTCGACACACAGACAGACAAACGTTTGGTGAAGTGAGTGAAATTTCAGCCATAAATTGAGTAGCCAGCCAGTTGATGCCACTTTGAGCGCTTGCTGACTGCCAGTTGGCGCTACTTGCAGCAGTTGAAATGTATACGAAGAGCATGACTTAGGTGTGTGCCCTAGTTGGTGTTGTTGGAAGCATTGAAATATTGCAGAAAGCTTTCTATTATTCAACGTCTGCAATGCTGCTTAAATTCAATTTAGTTGAAATCCAGTTGCTCCGCATGCGGTTTTCGAGGAGGTTGTGCTGTTGTCTGACTATTGTTTGAATGCTTTTCTGTTAGTTTTCTAAATACTAAAAAACTATTACTTTTTTGGGTTGTGTTATTGTTTGCTTAAATATCATAACCAAAAATTGTACCACGGATTAGTTTTAGACAAAAATACCAGCACAAAAATGTTCTATCTCCAGCATTATTGGCTCATACATATTTAATTATGTACATATGTATTGGAAAATTAATTAGAAATAATTACAGCAGAATCCTATGCGAAATTTATTCATCCATTTTATCGACCCATCCACTCAATGCTTCCTTATTTTCAAAGGCTTATGCAAACAGGGATTACTCTCTCGTTCACTCTTCAGCTTGATTTTACTAGTTTTCCCTGGTGATGTTAGTTCCAATATGGAAGCAACTTTAGATGTAATCACTCGGAATCACAAATAAAGACTTCATACTAAGTTCATGAACGTATAATTGAAAATAGAAGGGTTTCCGCTAACATTGGTCAACAACCCTTTTTAATCGATTATATCTGTTCTAAAGCTGGTGACCGATTGTGCCTTTTATCAATCGATAATTGGAAAAGTTCGAACGTTTACATGTTGTTCAAATTAATTACGAAACTTCTGTTCTGTAAGGAATAGCGAAGCCCCCGGCTCAACTTATGGTCAACATAATTGGCTTACTGACCGTACAATTCGCAAGCTGAAGGCTGATGGCCATTTTGAGCCTCAGCTTACATGAAGACCGTGGAGAGTCGATTGGGCGCTGTTCGCAGCAAATCGGATTAACATATAGAACGACTTGGCGCATTTTTCGTCGAGATCTTAAATTGAATGCGTACAAAATGAAGTTTGTGTAAGAACTGAAGCCGCTCGACCTTCTCAAACGACATCGCTTCGCTCTATAGGCTCTTGAAAAGTTCCAAAAAAAATCCGAAGCTTTCGAGTCAAATTTTGTTCAGCGTTAAAGCCCATTTGTGGATAAATGGGTAAGTAAAAAAAAGGAAAATTGCCGCTTTTGGAACGTAGAGAAACCTGAAGCGATTCAAGAGCTGCCGTTTAATCCAGAAAAACAACAACAGCATCAAAATGATGCCGGTGAGAAGATAACCATTAATTGCCAGCGCCAGATATCCGACTATTTATTACCTCAAATTGAACCTCGTGATCTCGGCGACGTTTGGTTTCAGCAAGACGGTGCCACTTCCCACACATTGCATGAATCAAAAGACTTATTGAGAGAACACTTCGGTGAGCAGATAATTTCACGTTTTGGGCCAGTCGATTAGCCACCAAGATCGTATAATTTCATGCCGATAAACTTTTTCTTGTGGGATATGTAAAGTAAATACGGACAATTCCGTTCCGATTTAGGCCAACATCAAAACTCAAAACATAAATGCCAAAGAAAGTTCTTTCGAATGATTATAAACATTCCTCATTAAGTTTCAATTTTCTGGGTTTTTCTTGCCTAGAGAGCCTCGAAATGGATCAGCCTTTAGTTAGAGCCTGCTATCAAAACATGAACACAGTTCTATAAACTTGCAGAAGATTTTTCAAAACATACCCGAAATATCACCTTCATTGATAAGAGAGTTTTGGTTGAAAGTATCAGGAAAAAAAAAACAAACAAATGAATACATTTACGCAATCAGGAAAGGATTTCATCAAGTAGGGATTCGAATACATATATGTAGAGCTTTTACATCAGATCTTTAATTCCAAGTCATTATAAAATAGGCTCAGTAAGACAAAGGTTTGAAGAAGTTCCCTTATGTTGCTACGAAAGCGAATCAATTTAAACTCGTCAGGAATATTGTTGACGTTTTAATCCTACGCCATTTAGCTTCAAAGGGCGAAACTCTTAAAAAACCCAAATGTCCACGGAAAAGTAGTCGGAATTATGTTAAAATGTGGTCCCTTAGAAATTCAATAATACCTAAATTTTAAAACTTATACTTTTTTTTTGAAGTCTTAATACATATATAAATTTGTTTTTTAATTTAAATATATAAAATTAAAAATAAAATACAATTTTACCATATCTCTAACTTTCATATAAGAGATCGTCTCGGTGTGAAATTTTCGAAAATCCTATTTTTCAAAATTCAAATTATTGCGGTCACTAAAGCATTTCTTGTAGAAAGGCGACAGAGTGGGATACATAGCGATTCTAATCTTTAAACACGTTTTTTTTTTCAGAATGGTTTCCATTCTGAAAGGAAAGGAAAGGAACCAGATAGCTGGTTCCGATTTGGAGAGAACATTTTTTCTTTTAGTAACTCTGTGTTCAGTGTATATGGAAGTTATATGCTATAGCAATCCGATCTGAACAATTCTTTCGGAGATTATATTATTATCTTAGAAAATAACCTGTGCCAACTTTTGTGAAGAATATACCCTGTTTAGGTTATAAAAATCATTTTGTATTCCGACTGAGTATTTAATTTTAACATAAGAAAAATCAGTAAAAAATCAGTGATTTTTCAGAAGACCACATTGAGACGATCTCTTAAATTAATATACATCTCTACATTAAGCACACTACTTCAATTGATGAAGCTTTTCTAAGAGTTTTTACTAATTGATTTACCTAATTTTTCTAGCCACACTTATTCTTATCAACAAATAACGAGTAATAAGCAGTTGTTATTGAACATAGTGCTCGAATTTTCATTTAAATCAAAATAAGTGAATGAAATCACATATTTTTTACTATTAGTCATTATTTAAAGTCGCTTGGTCTGAAAACTGTAGGATATACCGATTAATCCCTTACGCGAATTTGTGTGCAGTTCCTCTTTTCAAGGAACGCTTTGATGCGTCCGTCACCCTCAATTATACACCGGATATTTATACATATAAAGGGTGTAAGTATTTTTCATAGAACTATGAATGTGTGAGTGAATTTCGAGTTACTCATATATGGCCAATACATAACTAATACCGTTAAGGTATTCATATTCATACCAGGGCGTGTTTAAACGTCGTCTGTCATTTCACTGCATACATCCCTTCACGGAACATATACCCACATATTTACATATTCACATATGTTATATATGTATGTGTAACCTCACACACGAGTGAAGTGTTTTCCTGTTTCCCTTTTGTGCTTTACTGCTCGTTTGCTTTTTAATAGTGAACCCTTTATAACTACAGTTAACAGCGTCAACCATATGCGTTGAGGTCCTTTCCGTTCCTTTGCTAAGCATACCGTTGCTTTTGTTTTTCTTATGTGGCCTTAAAATATGCAACATTCTATTAATATTCTAAAAGGACACTTTTGTGCTTTATTTCATATCATTGGAGCTTTTGTTGTGGGGCATATAGATTCACATACATATAGACTAACATATGTGTGTGTGCGCTCAGCGGAGGTGTACGAAGGCGCACATATTGGAGCTTGCCGAGAAATATAGCTAGCTATATCCTCCACATTTCTGCACTTCCACATCTGTTATTATTGTTGTTGTTGTTGTCATTATGTGTGTTTAACAAGGAAATGTTCAGGTTGTCATAAAATTTTCTAATTACCCAACTTTACTAAAGCAGCGCTCGAGCGCTTGAGCGGTAGGGCTGTTTATCCATCAAGTGAAATCGAGTGAAAGTGTTCTAGGTGCCTGCGAGGCATTTGACAATAATAACAACAGCAACACATGTAACTAACAACAATAACAAGACACTGATGTGAGCTGTAGTTGGCAAATTGAAGGTTTTCACTTTTACTCGCAACTATTTTTTATGAGCTAATGCATATAAATTTTTAGTAATTGCGGGTAATGAAGTGAAATTAAGGCAAAGACAATGAAAAGGCAAAATATCCTAGCTGTAGGAATACAGTGGCAGTTCATGTACTTTGCTTGGCTTAGGGCAACCCTTTGTTGAATGTCATATGCACCACATAAATATGTAGATATCCTCCTGTTTTATGCATAGCTGTATTGGTATGCACGTCTGTGTGTGTTTGTATTAAATTAAGTGGCATAATCCTTGGAAATTGAGATTTGAATAATTAAATCTACCGTCAATAGAAGCGCACACATAGGTGTCATATGGAAATAGCTGAAGAGAATGCGCTTGTGACAAGGTACAACGAGGCGACATGGAAACCCTAGAGAAATATCTTTAATGGATACTTTGTTATTGAGAATTGTTCTACAAATTAGTTAATTCAAACAAAATCTACAATATTTAAAATCTTAAAGGAGATGAAGCTTAAAGACAAGTTACTAAATAAACTGAAAATAAATATTGAAAATAGTATTAAAGGCTGTACAAATATTACACAGGTGCAGATAAAAAGCTTTTTTTGCACACCGGTTTCACTTAATATATTCTGATTATAAACGTATTTATAAATGAAAAGGACATTTCAAATGAAAATATTTGCTTTTAAGCAATTCAACAATTTCAGATTCTAGAATCTTAACCCAAAATACCACGTCTCATTAACTCTGAAGATTTCAGTGATTTAGTAGAGACTTAAATCTACAGAAAAATAAAGCTAAATTATTGGCATCGCGGTTAAACAGTGTAATTTACTGAATTCTGATGTGCTTATTTCATCAAAGAAAACGACATCAAAAATTTTCTTGTTTCTTTAGTCAGAAAGATGGACTCTGTTTTTGTCATGATGTGAAAGTTTATTTAAAAAAAAATTGGTATTCCTTGTCATACAACTGAATGGCGTCTTTTCATTGATAGCTCAACAAAAAGTCTAACAGTTGTTATACTACACAACTATACTACAAAAATGTAACATTTACTTTATTTTTTAATTCCGTATATCTAAAATAAAGAAGAACAGTATTAAAATGATATCAATGCCACATATTTTAATGTGAAAACAAATGGGAAGTTATTGGAAAAATTAAGAGTATATTTTTGTCTGGAATGCAAGGTGGGTATACTATATACCCTTTTACATTTGCCTGTGGGATAATAGGAATAATATTACTCATTGCCCAAACCCAACAATGGCCGTTACGTACCGATTACAGAGTTGGAAAATACAAATATAAAATGGGATTAAATAATTTGTAAAGGCTCTTAATATGAGTCCAAAGCTTTCAATATTTGTAGACTTTTTTCTAAAGTTTTTCCTATACATTATCGAACTATAATCTTTGTAAGCCTAAACTAAAAAAAAAACTACATTGGCGACATTTTCCTGAATTTGATTATAGAAAAAAACCTGAAATAGTTGTGTATAGCTGTAGTGAAGGGTTTCCGTAGAAAACCATGGCTGACTTTTATAATAGGAAAATCACTGAAGTGGTGTAAATTTTTTCCATCATGAGATGTAAGAATGTCTCTAAACATTTCAATTAAGATAAACTAAAAGATTGAATATGGTAGCATATTCAACCACAAGGAGAACGCGTCCAACAGAAACGTTACCAAGACCAATATATCCGTACTGAAAGGATGTAGGAAACATTATTTCAGAGTTTGTAAGAGCAAAATGACTGCGATTTAAAATTGTTTATTTTAAACATTTACAGTCTATTTTGATTAAAATATCTGTTTTAAGAATGAGTACTAATCAGATGATCGGTACTTTTAGTAATTTATTTATATCGTCAAATAAAATGCAAAATAACGTAACATCACTTTCATAAGTTTTGATAGGCGCAGAAAAAACGATATAATACCTGAGACAGACATGTAGTAACAATACCATAGTAAGGTATCATGGTATTCTGTTTACTACGTTGCTGACACACACGGAATGTAGTAAACTCAAATACTACCTTTGTTTCATAGGCATTAAATTTTCTCAAAAATGTAAGCAATAAATATGTAGATGTGTGTTATGGAGAAATAAGGACAATTATTTCAAATTCTGTAAAGTTAATCTATTTTTATTGCAATGTGTTATTGGTTAAAGTCTCTTTACAATCCTCACATAAATGAGGCATTTTCTTGTTTTTCCAGAAGAAAAATATATGAAAAATATTTTTGTTTGCATTTCAATAATTAATTTTTTAAGTCATTTTGACAGAATATTTCCGAAGAGCTTTTTGTGTGAAAGCTTTACGCATAGTTTTGTTACCTGTTTTTTAGCTGTGTTTATATACAAATACCACATAGAAACATCTTAGTATTATACCAGCAAAATACTAGATTGCTCATATGGTATTTGGCTACTATTTGGTGACACACATATGGTATTTGTACCATTTACGGTATTGTTACTACATGTCTGTCTCAGGTATAATAGAAAACTACTCGAATGGAACCAAATTTGAGTTTTGGTTATAAAATGGGTTATATCGTGTGACAGCAGGAGGTTAAAATTTATATGTAATATGATGTAATAAAACATATGCAATAAAAAACTCAATTTCCGATTTTTTGTTAATGATACGTATGTTTACATTTCAGGTGACGAAATGTAACATTTTTGTGTATTTTTATTGAGCAGAATTTTTCTACTATATACATAAAAGTCAAATTCAGAACTACCTTTTATTATAAAGGGTGATTTTTTTAAGAGCTTGATAACTTTAAAAAAAAAAACGCATAAAAATTTGCAAAATCCTCATCGGTTCTTTATTTGCAACGTTAGATTGGTTCATGACATTTACTTTTTGAAGATAATTTCATTTAAATGTTGACCGCGGCTGCGTCTTAGGTGGTCCATTTCGAAAGTCCAATTTTTGGCAACTTTTTCGAGCATTTCGGCCGGAATAGCCCGAATTTCTTTCGAAATGTTGTCTTCCAAAGCTGGAATAGTTGCTGGCTTATTTCTGTAGACTTTAGACTTGACGTAGCCCCCACAAAAAATAGTCTAAAGGCGTTTAAAATCGCATGATCTTGGTGGGCCAACTTACGGGTCCATTTCTTGAGATGAATGTTGTCCGAAGTTTTCCCTCAAAATGGCCATAGAATCGCGAGCTGTTGTGGCATGTAGCGCCATCTTGTTGAAACCACATGTCAACCAAGTTCAGTTCTTCCATTTTTGGCAACAAAAGTTTGTTAGCATCGAACGATAGCGATCGCCATTCACCGTAACGTTGCGTCCAACAGCATCTTTGAAAAACGATCGGTCCAATGATGCACCCAGCGTACAAACCACACCAAACAGTGCATTTTTCGGGGATGCATGGGCAGTTCTTGAACGGCCTTCTGGTTGCTCTTCACCCCAAATGCGGCAATTTTTGCTTATTTACGTAGCCATTCAACCAGAAATGAGCCTCATCGCTGAACAAAATTTGTCGATAAAAAACATTTCGAACCGAACCTGATTTTGGTAATAAAATTCAATGATTTGCAAGCGTTGCTCGTTAGTAAGTCTATTCATGATGAAATGTCAAAGGCATACTGAGCATCTTTCTCTTTGACACAACCATGTCTGAAATCCCACGTGATCTGTCAAATACTAATGCATGAAAATCCCTAACCTCAAAAAAATCACCCGTTAGTTCATCTTTTGAGGTATAAAAGCAATAAGATACGGTAGGCATAACCCGTGCGTAAAAATTCTGTAGACCGGGTCCCTGCAAGAAATATCTGCAATGAGCTCGTGGTTACTTCATCGCGGTTAAAATATCAGCAGATAACTTTATATACAAATGTTTAGTCATAAATACATATGTTACAAACTTTTTTACAGACCTTGGGGTGCAGATCAAAACAAAAAAAAAAATTCTTAACCAAACTTCTTCTAATAACATTGCAGTATAAGAAAGTATATACGACACCAATATGAAGAAACTTCCCACATCTTTGTATTTACACACCCATTAGGTAAGATCTAGAAAAAATAAATCCATAAATTTTGCATTATTCTGAATGTATTATATTTAGCATAGTTAGAATCATATTATTTTAGTCAGATATGCATCGCTCTACTCCATAACTTGTTACTTTCACGGTAATTACATAAAAAAAATCGTAAAAAATCTCTTTGCTATTGGCAAAAACCTGAGATGGTCGATTTAAACAAGCTATTCTCGAGGCATATTTTTCACCAGCAAATTCATTAATTTCATATCTGGGAACAGATAGTAATCCTCTAGGCTTTGCCCTAATGTGTCGTCAGAATCCCTCTTCTGTTAGTCCAAAGCACGTCGCTTCTGTGGGATTGCTTCTTTCAGACCATCCAATTTTGGCAACGGCACACGAATTAAGATTTCCTCCCCAAAGGTATAGAATCCACCTCCCTGATTGTGAACCTGGCTTCACAAAAGAAAACTCGTTGCGTACGGCTTTGGCTTACGTTAACCAATGTGGCAAGTATAGGTGGCAAGCTTTTTTGTTTGTTTGGTTCCTTGTCAATCGAAACAGTATTTACATGACAGTCCTACACTGAGATTTCTATTATTTTATCGATGTTTTCTACGAGTGCCTCCCAGAACGTGGTGTATCTTTGATATCAAAACCACCAAGAAGGAAACGAGGAGCCCAAAATTTGAGTGTAACAAATGACAGCTAGACCACTACCACTTTTTCAGCAACTGATTTGCGTTTTCGGCTTTATCGAAACAAATTTTTAAAATATACCATATTTTCTCTTTGCTAAGCAATCACAAATTGTCTTTGAGAAGCCTTCTTGGAACGAAATCTAATCGCACTTATACAACGAGAGATGAAATATAAATTCAAAAAGCCCACAGCGGCATGTATGATGATCATTTTTGTTCCCTCTATTGAAGAAAATACAATCGACCACCCCTTAAGTCCATGTATTTCCTCGGGTAAAAAAACAGCCTTTTTTCTACAACTTTTTTCTCACACAAAAAATGAAATTTTATTCGAATTTTTTTATTGTTACTAACATGCGCTATTAACAAAGACATTGTAAAAATTTTGGAAAAAACACGCCCGCGTTGGCAGAATAACTCCTTACAGGATCAAATAAAGTGAAAAAAAATGAAAATTGGACATTTTTACAAAACAAAATGAAAATTCAATGAAAATTTTGCGATATTTTTTTTCAAATAGTTGTAATCGAAAAAAAATATCCTGCGTCCAAGGCTTTAAGAATTGTAACTCAAAGGTGGATTTTGAAACTTCCAAAAAATCATTTTTTCTTAGTTTGTCATTTTTAAAATTCGACAACACCTCTTGAATTATGTCCTAAATTTTCAAGTTGATCCGAGTAATAGTCTCGGAGATGCAGTTTTGAGACTTCTGCGTTCGAGGCTAGCTATGCTAAGTGCGCCATCTTTAAACACGTTTTTCTCGAAACTATGTTTTTTTAAGGCGGTGGAAAAAAAGTTATAAACCGATTAAGTTCGAATTGTGTACAAATTTCAAAATAACACAAATATCAAGTTATTGAACAAATGAATTTTTTTTTTATTCATTACAACTTATTTTTTTTAACAAATAAATGCGAAAATTTAACCAAAAAATGGGATCAACTTGAAATTCGAGCCAATATTCTAGAGGTATTGCAGAATTTAAAAGATAAAAAACGATATTTTATAACCCGTAAACCATGTTACTCCTTATACAATGAGAGATAAATTGAATATGTAAGCTCCACAGTAGCATGAATAATGATCAATTATAAGGATACAATTATTGAAAAAACTACGAGATGGATGAACTACTTAAGTCAATACCAGCTGTGATCATTTTGAACATAATTCATTTTGAAGAAACCAAATTAATACTGGTACGAGCTATGGAGAGCCAATAAAGATCCCAACTACCAACCAAGGGCATTTCACTTGAACAAACATTCCTCAATCTAGCAACAATGCAAAGAGACCTGTAGTGACTCTAAGCGGCTTTGTAACTTCCGGCAATTCCGATGTTCATGCAAAAGATCTCCACAATTTCTTTTCGTATTTGCCTTTTCGACCTTCAGTGATTTTTTCTATGCTACTCTGCTACTAAACTGTGAAATGTAAAGGTTCATATGTAACTATGTCTCTTTCTACATTTTTTCACGTGGCGTTTTGCCGCATAAGTGCATAAATTGTTTTTGTAAAGTGTTACTTGCAACTGTTGGAATTTGCACACGTTCACCGTGAAGCAAAAACTCATCACCCATTCAACCAAATATTGCACTTTCGCTCGCAGGAGCTCACTGACGCAGTGACTAACTGAATTGCAACGCCTGATTGCGCGCAAAGCAAGTGCTTAGGTAAACCTACAATCATATACCTAGGTACACATTCATATGTATATTGTTTAGCAACATTGTTGCTGCTATTCTTGCGCTGAATGATACTGCATGCTTAATTGCCCACTTAAAAGTCAAGTTGGCTTAAATAACTCACTTTAAAATTATGCACAACTGTCACTACACACACGTGCAGTTGCTGTTGCTTCACACTCGTAGACAGTCGGTTAGGTACAAGGATACTCGGTGACTACTTGGCGCCCCGGACTTTGCACTCTATCGGTAATTTACGTATGTGTTGCAAGTCCTTGAACGCCGACGAAGGTCCTAAGTGTGGCACTGGCACTTGCCGCAAAACGGTTGACGGCTTGGTTTCTGTCACATACTGCCATCTTGCTAACTGCATGTCGAGAAGGTGAAGGTGAAGTGCGCGACAAACGTCGTTTATCGTCAACTAACATTCATATGTCAGCGAGTATGTAAATATTCATATGTCGCCTTAACTGCTGGATCCATGTAAACTGTTAAATAAGAATTATGCACTTCTATACGCTTATACATATATAACACAATTTAGAAATGTTCCATTTTGCAGTATAAAATATATGAAAGTGACAACAGCCCCAGCAAAAGTTGACTGACTTATTTAGTGTTATGCTAATTCAGGGAATTCATTTATGAAGCAAATTTGACTCTTTAATGCGCTAAAGTCAAAAGGAATCATGCAAAAATGAAATACTTAAAAACTTGTTTACTATATACAATCAAGTCTTATCTGAATGTAAAATATAAAAGGTGATTTTTTAAGAGCTTGATAACTTTTTTTTTAAAAAAAAACGCATAAAATTTTTAAAATTAAATCTCATCGGTTCTTTATTTGAAACGTTAGATTGGTTCATGACATTTACTTTTTGAAGATAATTTCATTTAAATGTTGACCGCGGCTGCGTCTTAGGTGGTCCATTCGGAAAGTCCAATTTTGGGCAACTTTTTCGAGCATTTCGGCCGGAATAGCCCGAATTTCTTCGGAAATGTTGTCTTCCAAAGCTGGAATAGTTGCTGGCTTATTTCTGTAGACTTTAGACTTGACGTAGCCCCACAAAAAATAGCCTAAAGGCGTTAAATCGCATGATCTTGGTGGCCAACTTACGGGTCCATTTCTTGAGATGAATTGTTGTCCGAAGTTTTCCCTCAAAATGGCCATAGAATCGCGAGCTGTGTGGCATGTAGCGCCATCTTGTGAAACCACATGTCAACCAAGTTCAGTTCTTTCATTTTTGGCAACAAAAAGTTTGTTAGCATCGAACGATAGCGATCGCCATTCACCGTAACGTTGCGTCCAACAGCATCTTTGAAAAAATACGGTCCAATGATTCCACCAGCGTACAAACCACACCAAACAGTGCATTTTTCGGGATGCATGGGCAGTTCTTGAACGGCTTCTGGTTGCTCTTCACCCCAAATGCGGCAATTTTGCTTATTTACGTAGCCATTCAACCAGAAATGAGCCTCATCGCTGAACAAAATTTGTCCAAAAAAAAAAAAAAACCGAACACTGATTTTGGTAATAAAATTCAATGATTTGCAAGCGTTGCTCGTTAGTAAGTCTATTCATGATGAAATGTCAAAGCATACTGAGCATCTTTCTCTTTGACACCATGTCTGAAATCCCACGTGATCTGTCAAATACTAATGCATGAAAATCCTAACCTCAAAAAAATCACCCGTTATATGCCAATTTTAGTTATAGTTATCGTTGCACGGAAAAATACTCAACTATGATACTAAATATATGGAATAAATTGCTGTATGTTCTTCAAAAAGAACATCTATAATTTTCTCAGCTATTGTATATTTGGTTCGTAAGTTATGCGGGTGATTCAAGAAGAAGTACTTTTTCAATAGCCTTTTCTTGACAGATCACCAGTGAGTCGTGTCCAACTGTGATGTTATTTTTGTTCAGATTGTTTGAAAGACTTCCGCTTAAAATCGTTCAACTTTAATACGAAAATTAACATATAAAAAAAATATAGCAGCCATAGCTGAGAGCGTACCATGGAGAGTCGATTCGGCGCCGTTCACAGAAACGTATGGAACGACTAGTGCATTTTACCTTGAGATATTAATTTGACACCATACAAAATACAGCGTGTGTAAGAATTTAAGCCGCTCGACCTTCCCAAGTGACTTCGCTTCGCTGTATGAGGTTTTAAAAACTTCCAAGAAGATCAGACGTTTTCGAGCTAAATTTTGTTGAGCGATAAGGCCCATTTCTGGCTCAATGGGTGTGTAAACAAGAAAAATTGCCGCATTTAGGAAGAAGAGCAACCTGAAGAGATTCAAGAGCAACGGATGGAACATTTGAAAGAAATAATCTGCAAAAAATAATTGCGAACAAATTTTCTTTCGAATGATAATAAAAATTCCCCCTTAAATTTGAAATTTCTGTGTTTTTTCTTAAAAAAAAAAGTAGGAAACCTCGAATTGAATTCCCCTTTAATATTATAAAGGGGAGAAAAATGATTGTTTGTTTGTTTGAATTGAGTAAGCTCTGGAACGACTTGACGGATTTGAAAAATTCGTTCACCATAGGGAAGGTACACTTAGTATCTCCGGTGAAGATAGGCTGTATTATATTTTCAAAAAATTACTCAAAAACTATGTAAGCAATTTTCTAGGAAATGTTTGTGGGCTGCGCTCAATCGTATTTTATTATAAGACAAAATGACCTACAAATTTAGAGAACATACTAATTATCTATAGAAAAATTTATCGGCAGCATACTTGTATGTCTGAATGTTTAGTTACTATTGCGAAAGCTCCTTATTTTCACCTCAGTATTAATCTTTAGCAAAATTAATTATTTTTTTACTCGGAAAAAATAGCCGGAAATTGTATTAAAAAAGTGAAGAATATTGTGCTTGTAAATCGTCACACAAGTGCTAAAGAGATGGCAAAAGAGCTCGACATCCTCGCTAGTCTGTTCGAATGATTTGGTGGATAGTTTGAGTATGAAACGCATTCTTTCTCGACCCGTCTCGATAAAGCTGAATTTTTTTTGAAAAGAGCCACTGTATTTACCAGATTCGGCTCCGTGTGTTTTTTTCTTGTTCCCCGAGCTGGAATTAACAATCTGTGGGACCCGTTTTCACTCGATCGCAGAAATAAAATAAAAATGAGCTGATGGCCATACCAAAAAGTGCTTATGAATAGGGGAAAATCGTTGGCGCCGAAATAAATATTGAGAATATTTAAATATTTTTCGTTTTATTTACAATTTCCGGTTACCCTTTTGTCACAATATATGCAGCTTTTTGAATTATTCGATGCGGTCATTGTAATCGAGAGATATCTCGAATTTAAAAATTTAAGATTTGAAAACAGTAAAAAAAAAGTAGTTTCGTCCCGCCCGGAGTCATTGAGCCATGAGTGGGGAATCAATGTCATGAATTAAGGTGCTGCGCGGTTCACACACCCAGTTGCCTATGAAGCGGTCGTGTACGGAATTGAATATAAATAATATTGAAGTATATATAATATGAAGTGGTAAGTCAAATTAAGTTATCTTCTAGTTACATATAAAAAGGAATTTGAAAGCATAGAAAGCAAATTATCAGTTAAAATTAGCTTCAACGAAATTGCTTAAAAAACTAATCATATTTGGCTTGGTAATGAATAAAATCGAAGCTTTGTAAATTTTACGATATGGATTTCGGCTCAAGGGAAAAAATTAATAATTTTTAAAGCCTAAATGTCAAACCAAACAAAAGTCAAGGACACATGGTAAGGGTGGAGAATTTTGGACCATACTAGATAAAACTAGGAAGGACGGGCTAAGTTCGGGTGTAACCGAAGATTTCATGCTATTGCAACTTGCAAGAACCAAAGCCGGGGAAATACTGTAAGGTGTAAAATCAATCATATGGAGTAAAGCCAGCCGTATTTTCGTAAGTCCTGATAATAGTTATAAAGGAGTTTGACAAAGTTTTCGCGCAAATTTATCTATTTTAGGCACAAAGATACACAGTTATGTGTTAAACACGCCAGCCCATTTGATTGAGATAACTCATATATTGGATAATATATACAGTATAAAGTCACATGGAAGTTCGAAAATCTTTATATTAGGTATATGGGTGCTCAGGGAAACATTGGTCCGATTCAGCACGTTTTTGACATACAGACATACCATAGCAAGAGAAAGACTATCCTATTAATTTCAGTTAATATACACCCTGTCAAGTAAGTATCGGGAATTTATAAATAAAAGAAAATTTTTCAGTCATCATCCAAATATTTTATCAACGGGCGGACAGACAGACAGTCAACCAGGTTTTAACTTTTTTCGTCACTCTGATCATTTATATATACATATGTATATAATCGTATATCTATCTCGCTTTGTTTTAGTTGATACTTACAACCGTTAGGTGAACAAAACTATAATACTCTGTAGTAACTGGTTTTAAGGGTATAAAAATTATCTCGCCTCGCCTAAAGCTCAACTTTAAAAAAAAACAAAACGATGCCATTACTTTAATTTTTTTATTTTACGATCTTAGGTCATATTTTACGGACAGCATATTCTATTAAAGAATTTATTTAGAAGAGCAGCAATGTAAGACCTTTATTTTAAAAGATATGGTAGAAACAACTCAAGACTACCTTCTTAACAGCACCCCGGTTGAGGGGTCAAGACTGAAGAACTTGTGAGCACACACCTTAAGACATCCCACCAAACTGGCGGGAATGGACATAAACGCCTATGAAAATTTGTGTTGGCTACTAAGCGTTCTGCTAATTTGTTATTTCGAACACAGAAATTCTTCTTTTCTATAGTCTCACAAAGGACTACATATAATAGTCCAGGTGCGATCTTTGATCAGGCTTCTAATCTACCTAACCTAACCTGACTGTAGTATAAAAATTATTGTATCATGCTCAAAACAATCGATTCTGTACAAAATATACATATATAAAACAATAACTATGGTGTGGATAACTCTTCCACCATTTAAAATCTAATTAAAACATCACTGACAATAATATTATATTCATGGTGCAATGAAACCCTATATTAAGTTGATAAATCTCATTATATAGTACTTTTATATACACATATCTATATTATTCATACATATATACGTCTTAGGTTAATATGTTTACTTGGACTTGTATGTATAGCCTAGTTAACACACTTGTAACGATAAACGGTAGACCATTCATTGTTATGTCTTAACTAAATTGCAAGCAAGAACCTTGGAGTGACCCCAAACACCAGCCAGTCCGCCAGTTACTAAAAAGCAATTTGGTCCCTTCCAATGTGCCTTTGATAAAATCATACGGCGAATATGGTTAACATTATGGCAACAGTATTTTAATAGAATTGTCGCTGTTGCACATTGATACGTCTCGTCTATACGTCCATTCAAGAAGCAATTGGGGAGTGTCTTTAGACGTAAGCAAAACACCAATTTTATTAGCTGATTACGAGCTTTTGTGTGTTTGCGGTGAGCGGGTGGCAGTAATGAGATTGAAAGATAGCAATCGCCCACAAAATATGTTACGAATGGGTAAGTGAAAACGTGGGTGTGTGTGTAATGTGTTATTGAAATAAATTCAATGAAACGCATACTGAGCAATGTCCAGTCACATTGGCAAATTGCTCATATGAACTGATAAATGTGACCATTTTGGGTCAGCAAGAAAGCGAAGGAGAAGCAAAGCGTTCATAGAATACGGACGAAAGTTTTATTTTGCTTCACCAACCTCAAATATAACTAGCAGCGAGTGTGTATTGCGATACCATTTTCATCGGACAACGCTTGTGGCATGCCACAATACCAACTTTTGCGCGCCATCGAGCAAAAATAATTCAACTTAACTGAAACTAAAATGATAATAGCGAAAAGGACACAAAACAAACGAGAACTACAGCTGCCTGGCTGTCGGCGAGTCTAGCAGCCATTTCGAGCATAAACGCGCCCAGCTGAATATTGCAGCAAAATTGTTTATTTTGCATTTAAGCTGATTAAATGTTGCCTGCCACACAAGCATCGTATGTGAGCGTGTATGTGACAGCACTTAGTTGCTTACTTACAACTTTATGTTACCAATAATTAACTGATACGCAATGGCAGTGAGCCACACACGCATATACGTATGCAGTGGCGGCGCGGCAATGAGCTGCAAGCGCGTAAATTTTAATTAATGCCACCGAAAGCATATCAAATTACAAGCAGGCAACCGGAGAACGCCAATGAAGCGGAAAAGGCTGTGAACTATACATGAGGAGAACGCTTCACGGTGCCCCTGGAAAGCGCTAAAACTAGAGCGGAAAAACTAGCACACAATTTACATACCTTGATAGTTCACACCGAAAACGAGCTCATGGCCAACTTTACTCTGCGGTGTGGTATCTTTTTTGCTTATTAGCATCAAGCAAAGTAGGCACTAAGTTACTAACTATTATAAACTAGCCTTAGTTTGGTTTTGTTTGCTTTTTAGGTTTTTTTTTTTTGGTGGAAAAATGTGTTTCGTAAAATGTCGCTAATTAGGCACAATTACCAATGTAGCCATCCTTCGGCCACAGAATTTGAAAATGACATTGCTGATATTTTTTTCAACAAATAATGTTGTGCGCTTCGTAAGTGGTGAAATAACTTATTATAGTAAATAAAATATTATATTTTAAAGGAGAAATGCGTGATTAGCTGAAGCACAGCTATCCTGTATGGTTAGTACTACATAAATAACATGGCGTATACGTAACAAATAAATATACATTTTAACTTCAGATGCATCGTAACTATAATGCCCTTTACAGGTAAGTTTCTTATAGCATGTAAAAAAGTTAACTTCGGCTGTTCCGAACACACTCAAAAAATTCCTCACAAGGACTTTATTCCGATCGTTCGGTTTATATGGCAGCTATATGTTATAGTGTTCCGTCATCGGCGGAACAAATGAGCAGCTTGTTTGAGAAAAAAGGGAGATTAGATCGATATCTCAAAAACTGAGGCACTGTATACATCAGACGGACATGACAAAATCGATGTAGCTCATAATGCTGTTCATTTATATATAAATTTTGTAGGATATTCGACGTTTACTTCTGAGTGTAACAAAGTCATAATAAAAGAAGGTTTTAGTAATCTGTAGTTCGTGTTATCTATATGCAATCGGATTACAATTTATTACGTTATAAATAAAAGACTTTCGAAGACTCGAAAAAGATGGTACCAAAGAAAAAATACGCCATATTTCACAGTACTACTACGATAAAGGCGAAAACGCAAGTCAGGTGGCTGAACATGTGAACACTTCTTATGGCTCTGATACTGTAACATCCAGTTAAGAGAATTCGATTCCGTTCTGGTAAAGTTGATGTCAAAGTTGCACAGTTTTTTGAAAATCCGATTGTCAAGTATTGACATTATAATCGTCAGAAACATTATAATTCTCAGAAACACAACATTACAAAAAATACCATCTGAAACCATTCAAATAAGGCTAGATACAAAAGCTACTCGATCTTTGCATGCCTTACGAGATAACACAAAAATAATACCTCAATAAACAAATTCTCATCAGCGAATCGTTTAAAAAGCCCAAACACTTGATGCATTTCTGAAACAAATGGTTATTGGTGATGATCACTTATCGCAACATCCAACGAAACCTGTCACAGTGTAGAATCGGAAATAGCCGGAGCAAACAGTGGCCGAACAACCATTCACGATCAGAAAATTTTTGTGACATTAATGAGAAATCAACTACTGAGCGCTGCTCGCCTGCGGCTAAACTGTTAATTCGAGCCTTCGCTATCAACAATTGAACCATTTAAAGCAAGCAATCGTCCAGATGTGACAATTTAACTGCCTGAAGGTTCAGAAGTGACCAGCGTTGGCCAATAGTAAGGAAATTGTGTTCTATCAAGAGAACGCCAGAATACGAGTACACACATCGCTAGTTACTAGACAGCAGCTCCGAAACTTTGGTTGTAATAATGCCTGCATGACCTTATTTAAAGATTCTGCGTAGATTTTTCCATAAAGCCGGTATATGAAGCATATTTTTGTCAAAAAAATTTGCAAATTTCAAAGCGAAAACGAACAAGCTAAGATTAGGTATAGAAGAATCATTAATAATCATATTTAAAAAAATACTGAGATTAATGAGAGTAGTCTAACTGGAAAGTGACATTAGTCATTCAATATGGTACCTTGAAAATCACATTTTTGTATCTATGCATTATCACGCTCTTTAAAAATATGTAACTAAAGCGCGTCGATTAGCTTAAAAAATAGGAATTGAATAAAAAATATCCAGAAATATTAGAAAAGGAACAATAATATGTCTATATACTACAACGGTCAAAAAAATGTATGAAATGTCTTTCTGTTAAAAATCAAATAGTAATTGATTCATTTAATTTATTTACTTTTATTAATATACAGTGTGATCCACCACCTTCATTCTTTTCCACATGTTTTTGGTTATTTGCAGAGCAGCGCATTGTTAAAAATTCTGCTGCATGCTACCAAACTCCATCTAGCGATAACCGCCTACACACTTAGCACCATCATGTAAGTGTCAGTATGTGGCTTACAGTAAAAGTTGTGCCTTTTCAAAGACTGCACAGAAAAACTGACGGAAAAAATATAACAGAAAAGCGAAAAGTATTGCAAACAAAAGGCATAACTTTGACTAAGCCTCTACTCTTCATTTCATACGAGGACGGTACGATAAACATTTTGCCTAAACAATAAAAAAAGAAGAGTTTGGGGAAATTATGATTTATTTTTCAACATGTATTCATTTAACTCGATATACTTTATTATATAAATATATATAAAATATATTTTCTGGAGAAATTAAAAAAAAAAATTGGATCGGTCGAATTATTTTTCTTTATTTGAAAACAAAAAGAAATGGCACGTGGTTGGATTGTTTTTTTTCTCGAGGTAGTCGATATAGATCACACCTTGTGACACACCCAAATAAAGGGGACTAACAAAACGGTCATCCCTTTCTTAGGAACATTTCCGACGGAAAAGTCTACTGTTTCGATACTTTCGATACACCAACAGATCCGGTCTTGACAACGCTTACGATATTACGCCTTAACAGCAGCAAACACTGCTGAGACCACTTCACTCACGACCACAATTGTTATCCGGACTGATCAAACTCGGCATCCATCGCCCCGACAGCTTTCTTCTGCACAATATTTCGTGTAGGATATAACTCATGCGGTTTTTTGTGATCGCTACTACATCAACATTCTACTTAATTAAGAGAACCGCCATCTAGTGGCGAGAATAAATATTTGTTGAGCCACCTTTGTAAGTACAAATATTTATATTTGTATATTTATTTAAATAAGGTCCCATATGAGGACTATAACACAAGGTTTACTCTTACTTTCGGCAAGTAATCAATCAAGTCTTTAGCACCCCTTGAAGTGGCAGATTTTATTTAGAATATATTTTACGAAGAGAAAAAACTCGAATCTACTCAATCAAATTGACAAACCACCTATTCGGATGTGGAACTCCAATTATAGTCTATGATGTGGTCTATGATGAATATCCGATATAATTATTTATATTTCCATATGCAGAAATCTAAAAAATCTTCATTTTTGTCAAAAAAGTACCTTATCCCATGTCTTATAAACTTTTCCGGGCACTGATTGCTCAAGTTGTTGCTACCCATTTACCCGAAAATACTTCTGACGAGCAAGAAAGAACCCGAAAAATGTTTTTCATTTTACGACTGATGATGCCTTTCAAATGGGACTTGTTGGTTAAAAGTTATTGTGAACCGTCATAGCACTTTACATATGCCTACTCATATATTTCTTTACCCTTTTTGACTCCACAAACTATTAACACTGCTAAACCATTGTTGTTGTTTCGTTTTTTGTACCCTCATTGTAGGTTCATTTCCGCTTTAACCAAATATTCAATTGTTTGCAACTTTTTGCGGTTTATTGAAAGTAAACAAAAGGCTGCCGTCGTACATATGAAGTAGTTGTGCGCTATGGTAAGTGGAAACCACAAAGGATTTCATTTGCGTTAATCTGCAATTTGCCTTTTCCCATTAGTTGTTTGTGTACTGACTTAACTTTCTGTCACAGCAGCGGCAAATTAAGAGTTTATGTGAAATTAGAGATGTGGAAATGAGTTTGTGAAAGGAAAGTCATTAAGTATGTAGCCAATGTTGATTATAAGCAGACTTCATTATGCCAAATAATCTTAATATTATACAAAAAAATATTTTGTTTGGCTCGTGTAAGCTTTCAATTTGAAATGCAAACCGTTATACTTTGAAGTGGCTCATTAAATGTTACGACACAAAATTTAACTGAATATGTTAATATGCTTTTTTAGACGAATCAATAATTTCCTCGACCCCAGTTGGGCATCAGAAAGTCAGAATGGTTGCCTAACTCTCTCTTGATAACACTTTAATAGCTTAAATGAAGTGACCTACATATAAGAAGTTTATTTTAAAGATTTCGAGATTTTTACAAATAGACTAAAATTTCTAATGTTTCCTTACTTTCGCATAAATCTTTCCGGTCGAAGTAAAAGCTAATCGTTTTTAAGATTTTTACAGATATAACAAAATAAGAGGGATGGAAGTCGGTGAAAGTATTCTATCTCTAACTTTTACTCTAGCTTCAGACTATCAGACCTTTAGTGTTTTTCAAGCAAATGTAGGTGCCGTTAAGGTGGCAATGGATGCACTCGTTAGCAATAGAATTAAGCTTCTTTCATATTAAACTTATTGTAAAGCCGATGAGTGTGTTAGAGGGGGCACCCTTAACCCAATTTCATCCAATTGGAAGCAATGTACGTAGTCCCACTTCTTCTTTATGGGAGGATGGGGTCATGTGATGAGTACCATTCATTTGGGAATGGTTAGAAACAATTCCTTTATATATAGCTCAAACAGCTATAAGTTCCAGTATTGAACGAAGCATTCTCTAGGTAGCCAAAAAACCACAGTTTGAAGACCAGCTGAAGTGAGAAGGCGAAACATGTCTTCCCAGAGTTATGTGTGGTGTTTGGGACTCAACACATAAAAAACACCCCCAGTGAAAGAAAAAAACAACCTCGCTGTCCTACTTGCTCATGGTAATGTCAATCTCGCTGAAGTTGTGCGTCTTCTGACTGGAATTTTATTACATTATATTATAATATTTTGTCAAATGCCTTTTTCGCAATCTTTGGCGCAGAGATCAACTCTACGACCTTATATGATCTAACCAGTCATATGCCGGATATATTGTATCTTTCTGCACACCATATTATAAAAAATCTATCGCTTTTGACTTTATCGGATGTTTTCATCAAGGAGACTTCTGAACTAAACGTACGTCGGGAGACTTCTAAGGTAATAATATATACGTCCAGATGTGCGCTATGGTCAATGCAAACCACAAAGGATTTCATATAGCGAATATACAATTTGCCTTTTCCCATTAGTTGTTTGTGTACTGACTTAACTTTCTGTCCACAGCAGCGGCAAATTAAGAGTTTATGTGAAATTAGAGATGTGGAAATGAGTTTGTGAAAGGAAAGTCATTAAGTATGTAGCCAATGTTGATTATAAGCAGACTTCATTATGCCAAATAATCTTAATATTATACAAAAAAATATTTTGTTTGGCTCGTGTAAGCTTTCAATTTGAAATGCAAACCGTTATACTTTGAAGTGGCTTATTAAATGTTACGACACAAAATTTAACTGAATATGTTAATATGCTTTTTAGACGAATCAATAATTTCCTCGACCCCAGTTGGCTATCGGAAAGTCAGAATGGTTGCCTAACTCTCTCTTGATAACACTTGAATCGCTTAAATGAAGTGACCTACATATAAGAAGTTTATTTTAAAGATTTCGAGATTTTTACAAATAGACTAAAATTTCTAATGTTTCCTTACTTTCGCATAAATCTTTCCGGTCGAAGTAAAAGCTAATCGTTTTTAAGATTTTTACAGATATAACAAAATAAGAGGGATGGAAGTCGGTGAAAGTAACTCTAGCTTCAGACTATCAGACCTTTAGTGTTTTTCAAGCAAATGTAGGTGCCGTTAAGGTGGCAATGGATGCACTCGTTAGCAATAGAATTAAGCTTCTTTCATATTAAACTTATTGTAAAGCCGATGAGTGTGTTAGAGGGGGCACCCTTAACCCAATTTCATCCAATTGGAAGCAATGTACGTAGTCCCACTTCTTCTTTATGGGAGGATGGGGTCATGTGATGAGTACCATTCATTTGGGAATGGTTAGAAACAATTCCTTTATATATAGCTCAAACAGCTATAAGTTCCAGTATTGAACGAAGCATTCTCTAGGTAGCCAAAAAACCACAGTTTGAAGACCAGCTGAAGTGAGAAGGCGAAACATGTCTTCCCAGAGTTATGTGTGGTGTTTGGGACTCAACACATAAAAAACACCCCCAGTGAAAGAAAAAAACAACCTCGCTGTCCTACTTGCTCATGGTAATGTCAATCTCGCTGAAGTTGTGCGTCTTCTGACTGGAATTTTATTACATTATATTATAATATTTTGTCAAATGCCTTTTTCGCAATCTTTGGCGCAGAGATCAACTCTACGACCTTATATGATCTAACCAGTCATATGCCGGATATATTGTATCTTTCTGCACACCATATTATAAAAAATCTATCGCTTTTGACTTTATCGGATGTTTTCATCAAGGAGACTTCTGAACTAAACGTACGTCGGGAGACTTCTAAGGCAATAATGTATACGTCCAGATAGGCATATTCAATGCAATGTCACACCTTTTTAATATAGCGAATTTTACGTTTGTTGATCTCCTTCCATATTTGATAGTAATGTATTAGACACTACTTTTAATTCGACCGTAAACAAGAAGAAAGCATTGGCTATTAACGTTTAAATTATTTTAGTCCTACTTACTTCCCTTTCGTCAAAGGACAAACTTCCTAATATCCACTCAACATTGTCTCCAAGGATAGTAACTAAATCGCTTCATCGAATTCCGGCACGAAATGTCAACATATTTCATTCAATTAACAGTGTAATCATTGAGTAATCAGGTAATAATCGTTTACCCCTCCCTTCGCCTTTAACATTTAATCCGCCGTGCAATAATTTCATTCAATTCACTGAATTCACTTGGGGTCATCAAAATGTAACTATTTTAGCTTTATTCCCGTTTGGCTTGCCTTCCCACGTCAACTGCTGTGCTTATCACTTAGCACCGATCTATGGCATTACGCTAGCGAAGGCAGTAAAGGAAGCGCATAAATCTTCATTCGGCAGCAATTAAAAATTATCGCTAATTACCACATGCGCATTCACTTAGCCAAGCAACTTTAGACGCGGACGCAAAGTGCTAATGGGGCTTGCCAGAGTATACTAAGAGGGAAGGAAAGCAAACAAAAAAAGTTGAAGGGAGATGAAACCTTTTCACGAATTCGAATGAGTTAAATACTGAAATAATTTGCCACGCACACTAAACGCTGTAAGGACGGCTTGTGAAGAAGGAGGGGGCAGCTGGGCGGAAGCATTAGCCATAAAGTACACCTGCAATTGCAACAACTACAAGAAAAAATGTAACAAAGTTTAATTCAATGATAACAAAAATTTGGTGGAACTGGCATAAAGCAAGCCAAAGCAAGTAGCGTTGAAAACTTTGCCACACTGAACACCCCCACACACACACACAATCAAACATATTGCAAACGACACACATACACTCGCGCTGAAAGCACAGAACTTAGTTAGCATTCACACAAATTAAGGAAGATAGGAAGTAAGAAGTGTAATTCGCATTTAATTGCTTGTTAACACGCACGCCACCAATGCAGCGCTCAGCTAAAGTTAGCAACAACAACAGCAAAAAGTATTTAAGGACTGCAAAAAATAAAAATAACCAAAAAGGTGCCACACACCGGAAGCGTCAAAAGGCAGCGCACAGCAATTGCAACATTTAAAAGTGAGCAATGACGGGATGTTGTACTTCTAGGGGGATACACAGGGTGGTCTGTAGAGTGGTTGTTTTTTAGATGTTTAAAATAAGATATTTGTTTCTTGAAATCTCAAAAGAATTTTTTTACTGAACTCAAGGTATGAGCAAAGTAGGAAGAATATTTTTAGAGTACTCTTTTCTAGAAAGTAATTTTTATTATACTAAGTCGCATAGAAACCCTTGATTTTCATAAGTTCCTCTTGAATCGATTTTTTTTACCAGTAGACTCATTCGTTGTAGACAAGAACAGGTATTAATCGTTTGTGCGACGTCCGGACTATAAGAAGAACGCATAAGAATTTCCCAATCAAACTCTCGGAGCACCTGGCGAGTCATTATTGATATACATGGCCTGACGTTGTCCCAATGCGATAAAATTTTTATATTATTGAGAGAATAACTCATAGTGGACTAATCCCTCCAAACAGACAATAAAATCTTTTTGGTGGAACGTTTTCGCTGAACATTGCCAAAAGTGAACCACTTTTCACAACCAGTTACTATTGCTTCAAAAATGGATCGATTTTGTAGGGAATTCAGTCTTATTTAAACGGCTCCAAATGATATTTTGTGCAGTGCTTAACTCCTGGGCAATCAATTAAAAGAATGTTTACATAATAGTTAGATTCAGCGACTTCCTTCATTTTATAAATATTTTCGAAATTTGATCTTCCAGATCGTGATGCATCTTTACATCACCTATTATGCTACTGATACCAAAAAACTTTCGATTGCTTGAACAAATTTTTTGTTATCGAGGTTAATATACCTTTGCCATCTACATTACTCTTTCCCTTTAATGAAAAAACAACTCGGTCATAAAGAAAATAAGCTTCGCAACGGTCCCACGAAAAACAGCATGAAACGTCGTTAATATTTCAAGCATGGCTGCACGGCAACAAGGAAAGCATGCTTTGGCAGTCGTGTTGAAAGAAATAAGCAAAAGTCCAACTCAACCAACTATAGTAAGAAAGTTGCTTTTACATCCGAAGGAAGCCACATTAAAGTATACGCCTAAAGAAGCTAAGTTCAGTAAACAGCAGTATTTAAATATACGACATGGGGTCTTTTAAAAAATCCTAATATGTATTCAAACTATAACGAAGTGTGGAAATGTAAATCTAAATGTCGACTCCTTGGTGAAAAGATTACTGATATTGCAGCAGCGGTTCCTTTTGCGAATCTTCTTGAACACATTACGAAAAGAATTGTGTTTTTACAAGGAGAAGCAATTATGCACTATATGGAAGTTGGATGAAATTAGTGCGTAGAAGCTCTACCGCACTCTTCTCCAAAATAACTAATGTAGATAAAAGCCTAATTCAAAAATTAAAAATCATTCTAATTTGTCTAGATGCAAAAAAAATTTTTTGAAAAGTATTGCCATACTACCGCCGTGCTTTAAATGTTAAAATATTTCCAGTATCCATTGCCAGCGACTGTTCACAAAGTTCCAGTACATGGCAGTCAAATAATAGAAGATACCATATTTCCCGTGGGATATTTTAGGGAAGAAGGATCTAAAGTAAGATCGAAACTATATAAATATGGCTGACAATTTCACGCTAGGAAAAGCAGGCGAAAAAATAATCTGTAAGACGTTTTTTAGAGCTATGGACACCTCAGATCACGCAATTTCTAGTATCAATTTAAAAATGAGAGTCAACCGACCTTATAGGTGAAATCTTCCACCGGAAGTCACAAGAATGCCCTCAGAACCACAACCAGATACTTTGGTACATAAAGAAGATATACATGACGATTACGACGAAGAGACTGTTTTAGAAAAATGGTGCCCGAGCATTTCGACACGATTGAATTAGATACAAAAATATAATTTTTATTTAACATATCATTTAAATGACTCTAGGTTGTATTATAAAGTTAATATACTTAAAAGAAAATAGTTAGCCATAAGCAATAGTTAAAAATATTGGATCCTAGAAACCATAATGCATCATTTGCCAAGTTATTTATAAAGATTTCCATGATACAGAAGTAGAACTCAAGATTAAGGTATAATCACAGATTCCTATAATTTAAAAACTATTTATGAACCACCCTTTATATACACACGCTTATGTGTTGTAGAGAAGAGTGACTTCAGTGAATCAGTTAAGAAAAGACCACAGTGTTTATTGCGCTTTTAACTTTGTGATATTTTTGTTTTGAGTTTTGGGCGTTTAACGCTTGTTCAGCTGAGAGTGCTAGAAATGCATAACTTTAACTTTTTCACAAACTTCAGCAGTGTGGTAAAATCAGAATGATAAACGTGCAACTTACCTGTTAAGTTGCACTAACTTATTTGCAACATCAAAAACTTGTTTATGCATTTTAATTCTCTTATCGAAAACAAAGCTCAGCAGAATTTATTATACTCGAGGCAAAGAAGGCTTAAGTGGTAGAAAAGTTTTTCTTGTTTTTTTGATATCGCAAGAGATTATTGTTATAAGAAACTGCAGATAATCGGAAGAATTTTTTGAATATTATTATATTCATTAAGGTAATGTGTTGCACATTTTTTGAAATATAAACATTATTCATTAAAAACAAAAATATCAAAAATACCGAAAGCGGCCTTAATAATACCACAGCATTTAACCAAAATTTCACACAAGAACAAAGAAGACGTTTTACTTCTGTCTACTTATATGAACTCGTCTTGGGTCTTAGTCAAAACTTTTTAAAAATTACAAAATATTCCAATTTTGTTTTAATATATTTTTTTTACTGTGATCAAATGTGCAAATACCTTTACTTATTAATATGTAGCTGTTCACCTCCCTTTACATAAAGAATAAAAAACAATTGTGAAAATTTCACCTGCTACTTCAAACTGACCGCTACTTCCTGTTGTTGGTGTTAGATTTATTAACTTATTAAACATTAAACGTGCCCATAATTACGAAAAACAACCCCAGGAGTTCACAGGCTTATAGAAACGACAATTCCAAATACTCAAGTACACATACATACATGTATGGGTTAAGAGCATGGTTGTAGATATTATTTCTTTTAAGAGGGTTTTCGTGAGTAGGAAATAAAACAGATTTAATTGAATTTCGATAGTTTAAAGAGCGCTGCTTTTAATCGGTAGTTTGATAGCATTAAATCTTCTCATTCAATCATACTACATGATGGTATTTACATGAAATCATATTAAAAGTATGCTAAGTGTTCGAAAATATTTTTATTTTTCAAAATTTTTCCTATTTTTCGAAATTTGTTTCCTCTTTTTCCCATTAGCTCGAATAATTGAGGCCTCTTGTGTTTTAACAAGTACATAGATCAAAAAACTGGGACATGAAATATATATTATAAAAAGTTATTTGTGTCTCTTTTAAAAACTTTGGACCAAATAAATACCAAAAATTGAAATTAAACTAAAATTGAAAAAAAAAAACTTGTATAGGTATCTCAAACCACCGCAACCCCCCTTTTACAATGGAACATCTGCAAATATGTACGTACTCCCCACGAAAGCATATTTGCATACCAGCGTGTAAAGCTGTCCAATTGTCGGTTGTTATCGGCGGCAAGGATCGCATTTCGACTAGCTACCGGGAATGTCGGTAAAAAAATGGCGGGTAATTTTTCGTAAAACTGGAAATAGACAATAACAAGAAATCGGAAGTGGCGCGTTTGAGCTGCCACAGCAAAGCGCCCCCCTACACTCGCCTACGCAGCAATGTTTGCGCCATAAATACGTAAATAATCTAAAAACAGTGGCTAAAGCAAAAACAAATACACTGCTGCAGTCGGTTAGAAAAGGCAACATGTTTAGAATGTTGTTGCAAGTACGGCGCGTTGCATAGTCAACGGTGTTGTAATAAAATACGCCGGACATGCATGTTGAGCAAATTTATTGCGCAGCAAGTGAATAAGCGTCACTATCGTACGTCAGTTCATACGTTCGTCAGCCGCGAGGCAATTTATAAGTTGATGGCGATTTATCCTTTTTTCACTTTGCGGCAGAAGCGCTGTTCATGTACCTCACTCTGCAAGGGTGGAAGTTGGACTACGTGCGTGCATGTTGGCCTTTTTTGTGGCATTCAGCATTACTTCCGCTTGCAGCAGCAACAGCAGTACCGTATCGTCTATCGCCTCGTCGATCTATGCGAATTGTGCGCGTCAGCACTTTTTCCCAAATACGTTGAGGCGATGAGTTTGTTTGTTGTTTTTCTACTATTCTCTGTGTTATGCTACTCTTTTTTTGTTCGTGTGGCTTGTAACGCTCTTGTTATTGTTGCTCAAGTTGCTAAGTTTTAATCCCACAGGTCAGCTGGCTCTGCTTCCATATAAGTACGTATTTATGTAGGGTTGAAGAAATATTGCTTGCGGCAAGTTATGCATATTAGAGAGTGTTAAGTAATGCTGAAGAGGTGTAAAGTCAAAACTTCGCCTTCGGTCTTTGGGAATTATGGGATTTTTCACGGAAAAAATTGGAAAGTTAGAAAGTGCTTACGAAAAAGTTTATAAATTTAATATTACATGTACATACATAGTTTTGATTCAGTAACTGCATTTTTCAAGCGGGGCGAAAACGGTCGAAGACTGCCGAACGAACACTTGCAATTGAACCGTATCTTCACAGTAACATAACTACAAGTATTTACGATTTATTGTTATTATTAGTGCTTTAATTTTATAAACAATTTACTGTTAATTTTATCTATTAATTATTCTGTTCAACTTTTTTTTTTAATATTGAAAATTCTAAAAATCTACTCCGTTTCAGATGGCATGAATTCCTAAAACTAACGCCGCCAGTAGCTACCTTCCCACGAATCATTTTTTTGTATTCAAATTTCACTATAAATATTTTTTTCTATACCTAAATACATGTCGTTTTCTTCGTATGCCCAGGTTAAATCGCTGACTTAGACCCTGTCTGCTCTAGACCCCTAAGCCAAGCTGCCATAATTAAAGTGCGAAAAATCCTTGCTTTTTTCATTTGCCGTTCGATATGAAAAATGCTTATTTTGCAACAATGTTTGGAAATCGTGTAAATCGTAATTTGAGTAACCATGGATCGGTTTTTGTACCACGTTTATTGAAAGAAACTGCTGATCTCACGTCCTGGGCCTGTGGCATGGGCTTTAAGATCGTGCGATTTTACACTGTTGGATTATCTTTCTCAATTTTACGTAAACTCGCTGTATTTATTTCGGGCCGGATGTTCGGTCTTTGATATCTCAAAGAAAATTACAGAGTTTAACAAAGTATCTAATATACATATCCCTCAAACAACTAATATCAAGATTTTCGAACATCCGGCTGACTTTACTGCATATCATTGGGGATCGTATGTAAGGTACTTTAATGAAACCCAGAGAACATTTTTTTTATATGTGGCATCATAATAGATAGAATCGGGTCGGTACTTCGCCAACTTCCATATACTTCATATGTATGCTCATATATAAATAATCCCACTACCAACAACATAAACTTCTATATTCATTCTTTCTTTATCTGTCTTATCCTCTCTTATCTTTTTTTCTCGTTTCATAATTTTCATACTTGCTAATGGATCTTTCCTTTAATCTTTCCTTATACTAAATTCTCTCTTCCTCTTAAATAAGAATAACAACAATAATAAGCATTTGTACTCATTAGTTTTAAGTTTGTATACATTATGTTAACTTCCTAGATGTAAGGATTTGGAAATTGGTGTTAATTAATAAAGATACATCCAAAAAGAACGGACTTGCTATTCTATAAAGATTTTCGTTTTTCTAATAAACCCCGAACACCGAACATGACGGTTAGTGTATGAGCTATATACGTTTATATATGTATAGTTTACGTATACATAAATTGCTGTATTCTGATCCACTGGTTGACATTTTACACCTTGAGGTGTTCCACTGGCTTTAATTCCTGCAAGATGCAAGAGTATAAAATGTTCGGTTGCACCCGAACTTAGCCCTTTTTTAATTGTTAATTATATGCATTTGTTCATACAATTATACAAACATAAATATGTATTTATGTAAACATATGTATATACTATAAATAGTTTTAATATAAAATGGATGTACATACTTACATACTACATGCTCATTTTCACTTTTTATTGCATGCACTTATTTAATTTCTTTCGATTAAACGGATATTTTAAACGCTACGATCGAACGAAAAAAACAATTTAATATCACCAATATTGATATATTTCACTATCACTTCATCACTAAACTTACATACTTATGTAGATTTACTACTATTTTTGGTGCGTTCATAAAGCGCAGTTGGGAAACTTCTAGTAAAAGCACGAGCATGCTGCAACATGTTTACCGAACCAACACGTTTTGCACTGCTTTGTTAAATTACTTTTGCACACTTTCACTTCAATTAATTAACACACACTTATCACTATACAATCCCAAATTCAAATAATTTTTAAATAATACTAAAAAAAACTCCACTAAATTATTAATTTATTTATTTTTCACAGACTTTAAACGCGATCGCGTACTGACGCGCACTTACCGACACACGACTATCAACAGAGAATGTTAACAAACATGAATGAAATTGTATTAACATTCGGTCATTCAGTTGCACTTATAATTTTCTGCAGTGCTGCTCCCATGCTTCGTGACGACGACAACAACTGCGTAACCTTCCTACTGTTACTGTTGTGCATGCTGTAACAAAATTACAGGGAATCACGAACAAATTACATTGTTTTGTGATTATAACAGCATTTACAAATAGTTTGTTAACAGCAATGCTAATAAAGAGTGACTGCTCTGTTTTTATACTCTTGCAAAATGTTATTACAGAATATAATAGTTTTGTTTACCTAACAGTTGTACGTAAATTAAATTTTTTTTTAATTATGAACTATTTTTTACATACATATGTATATGTAGTATTTATCTGTATATCAGCATATTTCATAGCAAAAGAAGCATCAAACGAAAATTTTGCCGCACGTTCAGACATTTTGTTGGGCGAGTGTGAATAGAAATAAAACGCCTAAGCAGACTTGTGACGTCTTCGCACAAATTTATGGAGTAATTATTATTATCAATTCTTCGCTCTTAGCATTGTTTAGATTTCTTATAAGAAAGAGAATTATATTATTCTCAGCTCACACAAGAATTCAAAAAGAGATTAAAATTTATATTTTCCCAAATTGATTGAAAAAAGTTCACGTTTGAGCCAAGTCTAAAATGGCTACTCTAACCAATAAAACAATATAAGTATCAATTTAAATTTGAGGTTTCTAACAAACACATAATTCTAATGCCATTTGAATATTGCTCCAAAATTTCGACATTTGGATAAGTGCGTAAATACATTGCGCTCTTATTTGAAACCTCACTCAATTTGCGCACTTCAATGTTCATTTAAACTTTAAAAAATTCTACAGCTGTCTAAGCTGTCCATCTTCGTGTCTACGTCAACAATTTGGAGCTGGCTGTCATTACAGCTTATGGAATTGAGAAAGTGATAGGACAGACAACAGACGTAAGTATACATAGAACTACATAAGTGAAGAGAAGAGATGAAGCAGAAGAGTCAAATCAAGTTATGCCGCTAACTTCCTTTGACTTGGCATACTTTTGCTGCTTGCAATTATCAGTTGTTTTTGTTTTTGCTTGATAGCACTTTAATTACGCGTCGATTAAATGACACAGGACGATTAATTAAAAGCGTGATATGCGCCGGCACATACACACAAATACACAGCGCGACTGGAGCGCAGACGTTTGCTTTCTTCTAAGCGATTTTCGTAAGCATGCAAAGCAGAAAATATTTTTAAAAGGCTCATTAAGCGGGAGGGTATAAAAAGAACAGAAAGGAAGGGAAAAAACTCGCGCGGAAATTAAAAGAAAAGGATTTTTCTACACTCCAACTACGCTGTGTTTGTTGTTGTTGTGGCGCGCAGGAGTTTGCATACTTCCATTGGAATTCCGGGTAGTAGATAAATTTCCGCTTAAGTACTGATACTCTCATCCTCAACTCTTGCTTTTGCCATCAATAGTAGTGCTAATCCTTTTTTTGCATATTTTCCCGCTGCCTTGCCTCACTTTAGCGATTCGCTTGTTGGTGCTGCTTCGCACTAATGAATCGTATAATTTCGCGTTATTAGAATTGACATGACACGCTGAAATTACTGCATTGACAGCTGAGATGGCTGCCGCTGTCACAACTGCTGACTCCTCTCACTTCACAAACACAGACACACACACTCTCAGCATCAACTATGTATGTCGTAAGCTGCTGAACGCCTACAAGCACACTAAGCGCCGTTTAATTTGAGTTAAGTGGGCGGCACTTTTGACACGCTTATTTGTTGTTGTGCTTTGCAGCGGTAGCAGTTGGCATGCTCCTTCTCTCTGCTTCAATCCACACCCACGCCGCTTCTGATTTCTTACTTACCCAAGATAACAGCTGACATTTGCTTAACGCTAACAGCTCGTGGTTCTTTTTCAATTGCCCCTCCTCCCATCCCTCCGTCAGCAGCATAATCCGCGCTGCCATTATCAAGCGTGTCTCTGCGCGTTGTCCTAGTCGTTGTCGTGGTTTTAATTACTTTGCTACTGATATTTAGCAATTTCCCCACCAACACTACTTCTGCGCCAACAACTCCAACAACTACAAGTGCTATTAAATATCTGCTACTAGTCGCATTTGAAGTGTGCGCGCGGGGCGTTGACTGCGCCAAGTAATTTAGCTGCCATTTAGCTCCGCTTCGCTCTACTTTGTTTGTTTAAGCTTTTTTAATTAAATTCTATTTGGTGAGTTATGGTTTTGCCACTCGCACATTGATTGTCATCGCCGCTTAACTTAATCAAGTTGCAGCGAAACGATGTGGGAAGGCGTTAAAAGCTTGCTGCGGAAGTGTCTTTGGGTGTGTCGCAACATTTTCGTCAAATTAATTACTATTCTACGCTCGAAATTTACCGCTTTTACATTGTATCAGTGAAGTCGGTTTGGTTTCAGAAAAATAACAAGGTTCATTTAGAGAGGTATTAATCTTTTGTAAGAAAAATTATAAATGTGGGCGAAAATACTTTAAGAACATATAAGATCGCAGATCAAGAATATATGGGTGTCATCTGCCCTATCCACAGCCTTATTGCATATACGGTTCTTTCGACAGTGTGTGAAAAACTTAAGCCCATTGTAAATAAACTGATTGGACCTTATCAGTGTGGCTTTAGACCTGTAAAATCCATCATTGACCAAATTTTCACAAGAGATCGGAACCACCTCTCGATTACTTCTTCCTTATTAGCGTAGACACCGCTTACGGTAATAGCCGAGCTTACCACAGCGCACAAGTTGTTCTTCCTTTTCGCTGTTTGGCGCCAATTGAAGTTTCCACGGATTAGAGGTCATCTGTTTCCCTCGGCGGGTACTTCGTCTAATATCTTATAGATGGAATGTTTTCATTCACAACAGATTGGTTTTAGGTCTGTCTCGTGCGACTTATTCAATATAATGTTGGAAAAGGTGACATGTGTCCCTAATCTGAACCACAGTGGTACTGTCTCTAAAAGTACAAACCTTGCCTAATGCAACCTTTTTAGTATAGAAAAAAAAGAGAAAGAGGTTAGTCTTGTGGTGAACGACGACAAGGAAAAGTACCTGTCACATAAAGACTTCTCGAATCTTGGGATCTACGTCAATGTTGGCAGCAATAAATTCGAAAAAAAGAAGGACTTTGTTCATCTCTGAACTAACATAAATTCAACCAACAATCTAAGCCTAGGGATCAAGCGCCGAATGATTCTTGGCAACTGGTGCTAAGTACATTGGGATCGGCAGATAAACGAAAAGCAGGTTCTCAAAAATTACGTTCTATACTTGTAACTCTATCATCATTCCATTATCTAAAGGTTTTTGGAGCCAACCGCGTAAGCGATTAATATCGAAGAAGATTGAAAAACGAATTGTATGAGTTCTATGAAATATGATACACGAGCGAAAAGCTTCTTCGGTTCGAGACACATCGGAAGACAACGGAAGCAAGAACCCCACCGGAAATGAAACAATGGTCCTCCAAAATTCCGTGAGCTACGCTATATGGCGTTAAAGAGATAAGCTTTCGTACTAAAAAAACTTTACAGATAGGTTTCTGGTTGCTGGACACAGTATTGTTTGAGCCTGTATCAAGAATGGACATTGGAAAAAAGGAAAATCGCCATATTTTACCGTTTTTTTTCATTACGAGAGAAAACTCAAGTCAAATCACGCGCTATTTCAGTTTGGTCGACTACGTTCCGGTAAGTTTCGAGGCCAAATCGAGTGAATTGTTGTGAGTCTTGCCTGATGTTTGGTGGGATTGGGAAGGAATCATTTGTTATGAGTTTCTTCCCTGTGGCCAAAATCTTTATTCGGACCTTTACGGTCAACAACTGAGCCGTCTGGAGGAGGTAAAAATTCAAAAGCGTCCAGCCTTCGACAATAGGAGAGCAATTGTGTTTCATCAGGACAACGCCAGGCCGCACATATCGATATTGCTTCGTCAGGAAGTTATTACGAATCAATTTTATAATCTAGATATAGAGCAATTACTACCTATTCCTGTCTATGGCAAATGTTTTTGCCTGTTAAAAATTTGCCTCAAGAGAAGCTTGTGAAAATCGACTGCCCGAGTTTGTCAATAAAGTCAAGAGTTTATATAAGAGGAGCATTGTGAAATTGCCTTCAAAACGACAACAGCTTATCGAACAAAATAGTACATATTTAATCTGATTTAAATCATTCCGACTATGTTGAATAAAACCATCAATTTAATGCAAAAATGGCGGGGTTCTTTTAACTGAACCATATGCATACATCTTTATGGATATCCGAAGTTTTCTAAGCAATCAGCCACTGATATCTAAATCTATATTATTTTTGATTATATAATTCGTTATAACCACACTTTCGGGACAGCCACTTCGACCTAACCTAACTTGCGACTTTTAATGACAGGCTTAGCTTACAATCCATTGCACGGAAGATTAACCATTCACTACCAAAGTGCAATCTCAACACCTTTCGAAGTTTAAAAAACTCCAATACAGACATATGTATTTCATGATTTTCTTCAAAAATATTACATCAATAAATAGACAAAACTTAACCCAATTAATTAAAAGCAAAATTTGCTTAATTATCTCTATTAATAAACAAAATTTGATATAATTTCCACAGAATGAATGATTAACCCAATTTCCAAACAACTCACACACCTGAGCAGCCTTGAGAGAATCCCTTAAGCTTATCATTAATTCATTACCCCGCCACCGGCTGTGCCGTGAAATGAGGACACCGAAAAGTATTGTGACTGCGTCAGTATGAATATATTTCTAATTTATTTCTCAAGGACACCGACAACTTTCTTATTACACCCGCAATCTGCAATCCTTAATCCATATTGCCACTCAGATTTTGCAATTATTCTTCGCCGCCTTTATGCGCGCTCACAGCAACTGTTGTGCTGACTGCGAATATTTGTTGCCACTGAGGGGCCTGCAGAAGGCATTATAGTTATTATTTTTATGATTATTACTCAGAGATTTTGTTGTGCGGCGTACGTTTTGTTTACGCTTTCGCGCTTGCCATTCATTAATAAACCAAAATCCGACGCTCATTAACGCAAAGCATTAAATGTAAGGAACGCAAAGGAGTGCGGCGTTGAAGGCGCTGAGTGTGCTGTTGAAGGATGTGTGGCGCCCATAATGTGGCTTTATATTAAAGGGCATATTTATTTGCATGGCTAAAGTGTAGTGTTGTATGGAAAAGGTGCGCGCGAAAAGGTAACAGTCAGAGCATTGTTCGCCGCGCTGGCGCCATACGCGCGTTGCTAATAAAAGTTTATTATTTAAAACGAAACGCGCGCGGCTGCAGCGCTCAGCAAGCGCGGCGCAACAACACGCAGGATATCATTATAAAATATCCCATGGCTATTTTTGTTGACTTTGTGCACTCTTTTCGGCCCAGCCGCTGCAGTAACGCAAAGGAGTTGCTGACGGTTGCATTGCGCCGACGACAATTCATTTCAGTTGCGATTGTGACTTAAGGCATCGTAGGTGGCGTGGCCCATACTGCTGGTTGGTAGCGAGTGAAGTGACTTGGGTTGGTGATGACTGTGAAATTAATGCACAACAGCGGCCGTAATGCCGCTGATATCGTCACCTGCTGCCAGTTCAGTGTCAACGCATGCTACTTCGTTGGCAGCGCCAAGCACTTAGTAATAGGCGCTTAATTTCTCTCTCCCTTTCTCTTTCGTTTACACAAACAGCAGGTGATGCTCAGAAGCGCACCGGTGAATTACTTATACTATTCATAATTTTGATACACCAGCAATATGTTGCAGGGAGTATAATCCACTTTTTCATCGAAAGAAATAGAAGGGTTAATTATATTGATGTCTGTTTGTTAAGCACTTACATAATTTAATATGACTTTGTATAAATGTTTCTTGAGATTCTGGAAAGATTGCTATTTGAAAGCAAGTTTTTGGAAAAGTTAATTGGGCTCGCCCTTTTGCAACTAATGAGAAATCGACCCACGATAGTAATCACAAATTTGTTCACTTCACCATTAAACGGGTGAAAATTGGCAACATAGGATATGACGATGCATTAACTAATTATGTAAGTTAATCCAGTAGTATCTGTCCACACTATCAATAGCATCAAGCGGCTTCATTATCAGACACGTTTGGGTGCCTTTTCATAGTAGAATCACTAGTAACTGCAAGGCCGATGAGCTTGCCAGAATAGGCACCTTAGCTCCACTCACATTGGAATTGGATTAAGTGGGATCTCCGTTGTCCCTTTACATTCAATCACTGGAGCAATGGTCCATCTCATGGACGACGGCAAGATCCTTTTGACCTAAAGTAGAATACAGAAAATCTATTGAACTACACGACTCTAGCAAAGTTCATTTGCAGCAATCGTAGGAGTTTTTACTGGACATTAGACAGTATGGCATTCGTGCGACAAGGCTAAAAATCATATCAAAAAGGTGCGTTTCGATCTTGTTATCGAGGCTCTTTCTCATCCGTTCGCCAACTTTGGCCAGACTGAGCTTGTCAAACCTTGGGCGAACCAACAAGTATCGCTGAAAATGATATTAACCGCCTCAGCAAAGTTACGATAGCCTCAAAGCGATTATCCGATTTATGAGGATCTTTTTGATCAATATATAGACGGTTTAGATGTTACAAAGCACTGGCATTCTAAGCTGTTAGACGCTGCTACCTGATCGACCTTTGAACCTAACCACTAAAAGAACGATAACTCTCTAAAGAATGACTCCGAGATCGCAAAATTTGTAGATAAGGCTTACGCAGTCCGAAGGGCAATAAAAAATGGTTTCATGGCGCTTTTTCAAATAAAATTATTATGACGCCCTCCTAGTGGCGCTTTAAAATATTTCTACTGACACAGTCCCTATTTAATTTCCATACAAAATAACCGACTCTCTGGTTACTGCAACTGGAATTATTCTAATATAATGCATGACAGATAAGTTAAGCTTATGGGACTAACTATCCAATTTGATAGCGTACCTACTAAGAGTTTCCACCCGCACTTAACACCACCTTATTTGTTTCCAACTCATATTTTTTTGAACCAGCAGCAGTTGCAAGGCTTTTGCCCAAATTACAACAATAAGTACGAACAAAAATACGAAATGAAAAGGAGCCAACATAGCGAAGGTACTAAATATTTCGACTACCTTGACGCTTGGCTAGAAGCATTTAGATTCATTTCTTCAACGTAACACCGCTGTGTGTCCCAATTTTATTTGCTTTATTCTTAATTTGTTTTCCGTTGCGGCAGTGGCAATGGCGAAAATGAAAATTAAAAGGAGAAAGACAACAGCGCAACCGGAAAAGCAGCGAAATGTGAAAAAGCGCCGAGTGAGCGGGCAAAGAATGTGCGAATAAACAACGCAATGAACGAACTTCCTGAGCGTGAAGAACACCAGCAGCTACAGTGGCTTTAAGGTGTACCTATTTACATATACAAATACATTTATATACACACACTTACGCGCGTCACTGTAAAATATGCGCTTAAACCTGCCGCCACAGTTGGCATTAGCGACCACGTGTGAAACTCGCTGCGCTGTGTGATTTTGATTAAGAAAGCGTTGTTTGCTTTCAGGTGCTAACAAATATCTATGTGCCCTTAGCTCAATAGCAGAACGGAGTAAAAATAATCACATGCAAAAAGGAAACAAGTACAAATGGCAATGGGAGCTTTAATCAAATGTTAAGCGCCAAATGTAAAAGTCAGTTAGTCAGCATATATTAACGAACTCTCATACATATAGTACATACAATCCAAGTCACTTTCAATTATCATAGTGTGCCGCCGGTGTTGTTCAAGTTCACACTGTTAAGCGCTTTAAGCCCTCATATGAATAAATATTTTTATTTTGAACCGAATTTCTGCATATAAATTCGAGTTTAAGTTAAAAGTGTTGAGAGCAACTCTTGAGAGTGGAGTAAACTCGGCTACAGTTCAAATATAATAAAATAACATAGGAGAGCCTAACATACACACATGTAGTAACAGAATGGGTATTGGGGTCGATCTATCGCGGGCGATTGAAATCTGAGTAGCCATGAAGATAATATTGATCCAAATAATCTGTACATTAATACCAAAAATTTCGAGTTGAAATGTCAACTGAAGAGCACAGAGCACTTTCAGAAATAAAAATATTTATCAACCTTTTTACTAAGCTTTTTCATACATAACCATCCTTAAGAAGTCTAGGAAATCCGTCGGTCGTCTAATTTTAGTTTCACAACCTATATCTTCAGACGATGATATTCTCCGAAAAAAAATTCCAAAATTAAATATGTCATAACCGCAAAGCTGGCATCGTTATATTTGGTAAGCTTTAATAAGTTGTCTTTTGCGATAACTTATTGTGAGAAAAATTTGATCTTGTATTTATTTCACATTTAGATCAACGATTATGAATTTGAATTTCAAAAGAAAAGCTGGGAAAGATCTAAAAAAAATTTTCTTCGCCTCAATTAACAGTGGTACATATTAAAGCTGTTTATCAGAAACTACAGGGTGCGTTTTTGAATCCAGCGTCCCTGGTGGCGCCATCTATACAAGTATGTTAGTGACGGAAGATGCTGCGCTAACAACGCTGAAAAGTCTTCATAAGTCGTCCCAGTCTAACCGTATGTCAAGTGCCATAAGTTCAAAGCTCTAAAAGTGATGTTAAGACTCATATTTACCTTCCTTTCAATTTTCAGCTACCGTCTTAAATGCATTCAATTACAGCAACTGATATTATTAATATCATAGATATTAGGTCCAATCCTTAGTAATCTCTACCTCGCCCTGCACATGTTGAATCGGGTTACTTCGAAAATATTGATAGAATAATACACACGTCGGATCCGGCCATCATGTTTCAATTTTACAGGTGCTAAACAGTACACAAAAAAAGTTTGTACCCATTTTGATCAATGCAAAACCTCGATGGTTGGATTCTTCATGAGTTTAATAAAATCTTATTGGCCGGATCTGCTAGTCGTTGAATCGTACTTAACCGATTAATTTTTGAAGCCAATAGTTACTGGTGATGGAAAATATTTTAGTTATGATAACTTTAAACGAAAATGGTACTAGTTGAATCGCTGTGAGCCGGCGCAAATGATGGCCAAGCCAGGATTCAAGATCAGGAAGGTATTTCAGATGCACCACAATCAAGTCCGGAGGAAGAAAATGCCCAGAAGCGTCCAGATTTGACCGAAGGAAATGGAATAGTGTTACATTAGGCTGCACACATCGATAATGACTCATTAGAATATTCGGATGGTTGCTTGGAATGTTCTTATACATTCACCTTATACTCCGGATCTGACACCAGACGATTACTTTATTTTGATGGTGAAAAAATCTCCCCAAGAGAACTTGTATGAATCCATTGCCCCAGGTTTTGCAAATATAGAGGAGGATTTCGAAGAGTTTTCGAACTAAAAGATGCATTTTTGACATAAGTCGGATCATTCTAAATCTGCTAAATACCTGTTGCTCTTGAAATTGTTCTCTTTACAGTCTGAAATACGAGGTATGACAATTAAGTAATGAGACTGATTCCATAAAAACCGTATATTTGCCATCCCTTTACAAGTAGTCGCTTGGGCAGCTATACAGCGATTCCAGCGCGTTTCCATGTGTCGTAACATTTCTGGAATCCTTCGACTGGGATGTCTGCGAGTACCCTCGTCACGGCCGCCTGGATGTCCGTAATCGACTCAAAATGGGTTCCTTTGACCACCGATTTTGTTTTAGGAAACAAGGTGAATAAGGCGGCTGTTGCAACACGGCGATCCCTTTAGGGGCCATATACTGGGACACGCTGAGGGCGGTGTGGCACGGCGCGTTGTCGTGATGAAGGATCCAGTTACGAGCGCTGTCCGGGCGCACCCTGTTGACTCATTTTCGCAATCTTTCGAGTACTTGGCAATAGTAGACTTGATTCACACTTTTCCCCGGTGGAACGAATTCTTTAGACGATGCCACAGCTATCAAACCGCACCTCGACTGGTATCACTCCGCGCCTCATCTTCCACCCTTTCACGCCCCTTCTTAAACTCTTTGTGCCATCGAAACACCTGGGCACGACTAAGAACACTAAATAAGCTAGATCGATGGTACATATAATATATCAATGGAGAGGGGAGGGATGCCGAAAAAGAGAAAGGCTTTATCACAAACGCGGCAATAAAATCAGTCTCATTACTTATTTGTCAAACCTCGTATCATTTAGAAATATATATACATATGTATATTGAGAAGGGGTCGCAGCTAATCATTTTCTCCTAACCAGAAAGTGATACCAATGTTGGTAAATTACTGCAAATGCTCGAACAGCATTTTTATCTACTAAACACAATTGTTTGCAATCGAGAAAGATGGTTTAAATATTAAATCTGAATATGACTCTGGCGGTCAAGGTGCTCTCTTGTTTACGATAACATAAGCAAATAGGCCAAGCAAATATCATTTGATAATCATTGGATTACCAAAACTAAGCTCTTTAAGTAATACTTAATCAATTGGAATCGAATATGAATAATTTGAACATACAGAAGAGAACGAAGTACGTCTGCTGGCAGATATGTGAGTTCATAAAAACTCCAACTACCCATTAGTAAAAATAATTTTCACAATTTTTCTTTATATTTGATATTAGAAGAATGGAGCATTTCGGTTTCAAGGCACTGAAACTAATAGTTTTCTTTTATTTACTCGTAGTTTAAGAAAATGGAGGATGGAGTTATAAGTAGAAGTTCACGCAAGTGAAAAAGTTCTCTGAGCGGCATTCACTCGGAAGTGGTCTTGGGCCAATTATCCTCTGGGTAGCCAAACAACGTCCGTTTGAAGGCGAGCTAAAGAGAGAAGACGAACCATCGCTGCCGAGGGTTGGAACCCGCCACGTAAAAAACGCCTCCAATGAAAAGTAAACAACAGCCTCGGTATAACTGCGTAAGCTATAGGGAACTCTGTTTAAAAAATACTACCTCAAGATTTTCATCAATCTGTATGTTCGTCTGAACAACACAGTTGTTATTGATAAATATTAGAAACCATGTAAACCAATTTTCTAATCTTCCTAAACATAAGTCCCCAACTGCAACCACATTCAACGCCCTTTTCGCACCACGAAGTCACATGTCAAATCAATTGACAGCCAATAAAAGTGTCAATTTCGTACATTTTCGAAAGCAATAAATAAAAAAAAATAAATAAAAAAACAGGAAAAGAAAACAAAATCGACACAATAATAACAACTTCATCATATTTAAAGCGCACTTCAGCAACCCACATTACAAAAGCACTGACGGCGCAGCAAACATAACCGACATGTGCGTAGACACGCCGACATTGTCAATAAACACAAACAAACAAACACACACACACAAAAACAAATCAGCAAATGCGATCTAAAACACATAACAACCCAAAACGATAAAAAATTGTATTGGAAATAAAAAGGTTAAGCAGCGAAAGTCCTTCAAGCGCCAAGCCAGGCACCCAGAAGGAGCAATTCGGGTAAGAAATATGTCTCTATAGAGATGTTTGTGTGTCTGTGGCTGGGTGTTTGTTTAGTCATGGCAAATAAAAACGTATGAACACATTATCTGCGTGTTTACATCGACAATTTGATCCCCAAATGATTTCTTGCGTGCGTATTGAGGGTTTGCCACTCAAACAACCACACACGCACAGTCCTTGCCCACATCCTTTTGCTTGGCACATTTCCTTGACCTTCCATCTTATGCTGTTCTATGGTGTTGTAACCGACTTGCTTTTATATTTTGAAGATTTCTTTTTCGATATTGGCTTTCAACTACCCACATATCGGTACCTTTTGAGTAGAAATATGTAGTCAGTCAGTCATATATACATATTTAATATATTATATACATATTTATTTGCCGTTTCGACGCCTGGAATCGAATTTTGGCAGTCTTAAAATATTAAAAACCCATTTGCCACACTTCCAACTACAACCTTGATACCACATTGAGAGTAATGTACAATTCGATATGACGTCTTACCGCTACATTGTATCTGGCACTCATTTTCTTCAGCTTCACTTCATCAGCCAGTGCTAAGAGCGTTGAGCAACTGAAGTGAATAACTGCTGAATGCGCTTTTCGCCAAAATATTGATACGTTCATTGCATATATTCGCCAACTTGCCTCATCGCATATGCAGCCCACCTCCGCACGAAAGCAAGCCAGACATGCAATAACCAACTCTGCTCATTGCTCGTGTTTCACATTTTTCCCACACACTGTTGCGCCGCCGCCCTTTGGCAGCCAATTTCCCGCGGGACTCGCACACGCGTGTTCGCCCAAGCACTCATAAATGTCTTTCAATCAATGATGTTTCAATAAGTCAAAATCGATTACGAAGTTTATAAGAAATTTATGAAGCCTGCTATGGCAGCAGTGCGCCTTATGAGCCTGTGCGCCCGCAAACATTGTCCTGACTGTACGTACAAATTTGACATTGACTGCCGAACGCGGCTCCCACCTCTTGCTTTTCCACAACCCTTGAAAGTTTATTTAGTTTTCGTGGGTGTCCGAAATATTCCCCGTCGCAGTTCATTTTATTAATTTAGCCTATTGTGACTTTTTGGTCCGTTCTTGTTTGAACGGCGGGTAGAAGTGTGGGTGTTGTATGCCATGAAGTCAAAAAATTTAGTTTTAGTGTGTTGTAAAGTTTTCTCCCTTTTTGTTTAGTCCAGCGGAAGTGTTAAATAGGTTAGTGCCAATAGTTAACGAGTAAGTTTTATAATATTTTTTTTTCACGATTGGGAGAACTACTGGTTAAAATGTGGTTTACTGTGAAAAATATAGACATTTTCATCGAATCAAAGCCACAGAAGCTAATTTAGTTTAGCTATAAATATGTATATGAATACCAGACAGAATTAAATTATATTAAAATATGACCTTTTAAGAAAATAAAGATAAAATTATTTTGAAGAATTTACAAAGTGTCTAAATTCTCTAATATATGTAAGTCTATTTATTTTTAGATTTATTGCGTACTCATGAAACATCCCACACAATCTAATTAAAGATTGAAGTGTGATACAAATATAATAAAAGTACTTTTTTTTCAATAGGCTTATTTTGATAGATCACACGTGATTCGTGAACTGTCATGTTATTTTTGTTTGGATTTCATCATGGAAAGACTTACGAATCGTTCAAGTTTATTATGAAAATTCATGTTCTGTAAAGAATGTATTTCGCGTGCTTCGCTCAACTTTTGGTCAACATAATCGGCTTATGAGCATACTGTTCGCACCCAGCACCCATCTTGAGACTAAGCATTCATTATTGGATAATAGCCGACAGAAAAGAACACGTTCAGTGAAGAAAATATAGCAGCCGTAGCTAAGAGTGTACACGAAGACAGTGGAGAGTCGATTCGAAGCCTTTCGCAGCAACTTGGACTGATGTATGGAACGACTTGGCGCATTTTACGTCGAGATCTTAAATTGAAAGCGTACAAAATAAACCCGATTCGCTCTTTGTTCAGCGATGAGGCCCATTTCTGGGTCAATGGGTATGTAAACAAACAAAATTGCCACATTTGGGACGAAGGTCAACCTAAAGAGATTCAAGAGCTGCCATTTCATTCAGGAAAAAATACGGTTTGGTGGGATTTGTGGGCCGGTGGAATCATCGCTCCATATTTATTTTTTAAAAAATTATGCCAATATCGCGCCATCACAACCGACTATTTGATCAATGACATTTGTTTTAAACAAAACGACACCACTTCCTACATATCGCATCAATGCATGAATTTATTGAGAGAAGACTTCGATGAGCAGATAATTTCTCGTTTTGGGCCGGTCGATTAGCCACCAAGATATCACACCGTTTGACTTTTTCCTGTGGGGTATGTAAATTCTACGGTCTATGCGTACAAGCCCAATCATACTCCACTTATCAGTCGAAAGGCTCAATGAAAGTCAACCTTACGAATGGACCATCTGAGACAACGCCACGGCAAACATTTGAAAGAGATAATCTTCAAAATATAAATGCCAAAGAATATTCTTCTTCTTCAACTCAATTAAATCAATATGTGAGGATCAATATAAGTTAACCATATGTTTTAATCGAAGATATTCAAACTTTCCCACACTAAATCTTAGAGTATGATGAACACGTGTTTATTAGTTCTATTGAAAATATATGTCTTAATGTCTCTCATTATGTCTAATAGGCCATTTCACATAAGCACCAAGAAATTTATAGCCTAATCACTTTCCGAAACGGTTGTGATTGAGTGTATGGCATAGACCAACAAAGAGAGATAGAAGTAAGCAAGCAACTACTTGACTTAACACAAATATTTATATACACAAGCGGTGATTAGTTGATTTATGTATGGTATGCATACAAATATTTTGACACTTATTATGTGTCTGTCAAATAAGTCAAGTTACTTTCGGTTTATTGCTCAAATAAATGCCCCAAAGGCGCTAAATTTCACTTCATAATTTCACTTATAAATGCAGAAAGGTAATTGTTGTTGTGTGAACACACTTATATATTCATATATGTGTATATTTGTGCCATGCAAATAATGCACAAACAACAGTAACAATAACGGCGTCGACAAATCAAACAATGCGGCTGCAAAACGAGCTCAAAACACACATTTGTCAAGTCAACAAATGACACAATGCCGCATGTCACAATGTCAAGTTGTACACATATTTATTTTAGCACACATTTATAACACTGTACGTATATATGTATGTATGTATGTATATTTGTACAGGCATAAGCGTCAGTGTACTCAGTTTCTTTCATATATCCTCTGCCATTGTGTCGGTATTTATTCGAGCCACTGTAGTGTGGCGATATGTTTATTCGATTGTGCGCTCATTTCAAATGGTTAAGCCGTTATTTATTTATGTGTGTGTATGTGTACACACTTTGATAAGCAAATTGTCACGTTTGATTGCTCAATTTGCGGAGGACACAAATGAAATGAAGTGTGCAATACAAATTTGTTGGAAGTGACAAAATGTCGATATGAAACTACAATACATATATTTGATATATGTATGTATACGTACATAATATAGTATTGTATGGTATATCCACCATGTCAGTTTGTGGGAAATAGTGGTACCCTATAGTTAAAGCACACTAAATGCACTCTTATTTTTATTTTTATTATTAAGTTAAGATTGTTATACAATTTCATGCTATTTTATTTTTAAAGTACTAGATCCTTACTAAGATCTGAGTATATAATTATATAATTGAGATAATATGATATAAAAAACAACCTGAAAATATATTTTTATATGTAGAATCGGTAGTTTAAGAGGGGGCAGGTATAAAAATTATCATTTACTTTTCATATATGCAAAGCTTAACTTTCTATGAAGCATATGTCCTTATAGGAATTTGCCAAATTGCTAATGTTTTTCAACCGACAACTAGTCCCGTGAAACTTTAAAAAATTTTCTGGTGCAACACAACTTTTTTTTCAAATAAAAGTTTTGTCATGAATGATGTATCATAGCATGAATACGGTAGGATATAATAGGAATTTAATTTGAGGTTTGCACCGCAACCTAAGGGTCTGCATTGTACCCTCTCCACACTCAATGATATACTCCTACATTCACAAGACCCAGCACTCATTCTGCTGATGATTCGCAGAACTTAGCTAGAGCGTTTATTGAAGTGATGAGATCCCTATGATCAGTCTCGCTGGATCCAAAGCCCTTGACCCTGCATTTACAAATCGCTGTGCAGTCTAGACATCAGGAAGCTCTGGAATTTCCGGCTCCATGTTTCAAACGGCAGTTTGCAAAGTACACAATATAGCCGATCGTTGGACAGATGTTTTTATAAGCCCAGTACAGAGTGCCACTGTACGTACTAGTAGACGGAATTTGTCTCCCTGAGGTCTTAGTAATGTCCGTTAAAATTTTTGCTAAGTTATAATCTCCTAACAGATGCTTTACATGGCGCAGATACCTATCGCTTATCACTGGCAGTAACTGGGTTTCTCTGCCCACCCATTTTCTAGAAGTCATACAGATTGCGAAGCACGTTGGGCAGCTTTTGATGTGGAACCCCAGTCAATACAGCGTTCTGGTACCATCTACATGACGGATAGGATGTTCAACCAACCCCTCAGCAGAGCTGCTAATTCGCCAGCAGTTCGTTGGCTTGGGCAGCCCATTGAAACTGTGGTTAGTTGTTTTTTGCCGGTAGACAGTGATAATTCCACCGAGATCAAGGGTGTAGATGACTGCTCAGCCTGTCAGCCTTCCTCGGCTCACTAAAGTTGGTTTGAATATTATAGAAATTATGACTTTCAGAGCCTCCTACGAGTACTATCTGTTGACCAGCATGAGGATACGCATGGGCATGCTGGTGCGTCGGAGATTAATTTCCTGCACAGCCACTTATAGCAAAAACCTCTGCTTGAAAAAAGCTCCGGAAAGACATCCTATGAGCTTAATGAAAAGGTTGGTGTGTGGTCCTTCAATTGTTACACTGCAACCAATTTCTCATAATCCTGTATTCATAAAACCGGAGTGATAATGCTATTTATTCCCGAAACAAAAACGAAGTTCGTATATTTATAATATGAGACAAAAAAATCTTACACGTTAAGGGCTGATCGATTATGCTTTAATTAGAGTAAATGAGGGTTAGGGTTAACTGGAACCGGAATTAAGACGTATAAATGGTATGCCCTCCTATGAATTCGAATGGGGATCAAAATGGTCGCTGTAGGATGAGCGAAAATTATATTAGCCCAAGTCCGATTTTTATTCAGGACCCTTTTCTTCGATACACTAATCATATACGCGAAAAGCCTTCTTGATATATTCACCCACTACATATGAAATGTTAATACTTTTTCCTTACCATTCATTTTGAATACTTGTAATACTGTAATCTAATAAAGCACGGATAACTGCAACGCTACATAAAAAGTCATGTGGTTCCGGAACGATTAAAGGAATTAGCTTAAATATAATTTTTTATATTCAAAAAAAAACTGAGCATTCATGGACGTACAAAACATGTCGTATGACAATATAGAATATTTTTCAAAATTTAGAATTCAATAATCGATTGTAAACTTTTAGCGATTTTCTTTTAAATTGAATGTATTATTATTTTTTAGAATTATAGTATATTAACAGAAAATCTTTTACCATGTGCTTTCCAAAGTAAACAGACTTTTTGAATATAGCGTCCGGTGAGAATTTTCAACATGACATTTCATTGATTAAGGATTGAAGTTATTGCTTTTTTAAAGTGTCATTATATTCTCCGTGCGTTATGGATGCAATATTGAACTTTTTCAAACAAACGAGTCCAACATCTAAATTGTACATATGTGTTTTCAATTGGCCAATAAAACTTTTAAACCCCCCCGGAAACGTTTTCAATTGATGAAACAAGTTTATGGCTGCAGCTCAAATTGCCTAAACCCGAAATGCAGAGTGGTCTTTCAACGTTTTCAAAGTGGTCCGTGAGGACATAATGACGACAAAAGCATGTGGCCAATCAAAAATAATCCTGATCACCGGGAAATTTCCATCGAAAACTGTGCAGTGAATTCATCAAAAATCAGCCGAAATCATCCACCATTGAAATGAATTTAACTCTCCGAAAACATCAATGCTATAATCGCATTTTGATGCGACTCTATCGGATTGCGAGAATAAAAAATATGTACAATGTGTGTGTTCTCGCCCAATTGACGACTGAACAAATTCGAAGGACGATTATTTGAACGAAGCAAAATCACATTTTAAACCATTGACAAGCCATTTACCCGTAATTCCACCTGATTGCACCGTGCGACTTCTTTCTTTTTCGACCAAAAATGCATTTGCCCATGCAATTAAAATGTTAATGCAGACGTAGATTCCATCAAAAAACTTGCACCGGCATACCGGCGGCACAACCACGCCAACGACAAACACTCGCTCATTATGCTTTTGGTACCGTGAAAATCAAACAGCTAGTATTGAAGCAGAAGAGACATTTTTGAATAAACAAATAAATCTGTTTTTTTTGCCGAAAGAAATCCATTTGTTCTGAGAGGTGTTTTTTTGTAATGCGTGTCCTAGCTATACTTGGGCAAAGCACCTTGTATGATAGCTCTGGTTTTTAAGGTATTGCAGCATATTGAAAATATAAACCTTTTCAATGCATGTTTCAATATGTGATTTTTTCGACTTTAAAAAAAAATAGAAACTATCTATAGTCCTAGTAATTCGCGATATTTTATCTCAACTGAACTGGAGGTAAATAAATAATTTTATGCTTATACGCGCTCTCCTACATATGTATGTAAATTAATATGTATACATATGCATATATTATTAGAATGAGCGTTATTTCCCATGTTGATACCCTTTTCTTCAGACCCATTGATGTTTTAATATTCGATTGCCCTGAGTGTACAAAAAATTGGCATAAAGATGTCCAGCCGGATTTAAAACGTAATCCATAGCTTGGGGTACTTTTCCGGCAGCCTGATAATACGAAGATAAATATGAATTCTCTGGACACTCAAGACAGCCAATTAAATTATTTATCTCCAAAGTAAATTAACCGTCGGATTGATTGTTTTCCGTAATCACATTTCCTTTCTCAAAATTACCGCAGTTAAAGCTAAATGCAAATGTACTGCTCATATGCATGCAGTACACGAACATGTCTGTTCCGAAGCAACGTAGGCTTTATGAGGTACTTTTGTAGGAATGCTCCAATTATTTGATGTAGTCTTTGACTGCGTATAACGTCACTAGGGAATGGGTTTTATTGAGAAAATATCAAGACCTTTTATTTGAAAAACTGAAAGTTATGTATTCGAAATATCACTTGTATTGCAAAATTGGTTGACTTACTTGGGCGCATAAGCCTCAAATAAGCGGTTTGAAGATAGTCACACAACCTCCCTTGGATAATGTTTATTATGGCTTTCAGAACTCCGTCCTGCACAAAAATAGTGGGGCCTAGCTTAACTTGCGACATAATTGCCGGTACGACACCCTAATTTATGTATTCATATATGTATATCAATGTCTATGTTTTGTTTGGCACGGACACGCAATGTGGCAATATTGTTTTGCTGCAAATCGGTGTTTTATTGTGATAACATGCCACTGCTGCAGCTCAAATATGCGAACACCAAACGAAATGCAATGGAATGTCTAACCAGCAACACAACAGCTACTCAAAAACAACAATAAATGCAACATAGCGACAAGCAAACATGGCAACAAAAATGTTTATTGAGCACTGATATACTCATATACTCGTTGCAGTGTGGGCGAGTAGCCACAAAAAGCCAGCGATCTTCACACAGTACTAACTCATCTGAATGACAGCAATGCTATATAACGGGGTGAGTGATACGTCCGATGTGGCGATGCAGGGCTAGACTGACAAAAATGATCGACGCGTATGTTTTTTCCTGCGCATCATAAAATTGAATGTTTGTGGTGTGCGTGCAAGGACTCTCGTTGCGTAATTCAGTTGGCATCAGTTTAAATTAAAACAATTTGAATACAACAAACGAAGCAAAGAACCAAATGACCAACCAACCAACTGACCAGCCATTTAGCAGCGCACTGGCGACCGCCGCAACCATTATTGCCACCAAAGCAAGCAAGCGCGCTGAGTGATAGATAACCGAATGAATGAACCGTTATGTGCAAGTGCTCGGCCGTCGGTGGGACAAATGCGCAACGTGTGTAGTGAAAAATCAACGCAATGCAAACCAAATGCAACAGCAATAATAACAAATACAACAATGAGCACGGCAGATAGTTGCAAACAATGGTTGGAGAACTTGTTGTTGGATGGTTGGCACGGCGAATGCTGTGAGGGCATGCACCTGGCGTGTGCCATATATATGGCAAGTGTGTTGTTTCGGGGGGGGGGGGGGGGGGAAAAAAAATGCGAATGGATTAAGTGATTGCAGCATGTGCTACAAATACAAATGGACGGGACAACAAAAAGTATGCCTTGTGACATTTACTTGCAAGTGGCCCATGTGCTCATTCCAGACTTTGGCGTGGAGCTGGGGGAGAGAAAATGCCAAACTTATAAATGCGTTGTAATCCGAACGAGCTTTGTCTCTGCGCACAAGCGAGGCAACTGTGCACTTTACACTATTTATATACATACCCGACGGTATATAGGACGATGTGACCAAGATGCTATTTTTTATTTATTGGAGCTTTCGATGCCCCCGAGATTTTCGTGCTTTACTATAACCCTAAAGAGGTATATTAAGTGGGCCAACTACGAGCAGATTTGTAAATCGTAAACAGTCTTTCTAGAATGGTGCAAACAAAAAGGGCTGGTACCAAGTACATGCCTGCAACCCCGTGACTAGAAGATAAGAACTTGGCTTGAGGAGGCTGTCTAAATAGCCGAGCCTGAAACAAACTTGGTACTCTGCGTCCATCTATAATGAGTCGACCAGCCGTTACTGCAGTTGTTTTAGATGTGCCGTGCCCCCCCGAAAACTATGTCGCAAGGACCTATATTTTTCCCAAACAGTAGCTGACCCGTCCTAAAATGTGAAGCAACCAATTAAAACAACACAAGAAGTTACGTCGGGAATCTCCTGAACAAAAACCGGCGGTTTGTTTCAAGAGAGTACCAAGAAGTCGATAAAATCCCAGCCGCAAAACATGACATGCAAATAGGGTGTAGAGAACGGCTACACATAGTCCTACTGGACCAAGTGGCTCTCATCTGGGTTTCGCGGTGCAAAGGTATACGGCCCGAAAACGAACACTGCCCTGCGGATGAGCTCGCCCAGGCTCCTACCTCAGAACCCGCTTAAAATGTAGTCGGATGGGTCCTCATGCCCATATACGAGCTGCTGCACGCAAGAAGAATGAAAGTAGGCCGAGAGAGAGGTATTGGCACAACAACTATATGGTAATGCGGCATAACAAGTTACTTTTGGAAAAGAGCGGCGGCTATAACCACAGCAAGGTTTAAAGATGCAACCAATCTCCCTAGGGATAAACTCAGATAACTGAGTCGAATTATTGGAGGGGACACTGACCACTGCAAGCTGAAAAGCACACCTTACACAACATGGGATAACCTAGCTTCTTACTTAAATTCCCGGTCCGCGACAGGGAGACTGAAATACCAGAACACTTGCTAATTTGACTTGCAGTTCTGCAGACGCAGATCAAAATGCCCTGAAGATCCATGTTTCCAAATAGTGACCGATCTACATCAAACCCCCTCTTCCCGCTAGCACCCAGTAAAATATTGGACCTTTATCAATATTACTGTCGGACTAAGCATGCCAAAGTCTTTGGTGATTTATCTTCTTCATTTTATCATCAAACATAACATGAGGAGAACCTTGGTCTAGGTGCAAGGGCGGATTAGATCCTTCAAACATCTTAAGGTTCTGCTGAAAGATAAAACCTAAACGAACTTTCAAAACGTTAAACCAACCTGGCAAAAAATCAGCCGAAACCAATCACACCGTATGTCGCCAAGTATAGCTTGGCAAAAAAGAGAATTCAGGAGTGTCGACAAGTTAATTAACTGCAAGGAATTATTACCTACTTGTAAGGTCTATGGCCTAGCGATCCCCGCAAGGTACGGCGGGGAAACATCGTGAGCTGCCTACCTTTTTTCAGAAGTAAAGCTATAACCGCCATACCAATGAGAAGGTTTTAAAAGGCGATCCTTCAGAGTTTTCTTTGATTGACGAAATGAGTTCGAGCTGACTTAATGCGAGCTGGTACAATTTTGAGCTTACAAGCGTGCTGGCGATGACCGTGATATTGATATCGCGCCAAGAGACCAGCGCCGAGGTCAGGCTGGACAAGGAAGAGCCTAACGAGGGCAAGCCCCGTAAATAGTCGAAAGAACGTCACCGCACTCGCTATATTTTTTTACTGACGTAGTTTCGGAATCGCTTTAGATAATTGGTCGTCTAGGATCTAGAATCTAGAATGGTAAATTTCAGAAAAGTGATTCCCAATGGATAACGACAACTCGTAGACTTACCGCTTGGAACAAATTAAGCAAAGTCCTCCTCGACATCAGAGACTCAAACTCTTTTAATTTTTTTTTTTTAAGGTCTTCGAGGATTCCCGTACATGTTCCGTCTGCAATAGAATTCAAAGGAATGAGTCGGACGTCGACGAGAGAACTTTATGACTAAGAGTGTTTAGCAACAGTCATGGCCCATATGGCATTCGATGACGATGATTGTAGAAACTCTCAGGAAGTAGAATTAAAAGTGCAGACTATAAACTTCCGTCTATGCGATGAAAAGATTACTTTTATAGGAAAAGTATCGACAACTATCGCCCGAGGGGTTCTTTAAGCAATGTTTCCTGACCTCCATCGTTGGAAGGACCAAGGAGAAGGACCCTGGCTAACGCTCGGAAATCCAATTATGGCGCACGTAGCGACATTAGAAACGTTCCAGTGGTGAGCCTCCTATTAAGAAGGCCTCCAGACATCTCTAGGCAGATGCCACCGTCCCTATCTATTTCTTTTTTTTTCCAACTGCAGGGAATAGTATACATAAACCTTCGTAAAAGCTTTATGTTTAACGGTCGAGGGTTTCTTTACAATGTTTTGCTGGGAGGACATTTAAAGGAAAAGAGGAGACCAGGGGTTTCTTAGCTGATGCGTTTCATACAAAATGAGGATATAGCAATTGCTTATAAACGTGTGAAGGGTATTACGTCGATGCAACCGAAGCCAACATATTTTCTTGTTTTTGTTTTTCGCTGGCACTTACAGCTGTGAAAAATATTTTATTCACTGAAGTGTGACATCTGTTGTGCACTCAGCGCGGGCGCCTAGTTTTGTTGCACAATTTTCAATATTTTTTTTGCAGAGATTTTTTTGCCCACTCTCCACCGTGCCTGGCATCGTCACATATGTATTGATTTCGTTGCAACATTTTAATTGATTTTTCATTTGATCTCTGGCTATTCGGCGTATTTGACTAAAAGCGAGTGGCAGTCAATGTCTGCTTGTATGTGTTGATATTGTTTTTTGCTGTTGTTGCATTTCACTTAACAATGAGTTTATCGCAGCAGCTCACTTTTGAATGACCCCTCGCCTCACCTCGCCGCGTTGTTTTCGCTGTGGTTCACTCCAATGTTGGCTTAAATAAAAGCGCGCTGTGAGTTACACAATGAAGAGGGCAAAAAATTGTTAAAAAAACTAACGGCAATCCTTTGCATTTGCGCTGCTCAATTTTGATGTCCAACTGTTGATTACTACTGTATGCATTTGCGCGTGTGTGCATGTGTGTTTGATTTTGGTTTTTCTCTATGCACATTAAGTACCTTTTAAATTTTTCGGCATTTTGCTTTGCTTTGCTTTTATTTTATTTTCGCTTATAGATTTGTTTGCTGCGGTTTGGCAATTACATCGAACAATGGCTTCTCTTTTTAATTAGCCAACAAATGAAAAAGGCAAACTGAACGCGCGGCGTGATTTGGCCAGCGCAAATGAGCAATTAATTAAATTCTTGTAGTAATTAAAATCATGATCGGTTCGGATTATTGAGCGATTGTTGCAATCATTTTAGAAGTAAGTACATTTGGAAAATTTCAAGCTGTAGAATAACAATTTTTTTTTGTTGCTCTGGATATATGAGCAAATTCTAATGCTTTCAAGTGGCCAGATTACCACCTTACTCATGAACAAATGAAATGTGCTCTTGCTTTTTACATAATGGCATTCCTAATATTTTGAGAAATATCGGCTTGTTAATAATAAAAAATTAATTTTCCAGTCACAACCAGCTTTCTTCCAAACCTTATCGCGCATGCAAACGTCCTGTAATCTTTATTCTCAGGATCCTTACCGAAAATATGGCGTCAAACTATGTGGAGAACATTCCGGTGTTCTACCATTTCGTTTGGCCATTTCGAGGGCCCATTTATTTGCTATACTTCTCCACAATTGGAATTTATATGGAAACATCTTTTCACTTTTTTTCTAAACTGTCTAATTCGTTTCACAGGTAAATCGTATCGCCTACTCAGAAACAATGATGATGCCAAATACTCAGATATCGGTACAGTCTACCAATAAGTATGAATAAGATGGTAAAGCATGTACACCAATGTTTTTTTTTTTCAAAAAACGTTATTTTCTCAAGGATCTAATACATAGTTAATGCAAAGATAAAAGGTGAAATATTTGATAGTCTTCAAATACAGCAATATAAGATAAATACAGTTTTTATCAAAGATATAACTGTTCCGGAAACTATATAGTATATGCAATATACAAATAAGTACCAAATTTTGAAGAGATGGTGCATAATGAGCCATATTTTACAGTTTTTCTTAGATAAAACCACAAATATATCCAAAATCCATCAATAGATGACTTAAGAGGCCCACGTAGTGTGAAATTGAAAATAAATTTTGATACTAAAAATACTAAAAATTCATATCTCAAATAATTAAAAAGTTACAGTCGTTTGAAAGGTAACTGCTCAGTTAAATCCGGTGCTCCAGTTCATTTATTAATGCACTTTTTTCCAAACAAACTCAAAGACAAATAATCCTATCATTAGTTTTTGGCCAATTCTATATATACATATGTATTGAAAAGGTCGGTCTTAAAAGTATGATTTTTAGTCTTAACCTTCAAAAGGAACATGTATCAAAATATATGATTTTGAGTGAAGCAACTTTTGTTATTATGAAAAAGATGGATAAAAAGGAATTTCGCCTGTTGATAAAACATTCCTTTTTGAAGAGAAGAAATATAGTTTAAGTAAAAACTTGGCTTGATGACGAGTTCCCGACTGGCATGCTAAGTTAAGACATCCAAAAAAACCGCAAAATGATTTTGGATGACTATAAAAGAAGTTGTTCAAGATAGCAGACACTCTAAAGATGACTAAAAACAACATTCAGTTGATGTGTTTGAAAATGTTTTAAGCATTCGGCGCCGTTAAACCCGAGTTTTTTGCGTCCCATATGTTGGACCCATCGTGATGAAACATGGCTAGACTATTTTCGTGTTGGGAATATATATAAGTGTAAAGCCTATGCGAACAATTACACGCTTTTATTCAGGCCGATGAACGCGATATAAAGCGTGGTCAAAAACGCAATTACCAGTCGGCTTAAAAGGAGGGCGTCCGTAATATATTAGCTTCCTTGAAAAACGGTTAGAACCATCACAACGACTAACAGCGATTAACATTTATTGTATCGAAATCGTCGAAAATTTTAAGAAAAATAAAATGCTGTTTCTCCTAGATAATGCTCCGTGACACAATTCAATGAATATTTTTGGCAAAAATTCACAAATCGGGCTTCGAATTACTTAATCATCCGATGTGTTCTCCAAATCTGTTCTCAGGCCTCAATGGAAAAAAATTTTCTTTGAAAGAACAAGTGATCGCCAATACTGAGGCCTATTTTGAAGCAAAGGAAAAATCTTACTTCAAATATGGTATCGCAAAGGGTCGCTATAATCAGTGTATCACCCTCGATCTGTACCAAACAAATGTGTTTTACTATGGTAGACCGGGAGCTTATGAATTGACCTGTTTATTATAATTTGGGCGGTACTCAATCGAAATTACTGAAGAAAGACAATGTGAAGTATTACTAGAAAAGCAGCATTTGAGTGATGTAGAATGTATCTTGAATAATTTAAATGGAAGAGGAGATCAGTAAACAACTTCAACGCTTTTTCAGATCTAAAAGAGCTTCACTAACCCTACATTTTACATTCTATTAATCACTATGCAAATAAACATTTGTGAAAAAATTCTTACTATACAAAGTTACACAAAATATATTAACAAAAAGCATCACAATAGACAGTGGGTGTACAATTTTTAACTACAATATTATACTGAACTATTTTAAGAAACTTACCAAGTTATATCCATGAAAAGTCTTTATCTGCTACAAATATGGGAGTCTCATTCTTCATGTTTTCCTACAAAAAAAGATAAAATGTAATTAGTTAAATAGTTTTTATATATTCACAGGCATCGGATATCCTTTATGAAATTTTAACAAATTACAAATAGATTATTCTTAAATTTTTTTTTTCGATTACAAACTATTTTCAAAAAAATTTTTTATAAAAATGTCTGCAAAAATCCAGATTTTCAATCTTTGTTGAAAGGTTTAACTATTTTTTTTTCAGAGGGCACACGGGAAATGACGTAACAATGGCCGAGTTTAAAATATTATTTTCCAAAAATTTTAAAGTTTAACAATTAATAAAAATAGTGTATGTTTGTAGCAAAAAAAAAATTATTAAAATATTTCAGTATTTTATATGATGCAAAAATTTTGAAAAAATGTTGTTTTTTGCCGAGGAAAACCCATTATAGCTATGTGAATAAAATAGAAATTTGCCTCAAAAAAATTTCTATGGTAGGGTCAGCGACTTTCAATGGTTTTTAGGCGGCACTCAATCGGAATTATATATTTAGATAAAAACTTTCCCTGTTGCATCATCTGACAAACATCTTAAAAACACAAGAGCAGAAAACAATTCTTCTGAAAGAACTTCACTTAACCAAGAATTTTATATCATAGTTATCAAATCTAAGAAAAAATGTTAATATTTTGCCGTTGTACAAAATTACTGGCCTTCTAAAGCAGTCTTTCTAATGCTACAAATATCGACCCTCTAGAAAAAAAAGAGAAAATATAATTAGTTAAATAGTCTGAATTTATTTACAGTTTTCGAAACTTTGTATGAATATATTTTTGTTAAATGAGAAATATGATTTTTAGATAAGTGGTTGAGATCAATGGCCTAAATCTTTCTGATGCACTTTTCATATCTACTCTACCAAAAATCTCGCATAAATATCTTAAGTTCTACGACTTATTAAGACTGACATCTTTGTTTTGTTCAGGAAACATCCATTATAGATACTATAGTGCAGTATATGAAGAATATTTTATGGTCTTTATGAAACAACAAGTAGATAACAAGGTGATAAAATCTGGTTTCCTTATTCATTCTAGAATCAAAAAGCAAAGCATTGTCATAGCATCACTTCCTTACTTCTTCAATACGTTTAAAATATTGTCGTTAACAAACAGTATGTAAGAAAGCTTTCGAAACCACCAACCGAATAGCGCTTTAGAAAATTCATATTCCAAAAGCATATGTTTCTCAAACAATCAGTTAATAAACGACTACCGTCCCACACCCAAGTAACTCTTAATTCTTCTTATTTAAAATTGAATACCTACAAAATGAACCTCCAAATTAAGTGAAGCATTGAATTTCCTCTTTAATCAAATTATGCTATTGAATTTTAGCTATATTCACCAGAACATTCCACCAAAATATGCACAATTAATACAAAATCATGCGCGCCATAAAGAGAACTAAGAAAGAGTCGCAATTTAATTCCACTTATTGAACAATCAAATCAAATGGCAGCAACCACTCGACACCCAACCAAAGAGTCGTGCTCATCTCGCTTTCAAAGCCGCCAATTTCAACGCTCATTTGTAAGCCTACACAGTTTAACGAAAAAGCGAAATAAACGAAAGAAAGAAAAAATCAAATCTATTTGCACAGAGCTAATGTCAACCGAAGGCAAATAAAACCGACAAGCGACAAGGCACATGCGGCAAAGAAAGTAATATCATTAATAGGATTCATAAAAAGGATAACACGCCGTAAATAATGGCTACAGGCTACAGTCTCAGTGCACAGCGCGACAATACACTGTCGCATGCTGGCAGTTCATGCCATACCGCCTCCACCACCATCGCCCACACGGCAGCCACAGCATTACAATTCGGTTGCTTCGACATTTTCATTTTCATTCATTTCATTTTCAGTTATTGCGATATTGCCATTGAAAATCCAAGCACGTTCGTATTCAATTACTTGTTGAACTTGTTGCGGCCACATTGTGGGTGATGGGCGCAGAGTAAAGCAGCAGCAGTGGGCCGGGGGTGTGTAGTGAAGTCGGCGGGTGCGGTTTCGAGTTTGGGCTTTTAAAAGTGGGAAATCATATTTTCTGTTATTGCTGCTGAATGAGATTATTAAATGGGCGAGTGGTCTGGGTGTGAGTGAGAGCGCTGGAATGTGGCTGAGCTTGCCACAGATATATGAAACATACATATATATTGGACAGTTATATACGGTAAGTCATTTGGTGGCACAACAACTGCATCGAGCAAACAATGCATTAAACAGATACAAACAGATAAATGTAGCGAACAGATGTTTGCAGAGACAATGAAGTCGACAGCTCCGACTGTCTGGCGCTAAGGCATACTGGGAAGCTGACAACTTGCGAGCAATTCGAAAAGGAAGAGTGGTAATCGAACTCACACAATACATTGAATGTCAGATATTTTATTGCGAATTTCAGCAAAAGCATACGAAAATACCAGGGAGCCTTGAAATGAGTTCCTGGTAATCGATTTTAAAGTAGTGAGCATGGAGAGTTTTTGTATTAAAAATTAATAAAGTTTTAAGGTGGTGATTAAGCTTTTAAAACGTTTTAAGCAATAAAAATCAAAAGGGGTTTTACGAGTTTCAAGAAAATTATTGAATAAAAATGAGTTGCAACAAATTCGGTATATTTTGTGAGGATATTTTTCCATAAAATTTTCTTTATAAATTTTTGTGACAAAATTTATCTCATAGGTACATGTAACCGTACCATTCACCTTCTATAGGTTACCCAAAAAATGATAACGAACTAAGATAAACGTAGCGTACCTTTCGGAGCCAAGGTGAAACCCAAAACTTTAAGCTCCATCCGCGACAATTACTTTCTAACACATTTTCAACTAAAGTGTTAGGTGTAAATAAAATAAAATTTTTCTCTGATGAACGAAATTTCATGACTGAATGATGAGAGCGAAGTTACCGTCTCTCCTACAACTTTTAACAGTCCGACTGTGCCCAAAAATCTCGACCAGTTACCTTTCGGGAGAAGGAAAAGATGGTAAGTTGATCTACCTGTTGTAGTTAGTACACAAACTTCTAAAGTACACGTCCCCTTAGAGGCATCCAGAAAGATAATTCCTTAAGCTACCTTAATCCTTAAAGAATACTTTGAAGCAATAGACCTTGGAACATATCTCAAGTCTTGGAACACTAACACCACAGGGTGTACCACAAAGATAATTTTGAGTAGGGTTGATGGTGGGCAGATCAAAAAGCTTCTAAAGGGTGATTTTTAAGAGCTTGATAACTTTTTTAAAAAAAAAAACGCATAAAATTTGCAAAATCTCATCGGTTCTTTATTTGAAACGTTAGATTGGTTCATGACATTTACTTTTTGAAGATAATTTCATTTAAATGTTGACCGCGGCTGCGTCTTAGGTGGTCCATTCGGAAAGTCCAATTTTGGGCAACTTTTTCGAGCATTTCGGCCGGAATAGCCCGAATTTCTTCGGAAATGTTGTCTTCCAAAGCTGGAATAGTTGCTGGCTTATTTCTGTAGACTTTAGACTTGACGTAGCCCCACAAAAAATAGTCTAAATAGTCTTTGAAAAAATACGGTCCAATGATTCCACCAGCGTACAAACCACACCAAACAGTGCATTTTTCGGGATGCATGGGCAGTTCTTGAACGGCTTCTGGTTGCTCTTCACCCCAAATGCGGCAATTTTGCTTATTTACGTAGCCATTCAACCAGAAATGAGCCTCATCGCTGAACAAAATTTGTCGCGAAACACATTTCGAACCGAACACTGATTTTGGTAATAAAATTCAATGATTTGCAAGCGTTGCTCGTTAGTAAGTCTATTCATGATGAAATGTCAAAGCATACTGAGCATCTTTCTCTTTGACACCATGTCTGAAATCCCACGTGATCTGTCAAATACTAATGCATGAAATCCTAACCTCAAAAAAATCACCCGTTACTTTTAGGCAACACGGTATATAGTAATATATTAGTTGTCCACACAGGATCACAGGGCACCTACTCTTAAGCGCCCAGTTAGAAAAGTAGATTCGGCAGAATGCAGAGCCCTGCAGAGACTTTGGGCGGATGGGACGCAAAAAAGTTAGGTTTTTTCCCAAATCCACTAAGTTGCCTGATAGGCTTATTTTACCATCGGGAGCACAATGGGCCTAATAGTGACCTAAGTGCGGCGTCTTGCGGTCTGGCGCTACTGCGCCTCCCTTTTCAACCAACCATACAACACTTTACTTGGATAGCTTATCCTTTTCATTAACTGCTTCCCACATGAGCAGCCTGGCTCTTTTATTTTTCAATTTAATGTAAGATTTAGGCTGGATTTTCATTAAAGCTCGCCACAAATCCAGTGAGAGAAAAGTAAAGCGTATGTGGCAAGGCAGAGTGAGTGTGTGAAGGCAGAGCGCAAAGTTAAGTGATTTTATTATTTATTTAATTTCACAATTCTTTCGTAGGATTTTACCGGCTGACAGCTTTTAAGCTTATTTTAACCAAGTTTAAATACAATTAAAGGCAAATATAAACAGAACTCATTCATTAAGCGTTAATTGCATTTAATAAAAGGTGAAATATGCGAGCACACAGCCACGGGTAACAAAGATATAAATACAGTTATGCACATAAGTATACAAGTATATTTATATGAATAAACTGTTTATATATATTATCAGGCTTAAAATACACTTAAATTGCTTGCACTTTGTAGAGGAAAATTAAATCTAGTCTTTCAATATCAAGAGTTTCAATATTCTTGTTCTTTAAAGCTAGAGGCGCTGTTTAAATAAAATGTTGAATAAAATTACCTACTCAGGCAGAGATTTTAAAGCCATTTTGTTATCAGTTTTATTTGATAACCCAACCCAATATTTTTCCAATGGAAAATTGATTTTTCAGATTATCATGCAAAAATTTATTGATATTTATCTAGCGGTTTTCGAGCTTAAGTGGTTAACATTTAAATAAACATAATTTTGAGGAAAACGCATTTGAAGTTTAAATGAACGTTCCAGAGCGCCTTAGAACGGTTTGTTATTAAATAACTCGAAAAACTTTTATCAGATTTACTTGAAATTTTCAAATAGTAATAGATAGATATATAATACTCTAAGAAACTGCAAACCATTTTGACTCCAAATTCATTCTGAAAAGTAATATAGGCACTCTTGCTTTTCACACATACATGGTGAAAAATAGTTGAGTTGAGCCGTACACCGATCACCTGGTAACTTAGTAAGTTAAATCAGTGAACCGTAGAGGTCGTCATACAGCGTAAATAGAAGAAGAAGCACAAAATGAGTTTGAAATGAGTTTTATCGAGCGTAGTGTGTAAAAGACTGAAGGCTACCGCCAACAAACTGATTCAACCTTATCAGTGTACCTTTAGAGCTGCATAATCTACAATCGATCAGATCAGATCGAAAGGTACTATCTTCTACAAGAGTGCACAGCTGCTGGCGGACGTCGATGATATTGATATCATTTTGGTTATGAATGAGGACAAGATGAAATATCTCCTGTCATCAAGCAAACAGTCATTACATTCGCTACTTGGCCCACACGTCACTACACTGACAGTGGTAATTTTGAAGTCGTAGATGACATCAAACGTGGGCGAAAATATCTCAAGTGTAAGCTTCCCACTAAGTTGGGCACCCACATATTCAAACACCAACAAGAATATCAGCCTTGAAAGCCAACAGAAAATCACTCTCTATGAACTGAGTAGGCAACTGAAAAGTGACGTCCTTTCTCAACGAACAAAGACCAAACTCGACAAGTCCCTCAGCATTCCTCTGTTGGTATATGGTGCGAATGCATGGATAACGATATCTGACGAAGCGGCGTTAGAAGTGTTCGAGAGAAAATTTATATATACGGCGAATACAGCAGTCGATAGAACGATGAACTATTATAGATATATGGCGACATAAACATTCTATGTCATGTTGTCCGGTTTAAAGAATACATTCCAAATTTGAAGGTTTTCGATTCCGCAACTGCCGGTGGAAGCAGAGTAAGAGGAAGATCTCCCCTCCTTTGGGGAGAAGAGGTAGAAAAAGACCTCGCTGGACTTGTTATCTCGAATCGGCGAACAATAGCAAAAAGAAGAAACGACTGGCACGCTACTGTTAATTCGGCTATAACCGTCTAAGCGGTGTCTACGCCAGTAAAAAAGAGAAGTGATTATCATGACTTATTATAAAGGATTCTTAGCATCAAGTAAAATAAAAACCAGCTTTTCTAGACACCAGCCTAGGGGCTTTTGAGGTAACTGCAGAATAAGAGAACAGGTGCCTTCAACCGACGGATTAAATGCGACTTCTTGGCATTCCAACCTAAGAACTTGACACTTTAATATATCAATTTTGTTGCAATTTTGCATACCCCAAGAAGCTGCTCATTTGTCGGAACCGCCTATATCGGATCGCTATAGCATAAATGTAGCTGTCATACATCATCTGAATGATCGGAATAAAATGTTTATATAGAAATTTTTTAATGTGATGTGATATCAACACGAACTTTGTCTTAGGACAGCAATACAATCTCCGAAAAAATTTTTCAGATCGGAACACTATAGCATATGGCTGCCATACAAATGACCGATGAAAATCAAATTCTTTGTGGAATTTTTTGCATTTGTGAAGGGTATAACTTCGGTTATATTTTCTTGTATTTAAAGGTAATTGATTTACTCGCCTTTATTATTTACTTCACCAAATTTGCTTTAGGCGAAAATGTCTTCAGTAAATGCTAATTTGTTAATTACCAAATATTTCACTTTTCTAAGTGTCAAATAAATTCAAGAAGCGCAATAAATTACTATTTTTTCAACTTCGATTTACAAAAAAGGAAGATAGAAATAAAACCAATTAACAATTGAGCGAAATTAAGTTGCATTTAAAACGAATTAATTAAATCTCGGCGCTTATGAAATTGCTGAGCCGCAAATGAAATTAAACTAAAAGCATTGTGCGAGAGATCTTTGCATTTTTAGAAAGCTTTTAAACTCACACACACTTTTATTCACATACATACACACATATATTTAGTGTAAGTGCGTAGTTTGTGATATTCAGTTGGAAGTTTGTTTACTTATTTTTTTTATAGCCAGCTCGCGCAGCGCATTAAAAGCATTCGCTCACACAAACTGCAAACTCCGGCGAATGCAAATGAAACAAAATTATACCCAACGCACACCAGCATACACACAAGCAGCGGAAAAATATAAAAGTATGCTCAGGCAGTTGCTGGATTTGGCCACTTAAAATTTCATATGCTGCCCACCACCAAAATGCAAAAACAAACAAACCCATTTAAGCCCATGATCCACACAAACAACACAAACAAAGCAGTCGCTGCTGCTGGCCCAGTGTATGCGCGCGCTTACATTAATCCCGCTAAATTAAATTTTCACTTAATTTGTAATAAAAATTAACATATTTTCAGCATTTGCGCAAAATCCCGGGATTAGCATATTTTTTCTTGTGGCGTGGCTTTACTTTTTATTTCTGTGTGCTCCATCACAAAACGCTGAATGGCGCTCCAGTTTGATGACGAAAATTCCGCTGGTTCCGCTAAATGGCGATCTTAATACCATTAGCGGTTTATTACGAGTTGCTGGTTGTGGTGTTCGTCTCGTTAGTAATTCGTTGGTTAGTGGTTTGGGTTATTGCCTTTCACCTAACCACTTTCGTTCAGGCGACGCCAAATTAGAATAACCACAAAGATATGTTTAAATTACTCCGGACATTTGGCTGGTCGGCAGGTTTATATTTCAATTTAGCTATGTATGTGTTTTCGCTCCTAAATCTTATGTAATGCGGATGTTGCCTTTAACACCAAATACTTTTAAATTACATTTGGTACTTAACATTCTCATTATAATGAAATATAAATGTATATGTAAGGACTTTTTGTTTGACAAATTAAATTATATTTCACACCTGATGTTCCATTTTCCAAAGAAGCCACGGACAAAGAATGATTTATGTTTATTGCAGTTGTTTACCAGCAAAAAAAATGTGGTGTGTTATGTATTTTTATACAAGTAGCGCAAAAATAACCTTCCGATTTTTTTTGGTTGTAATTTTTTTTTTTAATTAAAAACTTTGATTCTGCTTTTGGATTATTTTTGTTTGGTCTTTTTAATTTTTTTACATCAAGTCGAGAATAAGATATCATGTAAATGGCTGCCGCCACAATTGATTGTCATTTGAGCCCTTGTCTATGGCATTTTCCATCACTTTGGCCAGAACTTCAGGCGATAGGTCCTCACATTCTTGATGGATATTGTCTTTAAAAGCTGCAAAAGCAAGAGGGGGAAAAATACGCTATCCCAGTTTCATTAAGATAACTCACATTTAAGCTGATATACAGTAGCGGATTGTGAAGGCGGGACAACTAACAAATCATAGTTTATCCTTATTATTTAAGGCGAATGTTTAATTATTTTTTTTAAACAATAATATATATGGGTATTCCATACCAAATCGACCACTTTTGAACCCGACCCCTTTAGATTTTGCTGAAACTTATCCATCCTTTTCTACCCTTTGAAAAACATTTTTTAGAATTTTTTCAAAATTTTTTGTGCAACTTCAAAAAATGAATGTATGAATTTTTCAAAAAAAAATGGCTTTTTTTTCAAATAGCCATAACTTTTGTAGAAATTGACTTTTGGGGACCTTTTTTTTAAATTTTTTTTTGAATGAACTTTCCGAAAAAATTTACGAAAAAATTTAACACGATCAATTATATAAAATAATCGGTAAAATCGTCATTTTTTGGAAGTTCGCCATTCGCCATCGTTCTGTGTTTTATAGCTGAATGGCTTGAGAAATCTCATATCCACGCCCGCTGCGTGTGCTAACAAACCAGTGTAGGAAGTTTAATCAAGATTATCTTAATTTTTACTCAAGGTATCGCTTCCACGGACAGACAGTGTAATGCATATTTATATAATAATATTTTATTTAGAGCAACAAAAAACAAGATAAACTGAAAAAAACAAAAACATTATCTAATTATACATTTGGTTACAGTTAGTTAGTTAGTTGGTCTCCTCTCCGCCCAGACAGAATTTCAATAGCCCATTCATAACTAGAAGCGGCCATGTCTTACATTTTGTATAAAAAATTATATTTTACTAGAGTCCTTTTTAACTAAAATCAATGACATAAATGGCCCATTCCCTACATGTAATTATGTTTATTGACAAGAGAACTGCACGCAAAGATAATGTATAGAGAAACGGCGAATCGAAGATGTTTATAAGATGGTTATAGTAAGATGACATGCCTCAAGAATATACAGGTTTGTCTAGATCATATACAAGGGTACGGAAGGATTTACTTACAATTTGACACTAAAATTCATTTTATTATCGTTTGATGACCGCAAATAACACAAAATCAAAATTTTCAATTTGTGTTTTTTTTTTAAGTTCGAGAATGTTAACAAAGCACTTAAAAAATTGATATGTTTTTAAAACAGTTTAAACTCTTGAGATATTACAAAATAACTAAAAAAAAATACTATCTTATTTAATTATTATAATTAATATTTATTGTTAAAATTGAATTATTAAATTTTATTAAATATATAAGCACACAAAATAATTTATTACAAATATTTATCTGTACCTGTCACTTGTCGCAACATTCATTGACGTCACTCATACGCCGTGACGCACCATGCAATTCACAGCACAAAAGTCCCTCGATATGAGCTTTCGCTTGCAATTTGAGGGAATCCAACTACCGTTATAACAGCACTCCACTTACAGTGAAAAGTAATTTTGATTAGAGTGGCAAACTGGTTAACAGGGTTCAAGTTTAGCACTGTGGACACTGATTGAGGTCAGCAAATGAGAGAACTGGAAACGAAATGTTTGATATAACAGCAATACAGTCGCTGTAAGTGGTGTGCTAGTGGACTATAAAGCTAATAATAAGCAAATTGATAGCAGGGGCTAAGCCAAATTAGCTTTCATTTGCAAGAAGGGAATTGGGTTATTTCACGAGGCATTGCGTAGCAACTCAACCTCGTTAAATATAGGAGACTGGGACCTTCATAAGTATTTATACATGTACGCAGCAAAGTAAAATGAAAACGAAAGTGTCGCATTTAAACTTCAGAATTTGTCACATATTATTCTCATGCACAGTTAAATTTGCGACATGCCAGAAAAACCATACCCCTTATTATTTATGCCATTTACACCCGCCATAAAAGCGTAAAATTCGTCACACCACCTGACTTTAATATGCCGTGCTGCAGAAAGTATCCAATTTAAATTAAAACAGGCGTTAAATAAAAGTAAAAAAGAAACAACAAAAATACAAGTCAACAAAATATTTATAATGAATAAACAGTTGACCGAGAAAACGCGAGAAAAAAATAAAAAAATTAAAAAAGGAACAAGTGAAATAAAAAAATATAAACGCCGGTCAACGCGCACGAGCTTTATCGATTTTCGCTTAAACGAGGCGGATTGCACCGCAGAATTGTCACATGCAGCAGCAGAAATAATACAACAACAACAGCAATTAATGCGACCAGCCGTGCCACCTGCAGCAATGCGCGGCTGTTTTTAAATAAGCGAGCGGCTGAAGATTTTAAATATTCCGCATTTGCAACTGTTCGCCTCTGCATGCATTTACATGTGTGTGTGTTCGTAATTGCTTGTTTACAGTAAGTAGAAATGTAGGTATGTTTGCGGCCGCAAGCCTTTGGCGCACTTCATTCACCGCCATGTACATGTAGTTGCTTGTTGCCGACCACACGCAGGTAAACATATTAACCGCACATTCACGCGCAGCCGCAACAGCAACAGCATTTACGCAAATATTCTGCAAATATTTACACAAAACCTGCGTCAATATTTTGCGCAATTTAATGTACGACCCGGTGCTTGCTGATGCAGTTGCCACAAATTTTTAGAATTTACACCTATATTATACACGTAAAATATTCATAACGTATTTTCTTGGTAATGGTGATAATTTAGCACTTCTGCAATCGAAATGGATGATATAAGAATTGAAAGATAATAATTACTTTATTAAAAGTAACCAATGTCTTAATAAGTTTAGATAAGATGAAGAGAAACTGAAACTGAAACCCATTTAATAGTTCTTTATGACCTTTATCAGCATGATATCCGATTCCGATCATTTATTTGTAATATTGATCTCCTCAACATGTCAAGGATCACTTACACCAAGTTTTTTCAAAATATCTAAATTTTCAGGTAAAATATAATTGACATGGACCACCACGGAGTGGTGAGGCAGAAATTAAGAAATCAACTTGTCTCTTCATCATGAACTAATATACAGTAGTTAGGTTGCTGAACAAAACGTTTGTTTCTTCGAGTACTAAAATAATAAATAAAGGCATCGTACGACTTTTTAGTTTAGGGCCGAAATTTCGACCGTTTTTAAAGCAGTTGTTAAAAAAAAAAAAACTAAAAATTTTTACAATCCATTTCTTATGACTTAAAAAAAATTAAATTTAGTCATAAATGTAATCATACGATAAAACGACAGCTACTCAAAATTAAACATAATTTAGTTTTAAATATTTTAGGAAAATATTTTCGAGTATCTAAAGTTGGATGCTTAATCATGCCCTCGCTGTGAATATTGGCTACATGACAGTTTACCCATAAAAACTTGGGGCATAGATCGCTGGGTACTGGCGGTTTGACAAGCACCGATTACATGATCCCACTTCTTAATTGGGGGAAGGTTCAAAGTAAATATAGAAAAAGATGGTCATCATAAAGGCTTGTTAACTGACCGCAATGCATTTACGTTTCATTTATACAGTTTATTTCAAGCAGAGGTCTTTGTTAGTGGGAAATCCGCGAGGTTAGCCTCTACTGCTTCATCAGACAATTCTAGAGTTAACATCTATAAGAACGTTCAAGCAGCAACAAATCAGCACTTATACTGTGTGCGAGAGTGGTGTAGGGTTGCCATTCGATAAAAAATTGCGTGCTAAAACGGTAGATCAAAAATACACAAGGTGTCTGCTCACTCTTGATAGAGGAGATTGTAGGAACTACACTGATCACAGTTAGATGGCAGCATACGCAAGATGCGGCTGACAGATCAAGAACACTGCAGGTAAGATCACGAGGAAGGCACCAGGGAAACAATGACGCATCTTTTGTGCATTGGGGGTCAGACGGTATGAAACACTGAAAGAGATTTCGATAGGCCGCAGAACCTATTGAAATTCACGTCAAGCCCTGGTATACTAAAAGATACATACTTCTTATCAACTACATAACGGCACCCCATATGGCATTTCTACGAAACAAAGCAAGTCTATGCGTGGCTCACGAACCCACCAGACTTTTCTAACCTAACCTAAAACATCCAACTAAGAAAAAATTCGATTATTTTCAAATTTCTAGATAAGAATTGATAACTCGTTTTAAAAGTTGCAGTTAAATGTAACTGCTATGTCTCTTCAGTCACTGCTCAGATTGGATCTGCTTTTAAATAAAATACAGGGTACCCCTAAATTAACGTAAATTAAGAAAAGAAATTGACAGCTAATAGTTAGTAAAAATGGTGCGATACACTATAGAACCCTCATTACTGAACGATATTTTAAATATAATGAAAGCGTGGCAGCCGTAGTTCTAAAAATATCTTACAAAATATGTCGGAAGAGTATTTTAACTTCGTTAACTGTGAAGATTAATTGAAATGACGGCAAATATAACACTGAGGTCCTCCTAAGCGGACTGTAAGAAAGATCCCATTGTTCATAAGGAATTAGTTTATTGGTCTTCTGTAATAATGTGATGCAATATGTACATATATAGGAAGTTTTGATACTAAGTAGAATTTTAAGAGTTTTGAATGAAAAAATGGAAAATGAGAGGAGAAAATGAGCAGCAGTCATATCTTGTCATTAACCGTAATTATAATACCATCAAATATTATTCGATATACTCGTATACGGTATTCATAATTATTATATTTTGTAGCGTTTCTACCTGACTAAAAAATACTGTGTATTAGGTAGATAGATAGATAATAATTGCACTGCGGCCTATATCCTATTGTGCCCTCTCCTATATCACATATGGTCACAAAGGTGATGTGTTCCCTGTCCACGTAGATGGAATCTAAAGTCTTGAGTCTGATTCTACAAATTTCGGAACAATCTAGAATCAGGTGTTCTGGAGTTTCCTGTTGCAGGTCGCAAAACCGGCAGTTTGCACAAGAGACTTTGCCCTTGTTAGATAAGTACTTCCTGAGCCTGCAGTGTCCTGTATAGAGTGGGACAAGGAGACAGAATTTATTTCGGCGGAAGTTGATCATATATTTAAACCTTGCAAGGTTGTAACCTCCCAGTAGCAGCTTAGCGTGACGCATTCCTGCTGCCAGTGCTATTTTCTCCTTCATGTGGAGCAACTCCTGTGTGGGGCACCACCGCAATGCATAATTCTGGGTCCGTCATCGTGTAAGCTGCCGCAGATCGGGCTAGTTCATCACAAGCCTCCACTATTAGCGATTTGACCTCATAAGCTGAGATCGCTTTTAGTGCCGCTTGACTATCGCTCAGTATAGCGATACGCTGGTTACGATAGTCGCGTTGGAGATTGATTTCTGCACATTGATTTATTTCAAAGACTTTTGCTTGAAAGATGATTGGAAAACGTCCCATTGGTATGGATAGTATGCCCTCAGTAGTAAGTCGAACGTGTAATCACTCCACTTCGAGAGTATCTCTAAACTTCTTTGTAAAGTTTACCCTCTTCGTAATGCCGTTCCTTGGACGAAGTACGGTGCGGTAATCAATAAGTTTAGAAAGTGTACATGTTTCATACATCTTTAATTTGAAAATATGTTGAAGGTGTCATCTTTTATATACTACAATACAATGGATTTATTACTCCTCGGATGAAATATTTTCGGAAATAGATTTAGATGCATATAAAGTCTATTATGATTTTCGAACTGCCATCAATTTGAGTTTTTAAATAATGAGCCATTAAACAAATATTTCAGACTATACTTAACCTATGACTGTTCTCATTCTTACTTATTTAATATAAATTTTTTTTATTTTAAAATTTTGATCAAACACATCATCAACATTTCGCAAATTTTCAACAACACTGTGGTGGTACTGAACACCTCGGATACGCAGGCATGTAGACATTTCAGCAGTTACTTTGCTGTCAGATTTGGTTTGTCTGAAGCTTTTGACGCTTTTCAAGTTGTTGTTGTTTGTTAACAGTGCCTTTGTTGCTGTTATTGCCACTGTCATCGTCAGTCATCAGAATGAAGCCTTAAATAATTAAAACAGTTTCTGATTACCAACGCCATAAAATGACCAACAGCACCGGAACAACAATGGAACACCACGGCTGGCCACAACAACACTGTTGAGCAACTCTGAAGTATAAGCTTACAAGGGGGTAGCAACAAAAAAAGTTGACAAAAGTACAGAACATTTCGGCATTTGCAATATTTGTATGCAGATATGTTTGTATGTATGCATGAGTTCGAATCCGCTGAAGCCCAGCGTGGTGAGAGGCTACAGACTCGGGGTTGTCGTTACTTCGAATCTCTGCTGCTGATATTTTCACGGTGCTTGTGATGTTTGCTGGACGCCGTTGGAATGCAAAGTGACTACCACTGGCATAACGGTATGCAGCCGAGTGTCTACGTTAAGTAGACTTGTCTCTAATTAAACGACAAATAATAGTGCCAACAACAACTGGAATGCAGCACCCGGCTTGGAGTTTTTGTGTGTGTACCTAATCTAACGGCAAAGGGAGTTGCGGACGTGGTTGGTGGAAGCTAACAATGGAGTGAAACTCGCTTTCCTGACCAAATGACAGCTACGTTGGCTCCGGCACTGTAGCTGCAACGAACATTTATGGTCACTAAGCAAAAGGGTTGAAACCGGCTGAATTACAGGATGTGACGGCGCTGACCTTTTGTTGCGGCTGTTTTGATGGTAGCGGCTAATGTGCACTTTTTTGTTATTTGAAACAAAAAATATTAAATATATTCTATTTTAAATTAATTAAAAATATTGAAAGTTGCAAAGCTAAATAAATTTATTCTTCTATAATATTAAAAGGGAAATTTTGATATTTTTCTTCTTTAATACCTTCGTAACCTTTTAATAATAAAAGTAAATAATAAATAAAAAAATGTTTACTAAATTCTTTAAAAAAATAGGAACGTCTGAAGAGGTTCTTATTATCCTGTTCTAGAAGTATAAGATGAGATTTTATGTTAAAATTATTTTAGATAATATTAGGTTAGTCTACTAGGCTAATGAGACAGTCATAGACCAGTTTTGGTTCTTTGCGATACCAGTTAGAATTCAGTCACGAGATGCATACCATTTGCCATAAAACCCCTCCATGTTTGCCGTATAACTATGTACTGGCAGCTTTTTCAGCTTTATACTCTTATCAAAGAGCTCAGTAGAGTATTGATTATACGCAAACCTTCAAACAATGTGTCGGGTTGGATGCGTACAAGAACGCATTAGGTGTATGACGTTGCTAAAATATTTTAAATGAATTTAAGAGGTACATTTATTTAGAACTGAAAAGAAAAAAGTTCAAATTCATAATAGAAGAAAGATATGTTAACAATTATTGAAAATTAATAACAAAGAATTCAACAAAAAGAAAAAAAAAATATTCGACCGAAATGGTGTATGTCTTTGCTGATAAAGCAAAAAAAAAGATTTTTCATATCTCTTTAAGGTGTTGCAAACTAATGTTTCTTTTCAAAAGATGGAAATGCTATTATACAACTAATTTCATAAATTTTTCAAATATGGGCACAGTTTTTTCTAGATTTACGCAACCTCTTTTATGGTCATATGAAGTTTGATATCCATAATTCAGAATATAGAATATGTTTGTTAGTTTACGAATAGAAAAGTTTGTCTGGCGATTTTTACCATGGACAAAAAATTAAGAAACGGGTTTGCTTTAAATTTTTGCTCCCAATGGAAAAGTGACTGAGAGATCGCTGAAAAAGTGCAGTACTCTTTTTGGGAGTCTAAGGAAGTCACGAATGCAAGACTCGTAGTGAAGTCATCGAAAACTTGATTAATGCGAGTTTTTCATCCATACCTCTTAATGATGATGGCATAGCAAAAGTAAAAAAAAAGAACAGCGCTTGAAAATTGTCATATAGGCAAAGGATCTCAACATTCCTTATGGATCGACCTAACTCACTTTAGTTAATGTTTTGGGTACGAAGCTTGCCAATGTTGTACTCGAACCAAAAGACTTGCAAACACGACGCTGAGGTGAGGTCGCAAAAGTCAAGCTTGACAATATAACCGAGTAGCCCACAATCATCAAACGCATCAGAAGTGGATTTAGGAATATGATGTCGAAATTGTTCAAGAATCTAACAAATACCGCTCTAAAAGCGAGCCGAAACCGAAAAAAAACAATATTCCCTAAAAACACTGAGGGCCATCTCAGCCGAGTTTTATAAAAGAGTATAAAAATTGAAATAAGCATAGAGATGCTTTCCTATTTTCAAGTCGATAAGGATTAATATTGAAATATATGAAAATATTTTTTTTTCTTCTCAGTCCGCACATCCTACCCCTTTATTTGGTAGAGATGGTTCCAGATCACATTTAACGAATGTGAATAGCGCAGTAGCATGTGACTCATCATCGGAACTTACAACACCTATACAGACGATTCAAAAAAATCTTATGGAGTGGGAGTCGGAGTTTATTGCTCTGAGCTGGATCTGAGGCGGCCCTTCAAGCTTTCGCTGCATCTGCAGTATATTGCAAATAGAAGTTTTTGCAGTCAGGTAAGAGGCTGTAACAAGGCAGGAAACAACATAAAATTTACAAATATGTATGTCCATAGGCAGCCGGCCATTAATCTCATATCGCATTGTACCTCAGAACATCCTTAGAAGAAGAGGCCCAGTAGATGCAGCGGCTGACGAAAAGCGACTGCATATACACTGGGTTTTAAGTCACAAAGGAAAACGAAATAGATAATTAAATTGCGAATGGTGTGATCTGTCTGACTACCGAACCAGTATAGGAAATACGGAAGGCACTAAAAACGATTTACAATGAATTGTTCAAAAGGGCTGACAAGCGGATTAGCCAATATTATGAAGATCATGTGCAAGAACCCCATAATAAAACGCGAATACTTTTCACTCACACGGTCTCGAAAGTACTGTCGGACGGTTGTTGGCTTTCTTGACTGATCACAAACCTACTGGCATCCCAATCGAAGAGGATGGTAGGCATGAGGGAGGCGCTCGAACACTTCTTGAGCCTCTGTCTAGCATTATCTGGAACTCATCTTAAATATGTAGAAGCCTCGCAGTTCAAATGACTAGACGAAGTTTCAAACTTCGATATCATGCTGCTCTTAAGGTTCGCAAAGAGGATTGACATTCTGTATGATGAGTACTTCAGCACAAATTAAACAGAACTTCCAATTGGTAGTACTAATGACCTATAGAATAATGTTTGGCGTGACCGCCGGCCAATGTAATCTAACCTAACCAAAATGGAAGATGGAGTCGTGTTTGGAATTCACGCATTTGAGGAAGGTTCTCTGATTGCTATTCACTTGGGAGTGGCCAGAAACGATCATTTCCGGGTTGCCAAAGAACATTCGTTTGAAGGCTAGCAAAAGTGGGGAGGCGAATCATCCCTCCTCAGGGTTGTGCGATGGGTTTGTGACACGTCACGTAAAAATCTATTAAATTATTTGTTCATTGGGTTTTAGAAAAATTTCTAGGATTTAGCACTGCTTATTAAGATAAGGTTAGAAACTAAAGTATTATTTTAAAGAAATATTTTTAAAGGAAAATTTAAAGGAATATATATTTAGACAAAATCTTAAAACGGTATATCAAAAATAAAGCAATTTAATTAGGAGTAATACTGAAAAACATAAGGTGAAAACAAAAACTAAAAGTCAGACCGAATTTCACTAAACCGAAACAGACCAAATTAGAAAAATAAAAACGGAAACACTCAATATATTTCAGTCAATATTTCAGCCAAAAACAAACGCAACAGAGTCGGAATAAAACTTGACTCGATTGCGAAAAAAGCAGAAGCAAGAATAAAGTGAAAAGAAAGGAAGCAAGGAAGGAAGGAAGAAATTCCCAAACTACAAATATAAACAGCTTTGTGCTAATTAATACAAATGGTTTGTTGCACAACAATCGACAATTTCAGCAACTAAATGCACGCGCCGAAAGATAAAAAATCGAGTGAAAGAATTGCCAAAGTTTTCCCATTACGAACTTTTGCTTTGCGAAACACGCGCACGCACACACACACACGCCTTTGCGAAATAGTTTTCCATGCGCGAATTTTTCCTTCTTTTCGCCGCTTGTATGCTTAAATTTCCGCCTGAATTTCGCTTAAAAAAGCAAATGGTACGAAAAATTTTTAAAGCAGCTTTGGTTGGCCACATAAACCGCTGTGCTACTTAAAACATTTGCTTTATTTAAAGTTTGCACAAACTGTGAGATTTGCGCCACCTTCTCTCCCTGTCTCTTTTTCGCTCTCCCACTTCGCCCACACTCATTACCAATTTACTTGCCATTAACCAGCCGCTTGTGAGCAACTTTGCCCATTTTACAGTTTGTTCGTGGTCACTTTGCTTAGTTATTTGCCAGCTGTTGTTGTTGTTGCTGGTGGTGGTATATGCAAAACAACCGCCCTTAGTGCAAACTTAGAGGCATATGAAAGTTATTGTTCGTACTTAAATGTACTTTTGCTTTGTGGCCAATTTGTTATTGTTTGTGTTGTTTATATTGAAAATTATGTCGAAAGTTTACTTAATTTGCAGTAAATTTCGAAATTCCTTAAAATCGATGACATGGCGTATGAGTAACCGGTATTGCATTCAAATATGTGAGTTGTCTTTAGTATAGTAGAGGTAGTAACTATTTGGTTAAGAATGCTAGCGTCATAGTCAAATAGAACATAATATGCTTAATACTTATTCGAAAGAATCATATTTCATTTTGGAATTTCGAAATTGAGATAATGGGACTCTCTTCGATTCCACAACTAGACATAAGGAATCGAACATGTTTTTATACACCTTATATATTCACAATATTAAGATATACTTTTATATGAGTGGAATTCTTAAATGGTTTCGAAATTAATTTTGTTCAAGCTGCATAATTTTTAAATTAATTAATTGTGTAAATGTAATTAAAATCACTGTAATAGGCGTTAAATCTTCAATAGTTTACTAAGACAACTTCTTTGAATTTGATAGCAAAGAAACTTGGGCAAGAAATAGTAAGACTTTTTAATCTAAATTTCGCGCGAAAACCCATTAGTTGAAATATTTTTTTCCTACATTGTTATGAAGTAAAGTAATCGGTGCTTGAAAATCGACGATTAACAGTCAGAAGTTTTCCTGGCAACGTTGAAAAATCTGAAGGATCAGTGAAACCCATTTTGAATGATCATTTGGGCCTAAGAAAAGCGAAATCGAAAAACAGCACCGCCTTAATGTTTGAGAAAAATGCTTTCTGACAACCAGAATGTCATAAACGCATTATTACCATTACTATTACTATGAGTGTTGAATCTCTGCTTACGACCCGGAAACAGATGATCAATCGGCCGAACATCGTGGCAAGGAGAGCCGAAACTGCAAAACCAAAGCAGGTCAAAAATCAAAACTCAAAGCTGACTATTTTTTTCGATTATCGAGGTGTGGTGCACTCCGAATTCCTTCCGACCGGCCAAACTGTCAAGGAATACTATTTGAGTGTGATACGTCGTTTGCCAGAAACTATTCGTAAATTATGGGCCGACAACTCTTTCTTTTTGGTACCACGATAATGCATTGATTCTTCGTAAATTTTTACCGCAGGCCCCGCATTCGCCTAATTTATCTCCGTGTGACTTCCCGCTATTGATCAAACTCAAACGACCGCTCCGGAGAAAGCATTTTATGTCAATTGAAGACATTAAACGAGAATATAAGGCTATTTTTGGAAATTGACTTTAACAACTGTTTCGAGGATTGGAAAAAACATTGGTATAAGTATTTTTGACCCAAGGGGGATTACTTTGAGGGGAATGACATAAATTTTGACGAATAAATTAAGAATTTTAAAATTATGAAGACGACTGTTAAGGAAACTCTGACTTTTTTCAATAAGGTGCTCAGTTAAAAGGCATGTGGCAGGTTTTAGATCTGTAAAGCAAAGAAAACCAGATCAAGAATCGACTGTCATTCGGCCATTACATCAACTATGATAAATGGGATATCAATCTGTTTAATGTACGAACAAATCGTACGAAATTCGGCTTGTTGCTTTCTCAAAAATTGATCAAGTTTTTACTTAATACGGCTTAAAAGTATACTGGACATAACTTTGGACGTGATGGAGAAAAATTCACCACCGGAGTAGTTGCTTTACAGTCTGAAACAATTATTTATGAAGAAAAGGATGGAAAAATTATCAATTTAATTTATAATATTTTCCAATGTAACCGTTCACGGTCAACTTGACCTCCGTAGGGTTCGATATCAACCATGTCTTTACGTGATCCTGAAGACGGTGTATTAAGTTTGCCAAAAAGGTTGTAACTTTCGAAGACAATATTAAGTATATACCACATATAAGCCATCACCGTGTCCAAATAAGTCTATTAGCCATGCCCTTCTAATTGTCTGTCAGTTTTTGAGATATCGATTTTAAATTTTGCACACGTTCTTTCCTCCACAATAACCTACTCATTTGTCGGAAAGTCAGACTCTTGTAAGAAAAACTGTTTTATTTGCAAAGATCTGACTGGATTCAAATCAGCGAAATTCCAGTAACATATTCTTAACTGCGCTTTCCAACTTCTTATAAATTGGTTATGGATTGAGTACACGAAAAGAAAATAAAGGGTGATCTGTTTCGAGGTTAACTAAAAATGTAATGTGTACTGTTTGTTATCATTCGAAAGGACCGATTGAAAACTTCATTTCTTGGGCACTTGAAATGCACCAAGTCGTTCCATACGTCAACCCGAGTTGCTGCGAACGGCACCGAAACAACTCCCCACGGTCTTTGTTTACACTCTCAGCTACGGTTGCCATTTTTTTCACAATAATGAGTACTGGGTGTCAAGATGGGTGATGGTGTTCCGAATAATATGCTCAGTAGGCCGACAACTTAACACAACAGACGCGTGATCTGTCAAAGAAAGGATATTGAAAAAATTACAATTAAGTGGCATACTTAGTCTGTCAATCTAAAAAATGCGATTTAAGATAATGATTGAATCATTTAACTTCAAGTAAACTTTGAAGGGAACTTTAAAAATATAATTTTGAAAACAACGCGTTTACAGTTAAACGGATTGAACCACACGGTTACAATTTAAACAAGCTATAACTCAAAAACTGTCAGAGATATCTAATCAAACTTTTAGTAGTGTGTAATTAAAAGTATGATTTATTGAAATGTGAAAAAATCGTTGTTGTTTTTCAATTTCACACTAAGTATGCGCCTTAATGAGAATATAAACAGTCAAGTTTAGTTTAAAAAAATTGCGCATCTTCCGAAACTAACTTCGTAACCTGTCTTCACCATATGTTTTATATTATTAAGGTTCATCGAATGCTTTCAGATACATACGGTGAGGCTGTCCTAAGTGAAAGAACATGTCGCGAATGGTTTCCACGTTTTAAGAATGGTGATTATGAAGTCGAAGACCGGCATGGTGGTGGAAGGGAGTAGATTTTCGAAGATGCTGAATTGGAGGTATTACTCCACCAAGATGTGTTTCAAACCCAAGAGGAATTAGCCGAATCATTTCAAGTGACACAGCAAGCCGTATCAAAACGCCTAAAAGCCATGGGGATGATTCAGAAACAAGGAAAAAAGGGTTCCTTACGACTTGAAACCAAGAGATGTCAAACGGCGCTTCTTTGCATGTGAACACCTGCTTCAAAGGCACAACCGAAAGTGATTCTGACATCGCAGTGTAACTGGCGACGAAAAATGGGTCCACTACGATAATCCTAAGCGAAGAAAGTCATGGGGAAAGCCTGGACATGCCTCCACGTCGACGGAAAAACGGAACATTCACGGCGCCAAGGTCAAGCTCTGCATTTGGTGAAACCAGCTGGGGGTAGTATATTATGAGCTGCTAAAGCCAAGTGAACCCATCATAGGAGATCGATACCGAACGCAATTGATGCATTTGAGCCGAGCGCTAAAAGAAAAACGGCCACAGTTCGAGGAAAGACACGATAAAGTCATTCTCCAGCCTCACGTCGCAAAAGTGGTCAAAAAATATTTGGAGATGCTGAAATGGGAGATCTTACCCCACCCACCGTATTCTCCAGACATTGCACCATCTGACTTCTACTTGTTCCGATCGATGGCACACGGTCTAGCTAACGAACACTTCAGTTCTTATGAAGAAGTCAAAAATTGGATAGATACTTGGATCGACTCGAAAGATGAGAAGTTCTTTCGTCACATAATACGCATGCTGCCAAAAAGATAGTCAAAAGTAGTAGCTAGCGACGGACAATATTTTGAATAACATTTGTGTAACCGTTTTTATACAATAAAGCCTTAAATTTGCAAAACAAACGGCGGAAGCAAAGTTGTGTCCAATATTTGTAGTATTTATACTTTCAATTAGAAATTGGTCGCTTCTCACAAAATCCTTATATTTATATCGATTATATAGATTTTTGGTACATTAAATTGCTTTCGTTCTTCAGTTAAATGCGTTTGCTGTAAAAGTAGTGTTATGCTGCAACTTTAAATTCCATTCGTCATTACTTGCAACTATTTGGCACAGGCTTCGAACTTAATAGCCAAAATAGACAAAATACAACAGCACCATTTCAAGCCAAATGCACAGTGAACAACAATAGAGCGAGTTTACGCCTACTCACCGAAGAAAACATACAAAAAAGAGTATCGAGGTTAAGCAGCAGCGGCAGAAGCGCAACCAAAAGAGACAAGCGGCCAAAAGTGTTGACTACTTTGGTCTACAAAATCACCGAAGCGCCAGCAAAGCAAGCAATAATAATAATAATATGCATAACAACAATGAAACGAACGGGAACAACAACAACAAATTCGGAAGATGCACCTTTCACAGGTGTAATCTGCTGGAATTTCCTTCGTTCTCCATTTTTCCTTCGTTGCATTTGACTTTGGCTTTATGCCAAGAACTGCACACAAACACCTGTAAATACAGACACAAATAACCGCAAGTACCGGCAAACAGGCAAACAAAGCCAACGCGCACAGCTGCGCCGAGCGGCAGCGGCAGACACCTGCGCGTCTTATGCAAACGGCGAAGTTGAAGTTGCCGGTGCAACAACAACCGACAAACAAACCGGCGGTTGCAGCACCAAAGGCAAACACGAAATAACTGGAGCGCAGCAGAAGGCTGGAATGACTTCCGCTACGCAGGCGGTAAGTAAGCCGTTGGCTGGGCGTGCTGTAGTGCATGCCAACACCACCACCAAGAAGTCGGTGCAGTGGCGTGAGCAGAAAAGCGGCAAGTGAAGATGCGCAAAGTCGCACAAAAGAAATTTATTTAAAGGTGTCTGCTATGAAAACATCTTCGCAGCGTTGTGTATGTGGGTGTTTGCTCGTGCTTGCCGTAAGTCGGTGGTGAGTGGTTAAGCATCGCTTAAGCGGCTCAGGCAAGTTGAGTCTATAATTTTAGTCTGTGGTTTAGTTGGGATAATGCGAAGTGTTCGAGCTTGTTCGCTGAGTATTTATTTGAATTATTTAAAGGTGTGCATTCGATGAATGTGCGCATAATTAAAGTGGCAGATGGTTGGAAAGTCAGATAATGCTGAAAGGCGTTGGTAGCAGATAGGGGTGATACGTGCTTTAATATTATTGCAGGTCAAGTCTCACGCAATGTTTTTTTGCTCCCATTGATCCATTTGGGTTACATAGGCAACGGATAAAGATTCAAGCACTATGAATAAACATAGAGAGGCTAAAAGCATTAATTGATAACTTTACCTATTTTTTGTTAAAAAATCATCGCATAGCCGATTTTCGGAAGAACCATCGAAACAAACACCTGTTCTCGATGAAAAAGAATTTTCTGTTTAAAATTTTTTAAAATCCAAAGGCTAAAATAATATATGTATATTGAAATATTTTATATAATACTCGTATAACAATAAATGAATTCTCGTGTCAATATTTCGATTTGTGACAATTTTTTAGGTTTCCAAAGAAAAGTAGTTTTTTTGTTAAAATATTACATTTTATAGTGATTTAAAAATCAGAACAGGTATCAAAAATTTCAGTTCTTCGATCATTATCTGAGAAATACCAGGTTTTTCAAGAAGTTTGATAAAAAAAAACAAATTTTTATTTATTATTCAGTATAATCTCCCGGAACATTAATACAGTTACACCAACGATCCACCAATCTGTGGAAGGTCTGCAAAATACGCTTCAACAGCCGTTATGGCTCCCCATTGGATGACGCTTGCCACGAATACATGTTTTGAGTTCTGGAAACAAACGGAAGTCGCTGGGGGCCAAATCTGGTGAATATTGTGGATGCTCCAACAATTCGAACTTTAATTCTTGAATTTTAGCCACTATCAAAGTGCTCTTGTCACATGGTGCATTGCCCTGATGAAGAACATTTGTTTTCTTCTGCAAACCGTGTCTTTTTCACGAATTTTTTCCTTCAACTGGTCTAAAAGATTGTAAAAATTTTCAGAATTAATTGTTTTACCAGTTTTCAAGTAATCCCTAAGCAAAATTCCTTTAGCATTACGTGGTTTTCAATAAGCCGACCGAATTTTTTTTTTTTTTTTTTTGGTTTTGGATATCACTGAGTTTCATTATTCTTGTGAAAGTACATTCGATGCCATAATGTATGGAACTCGACTTCTTTTGCATGGCCAACACGGGCCCTGTAGAAGTCCAGACGCTGAACTCAATTTTCGACGCTTTTCAAGCATAAATTGGTCGATACTGCTGCAATTTCACGTTTGATATTCATATGAAGTTCATCAATCGTCGCTGGCTTGTTGTCATAGAGCAACATTAGCCACACAGGAAGTAGTCTAACGATGTCAAATCGTACGACCTAGGCGGCCAATTTACTAGGCCATTTCGTGAGATAATATGTTCACCAAACTTGGTATTCAATAAATCGATTGTGACATTCGACATGACAGTATTGCTTGCGGTGCAGTTCTGTTGTAACCACATACTGTTTACGTACAGAAATACTTGGTTATCATTGAGCGGTAACGATTCTCATTCATAGTAACGTGCCGGCAACTCTTTGTCTCACTGGCGCGGCCCATTTTGCACTGTGTCGTAGATTCAATTTTTTCACTAAACGCTCAACTGTTGATCTGACAGGATTATGACGATAATAAATTAGACGCAGCGCTCTTAATGTTGAGGCCACTGGATAGCGGATTTAAATTTAAATAATTCCGATTCGTTGTTGACTACTTTAAATTTCCTTTCAATACCATGCCTGCGTAAGATCAGAATGGGCGTTTGGTGAAGAGAAAATGCAGAGGGAGATATGACAGGCTCCTAAATACATAGGTTATTTGGTAAAATTTTGAGAATTTGTTTATACTAGATATATATAGTTTAATGTATCAAATCAAAAAGCTTACTACAGTATTTATATTTAATTTAATTAGCAATTTAGTATCACTTTCTACTTCACGTCACTATTAACCCACAAAGATATATTCCAAACCAAGTTAAATTTATTACGAAGAAATAGTGTTTCATTCATTCACATTTAAAAACCACTTCAATATTTTATGCCACTTGAACTGCATGATCATAAATATTTAAACTCTCGCACACTCTTTCAATTACGCATTTCGCCGCATACTAGTCAATCTTTTTCTCCAACACATCAAGCATGCGAAGCGTTGCTTGAATTGTAGATCATAAAATTCTAAATATATTCAAATCCTTGCAGTAGGAAATCGCTAAAGGAAGAAGACATACTATATATATAGAACATACACACTCTCAACAACAACAAGTGTGAGCTAGTTGCTACGCCTTACAGTAGACTTTCGATTTCCTGCGATATTTCCATAAGCAATACTAGACAGACAGACATGTACCAACCTGCAAGTGCAATGCTGTGAATTGCTGGGAAACTCGAACGACATACTCTACCGTTTGAGTGTCTTTCATTGGATTACACCAAAACAGAAAGTACACATATATAGTTATACATATATACTATATGTACCTAAAAATAGGTATATCAAGGCATTCATATTTGTATATTTATGTGCTCATCAACGTCTTTCGCGCGCCTCTGAGTTCACTTGCAATATAATAACGGGCGAAATAGCGCATCTTTGCTCCACGCACGTACGTGGCACCCACATATTGCAACGTCTAGGCGTCTGCCTTGAGATGCAAAGACACTGCAAAGTAGCTTAATACTTTATGCTCGCAATGAAATCCTTTTTATGATGCCATTATCCTTGTTGTTATGCCTGCTATACACAGGCTTTGCAGTTGCGTGCAGCATTGGCTGACTATACACACACGCCACTGAATGTTTGTATATGTATATATTTATCTTTATGTGTATACTGCTCATGAGTGTTATCGCATTCGCATAAACTCGGCGATAAACATATTTATTGCATCAACGCTTACCACACACGTACAGCGCGACGAGCGGAAACGAATGGCACGCGTGCCGTTAAAGTGTTTTGTTGATTCAATTAAAGCGTTTATTGTCAATGAACTAAACGCTGATTGCTAAGCGGGGCTTTCAGTGAGTGTTAAAAATAGTATTGGTATTTAGAGTTAATTAAGAAATGTACACACCAGGTTATGATCATCAGTCAGTTAGGGAAATGACTTCAAAAAGTGGGCATCAGTTTCAGAATGGGGAAGAACCTGTTCAAACTGTGTCAATTGAAAAGAAGGTTCCACTAGTAAGCACTGGTTGAACTATATACCGAACATCTACTTAAACAATTGATTTAGTTTTTGACTTAAAAGCATTTCAGTAATACTAGAAGAATTTTGTTCCGGAATTCAATAGCCGTTTTGCCGTTTTTCAAATTCAAATTGAATATATCGGCCAAGCAGTAGTTGGAGATTGGTACATTTGATGGAGGTATCTAATTTAAAATTTTACTAACAATACTGCATAGTAAAAGAAGTATACTCAAAAACTTTTCTGTGCCAGATTATTTCGGGATAATGAACCTCCGACCTTTCCAATAGCCTTTTCGCACGGGTGTAAATTGATCAATTAAGCGGCGTTTGCTCGATTAAAGTGCTAATTTAGATCGATTTACTATACAAAACAATCTTATTTCACTAAATTAATTTTTAATCGAATTGAAATCGAGTTCTTACTGGAATGCAAATCTACGGGTTGTTGTCCATACTGTATATTTGGCTGTGTTTAACTCCAGCAGTTATTGTCCAGGCTGTAAATTAGGTTGTATGCATTAATAAAATAACAATCAGCTGATGAATTTTAATCATTAGAAAAAATACAAAATGAAAAACATGAACAAATTTAATATTTACAAAAGGAATCGAAATATTCATTGAAACCGAATTCAAGGGATATGAAAGTAAAACCATAAGGTAGCACAATTTTAGAGTTTAAAACCCTCATGATAATGTTATAATGAATTACTCCACTCCCAATCACGCCACGATTTCAACCCTTTTCAGATTCTAATAAATTCCTTTACCAATGACCTTAAAAATATCATCTGATCAAACACGACCCGTACTGCAAAAAAACTACATTTTCGCGAATTTTAATACAAAATCTTGTTTACTACCTTAAAACTAAGCTCCTTTTGAGCAAATATCGGATTTTTAAATAGGGACGCTATAAAAGTAGATCGATAAGGACAGCAAACGACGTCATATTTTTCCCGATCTTTTGACATTTCTCTTCAGTACGATTTGCCATTTCATCATGAACTGATATACGATCTAACAACGTGTCGAAATTATTAAAACTTACTGCCGAAATTCGGAGTCAGTTTGACTCAATAAGAAAATTATGCGTTTTATTGGTCAGGCAGCAGCTCCACAAGTACTCCATGCGTTACCATCACATCTCAAAAAAATTACGGTTTATGGATGATATCGACAACAGCGCTATCATCAGCCACACACCGACTGTCACAAATTGATTTATTGAAAACCAAGTTTGGTGAACTTATCTCACGGAATGTCCCAGTCAATTAGCCGCTTCGGTTGTGCGATTTGACGTCATTAGACTATTTTTTGTGTGGGTTACGTCAAGTCATCTATGGTCTATTATGCCAACTAAGCCAGCACGATTGATACAACTTTGGTACGAATATCGAACGTGAAATTGCAGCAGTATCCGATTTCTGCTGGAAACCCGTCTAAAATTGACTTCAGCGTCCTGGACTTCTGCAAATGTGTCCGTGGTGGCCATGCAACAGAAATTGAGCGCTCTTATTGACCACTTCTTATAAGGTTTCGTTTTGAGATCGTCTTTAGTGCTCTCAGCGAACTTTGATTTTTTCAGTTTCGGCTCTTTTTTTGAAACTCTATTTGCCAGATTCTCTAACAGTTTTTCATAACCATTAATGATGCTTTCGATAAATTTGCGGGTCCTCACTACGGTGTCAAGAATCTCGGTCGGAAACTTCTACTTAATGTAGTTTTTTGCACAAAATTCAGGTCGTTTTGGTACGAGTCTGCCCAAAACATTACCAAAATTGTTTAACCGATCCATACGGCAATATGTCTGCTATTATCATCAATGCCAGTACGAAGATTCGATGTTGATGGACGGCTCGCTTGAGTAAATTTTTCTATGACTGTAGGAGCTTTCGCTGAATACTTTGTGGCACACTAAAATTCGTAAAGGGTCGTGACTTCCGTAAACTCCCGAAAGATTTCTAAGCCATTTTTAACGATTTCGTAGCGTGGTTCCATTACTCGTAGCAAAATCGTGTTTCTCTTAATAACCAACAGCCAAATGCAAACTATTTGCAGATATGAAAATCTAACTTCACACGATTATAAAAATAGAAGAATAACATTCATATGTCGGGTTTCCAAGGAAAACACAATATTCTGAATTAAATTAGACAATGATCATTAGAACAATCAGTGATCTGAAGTAAAAATTTGGCCCAAATTGTTTCTGCAAAAATAGTATTCAATATTTAATTTATTTTGGCAATAGGGGTCTCTCCATCGCAAACTACAAAATAAAGCCATCATAAGCACACCACATTAACCAATTTTTGTTAAAGCCATCATCGCTACCAAACCATAAGCACCACTTTTATACTTCACATCGTCTCTGCCTGCATAAACTTGCAAGGACCAGCAGCAAAGGGGTACAGCTCTTGCATAACTGCTTCGCATGACACATAAGCCGGATATAAGCGGTAATATTGTTTTGTCGTCATATTTACGAGTGCATTTACAGCTATTTATACTTTCCTGCTTATTTTGTGTGTGTCTTTTTTACACTTAAATATAGAAGTAGAAGTATGTTTTATGGAATTTTTCAACAGAGTAATGCCACACAAAAACACCAAAACACACGTATTTGTTGCAAGTAGAAGAGTGTCAAAGGAAATTGAATTTCTCACACATGTTAAACAAGTAATGCAAAATGGAAAAAGGGATAAGGGAAATACTTGCGTATTTGCTATGAAATTTGATTAAGTTTAAATAAGTAAATAGTGTAATAAATAACTAAATAAATGTGCACATACAACATGTTTGCAACAACAACAGCTACAGTTAGTAGCATACACATAAATAAACATGTGTAAATAATTCAGAGGTTGGTAGCATAAGTACGGCTTCGCTTGCTGGGAAATTACTCAGCAGTTAGTTCAAGCGTTGGTTGTGATCCTAAAAGTAGTTACAGGTGAATAGAATTGCTAACTAGTGAAAGATGGGTTACATGTTCCTAATTAATTGATTAATTAATAATTTTATTGCGCTTCATTGGGACCAATAATTATTTTCTACCACAAAATTATGCCACTACAGGGAAGGCAGCGGTTGCCTTATATTGTTGTAGAGGAGCTATATGGTACGGAAACGGACTCTCACCAAAGGTGATGTTTTGGTTCTACAAAATCGCATTCAAGCCAATAATAGAATGCGCTCGAAAAGGTCACACGTGCTAAGAAGGTTGAAAGTTTCCAAAGAGCGGTTGTCATCTGCATTTCTGATGCACTGCGGACTACACCAAAAATAGTACTTAATGCCATTCTCTGCTCTCATACCGACGAGGTAGTTTTCTTTGAGAAGATTTGCATCTATAGCTTTAGACTACCGAGCCAATGTGGTGTATTTTCAGGCTGTAGACATACCGCTATGAAGTGCAGCCTCTCAGGAAGGTAAGCATTCACTGTGTCAGCAGAGAGACACTACTAGCGCTCAGCTCGTTAATTGTGTGCTCAAAGCAAAGGGCTGAATTAGTGGCAACTGCAAAGCCGAAGAGTTAGGCAGAGAGGGCACCCTTGCCTTGCCCACATCAGAATAGCACCAAGTAGAGTCTCCACAGGCGTCTTACATTATATAAATGGACTAATGGACCTTGCGTCCACTTAGTAGATGCTGTTCGACGACCCGCTCCGCAAGATCCGTTTGGCCTAGAGTAGAGCGCAGAGGATTTTCTGACTACTTGCTCTTAGCAAAACTCATTTTGTAGCAATCGTAGGGTTTCTTACTGAACATTGTCCAATAGGCATTGATGCGGCAAGGTTAAAAATCTTGGCGAACTCAAATTGCCCGAGTTCTATGGAGTAGGGTGAAGTGGAAACATCCAGGCACTTTCTCTACCATTGTCTACCATTTTCAAAACTGAGGTTGAAACATCCGGCAGTCTTACTTTCGGCAAACCAGGAAACAGGGTCGAAACTGACATTAGCTTTGTCGATTGGTTTTTTTTATCACAACAGGCCCTCTTTCTAAGCTATCCTAGTGAGATCCCTATTAGGATCGACCCCTTAACTTAGCCTAACCTATCACTAGTTCAAATACATTTTTAGGGTTCATAATATATGGTCTCTTGAGACATCATCATAAGAACTGACCATCAGAAAACTAATTTCCAAGTAAATAATCACGTACCTGAATCTTTTTTATATCGATACTTTTGGTATCCTGGTATTCCGGTTTATTACGAACGACTCATCAGCAAATATAAAAACCTTTGGATTTGTTCTCTTTAGGCACCGTTTCTCAACTTTATAGTTAAGATTAAGGATCAAAGAATACCCCAATATAAAGTTATCTAACGTCTTGAGGACGGTAACTTAGTCCAAAATTGGTTTTTCAATACGGCTTAGCTTGTGCGGTCTTTTAACTTCAAGCTTGAAAGGTTAGAACGACTTGAACAGTCGTTGATATGATATACTTGAACTTCAACCGAATCTAGTCTTCATATAACCCACTCACAACAAGTTTCGCAACCAAGCCACGTCGCTCAAGTCAGCACCGCATATTGGCGAACCGAAACCACTATTGCTTTAACGCTTTCATTTAGCTTCTCCGCCAGTGCCAGCTGGCTAAAATAACTTCAGTTGTTATTGGTGTCATTGTGTCTCTGACCAAAGTTGCTATTTATTGCGGACAACTAGTCGTGTTTTCGTCTTTATCCAAGTTAGCTTGCGTGTTTGTGTGCGTGCGCGTGTGTTTGCATTGGTTTGCGGTTTGTTAATGCCTGTCCTCGACGGTTTTCGGTTATTTTGCGACAACAAACAAATACAAATGACAGACGTTACTGCCCGGTTACAATATGCTTTACCGTTGTTGCTGCAGCTGTGCATTGCAACTCCTGATTGGAGTTGGAGCTGGAGCTTGTTTCACTCCAGCGACACTGGCCATGGCAAGCGTTCGGTTTCGATTTCGATTTCGCATGCAATTTGCGGTTCATTGAATCGGAAGTTTTCCCATTTAACTTAAGCCTCTTTAACAAACAATTCTATGACCAAAATTATTGTACACTTTGTATGCATATTATACACCGACCTTTATGTGTGTAAGTAGGTGCGCGGACAAGAAGGTGGAAATATGTTGTATACGTAGGTAGTACCGGCATTCATAAGCCTATATATGTATACAGTTATTCAGGTGTTCTGTTTCATTGCAGTCAGTTGCCCAATTCACTCACCTGGTTAAAAATACTAAAACTATTAAATATTCATGTGGAAGTCGTGCGAAAGCACACATTTGTACAGAGACATCGCAATGCTCGGTGAAATGCTTTAGTTCGGTTTTGTATGGTCTAAGCCAAAAATATGTTATTACTTATGTGTAATAATAATTATTATTATCCGTATTTCATTGTTTTTTTTTTTGCTAAAGAAAATGCAAAAAAGGAAGGCAAGGCAAAAGGTTACTTGGAAAGCAATCAACAAAAGCATTCTCTATGGGAGTCAGAAATTGTTTTTATCGACTTTAATGAGTACAAGCCCATAAGATGTAGACAACACATTGTATCCTATGTAAAAATTAATAGTGTTTCCATTTTAGGAACAAATGGCAACCCTTCGAGGAAAATACACCCTAGAAAAAAAAAACTTCATACATTTTATTTCTTGATCCTAAGTGGCCAGAAAGAACTCTTTTACATATGGTGCAAGCAGCTCACGACTTGCGGTCTTAGACCAAGTATCCTCTGGGTAGGCAAAGAACATTTGTTTGAAGGCGAGCTAAAGTGAGACGTCTAAACATCCTAGTCCAGGTTGTGCGCTGGGGTTCGGACCCGCAACGTAAAAAACGCCCCTAATGAAAACTGAACAACAGCCTCGTAAGAGAGACCCTCTTTTTATGACGACCATAGCAAATACATTAAGAATACTTATTTAAGGACAGGCACCTAGAATGTGTGGTCCCTAAATTGGGAACGTGCCGCTGCCGAGCTGGTTGATGTCCACGTAAGAGTGAAGGCTGACATCGCCGCCGCCCAAGAAATGCAATGGACGGGACAAGGACTGAGGCGAGTATGTCCTTGTGGAATTTACGACAGTGAGAATATAAAGGAGCGCCAATTCGGGGTGGGAGGGAGACTCCGTCGCCGAGTCCTGGTATTCAGCCCGGTGTATGAACTTCTAGAAAACATTCGCATCAAAGTGAAGTTCTTCAATATATAGATCTACAGCTCTAATATTAGGGCGAAGGTAACAGCCTTGAGCCGAGACTAATTAAGTGATACTTCTGCCCACTATCAAAGACTTCGTGATAAAATTAGTGTATCTGCCAAGTCACAGCAGAAGAGCGGGCAACCGGAAAGCTGACGAGCTGGCAAGAAAAGACAACTTAGCTACTATATCATCAGAATAGATATGGGTTGGAGCTCCGCTCTCTTTGTGCGTCCTGCCAATAAATAGCTCAACTTCACTGGAGCTTGGATACCGCTGGGTTAAAATTAGTTTTCGAGCCAAAATGGATCACAAGAGGTCTAGAGAGCTCTTCGTCCGCAGTTAGGTTAAAAATCGAATACGAATTGCAAAAGCTGCTTGGAAGAAGACATGGTGGAAGCATCGCAACACTTCCTTCTTTAATGTAGAGCCTTTTCACGATCAACGATTAAATACCTAGGAGATTAAAGCTCACAGCTTGCGGACATTCCAGTGTGCTACTATTTAAGACCAAGAACGATGCCCATAAAAATCTACCTTATAACCTGAGCTAGCCTATAATATGGAACTTGTAGATAGAAATTATTCTGAGAAGGTAAGTTTTGGTAAATGAACGTTATCGAACCACGATTATTCAGTTCCAAAAAATTTAATAACTAATTCTTGAAAGCAATACATTGACACACGAAAGTTAAGAACATATTACTTTCTTAATATAGGAAAACGAGGCCAGGTATTTAAGTAAGAACACGAAATCTTTTAAAAACACCGGAACCATTTCGGCAAAACTTTAGAAATATCTGAAAATAACCATATCCAATTCCAAAAGAACGAAAAATCAGTAATTTACAAGTAATCTGTACGTAAAAAATTTGTGTTTATTTAATAGTTCCTTTGACCTTTTTAGTCTATGTTATTCAAAGGAAACACAGGAAACATCAACTATCGAAGAAATTAGTTTCTGTAGACAAATAAAAATATAGAAATTTAAATAGTGACTATGACACGACTAGTTAGATATACTAGAAGAAATAATGATGCTTAATATAGGTAATGCACTTCTAGAATTGACTTCAAAGATTCTCTGTTTTAGTACTACTGAGACTATTGCTGAGCGAGTGTGAATTTGTGAAGTAATGGTAAAATGGGACTAGGTTTCGAGCTTACTTCATTCGAGCATTCTTTTTACATCCGAGAACAAGAAATAGTCGCTGAGAGCAAGATCTGGAGAATACGATGGATACAGAAGCAATTCGGAACGGAACGGAATATTTTTATCGTTTGCACTGACTTCTGATACGGTACATTGTATTGGTGAAACAGCACTTTATTTTTCGTCAAATGCGGACATTTTTAAGCGAATTCGTTCTTCAAACTATCCAATAACTCTATGTAATACTCAATAAAAATTATTCCACGCGTATTCCAAAATACAGGCGCCATAAGCTTGCCAGTCGACTGTTTCGTTTTTCAACCTTTTGGAACGGTTTCAACTTGTGCAGTCTACTTGGATGTCTGTTGATTTGACCTTGGAGTGAAATGATGAAGCCATGTTTCATCCACAAATACATCACATATCGACTCAAAAACTCCGGTTTATTACGTTTGAACATCTTCAAACACTGCTTCATTAACTCCTTATAAATATTAGGGAATAATATGACGTAAACGTTGAGTTGATATCTTTAGAGTCCTTGCTATCTCGAACAACTGCGCTTTACGATTAGCCAAAATTATTTTGTGAACTTTTTTGATGTTTTCATCGATAACAACTTCCTTTGGGCGTCCACTGCGTTCACCGTCCTTGATGCTCATTTCATCACGTATAAAACTACCATACCAATCCCTGATGATTGATTTTCCTGGGCTAATATGCGGAAACTCGTCATCAAGCCTAGTTGTTACTTTAACTGCTTTACTTTTTTCTCTTCAAAAAGCTTTTATTTTCGAACAGTATTCAATTTTTTCTTAAAAAAACTTCCTGTTTATTCTTAAATACGATATATTCGGAAAATTTATGACGAAATCAATTTACTGCGGCATACAAAAATCCAGCGTGTTCGCTGGTTATGACTTTTTTTCTACGCTCTAGCTTAAAAGCTTAAAGGAAGTTCAACTCTCCGTGCGACAGAACAAGTGAAGAAGAACTTACTTTGCTATAAACATAAAAATATAAAGAGAAGAAATGAACAATCATTCACATTCACTCTTGATGCCATTTTATTTACAATTTAAAATCACCCACATTATATTTGTTTATGCGGTGAAGCGGTTTTCATTTAATTCACCATCAAATCATTTATTTACAAACTCCGCCACTCAATCGCACTCACTCAGTTAAATCACATCAAAGCTAAGAATACGCTTAACAGCTTCGCAAATGGCTTCTCAATCGCGCTCAACACTTAACATTCCATACACAATTAAGTACAAGTGGAGATGCATCAATAAAAGGGCATAAACAACGCATTACGCATCCTCAAACCCACTCAGAGGCAACAACAACACAAAAAAGAAGAAGACCAACACCACAGCCATCACCGCCAAATAATCTGTCCTTAATGCCACCTCATTACTGTTAATTGATTTCAATTAAATCGGACACACAACGAGCTCCAATACAAGCTGTGAGCCGAACTGGCCAGCAGACGGACACACGACCGGCAGACAGCAGATAACGGTGCAGACAACGAAAACAACAAAACCAAATGGTTGTATTTAAGGCTACAGTAACCATTAATGACTACAACAAAAAGGAAAACAAAAACAAAAATAAAAACAAAAACAAGCCAACAAAAAAGACCGCTGTAAAAACAAACCAACACGAACAGGAAACCGGGAATGTTTATAAATAAAGCAAACATGATTTGGGATTGTGGCCAAGCAGGGTGTGGAAGGCGACAGTCTGTCATTGACTGGAAAGGCACGTAATGACGAAAAAGTGTTTGTGAACCGCAGTAGCAAACAAAAGTAAAAGGCTAAATTAAACTCAGCGCTTTTGGGAAAAGAGAAAAGGAGCGAGGCAAATTGTTTTTGTATTTATTTACTCAAATGGTCAGCAGTAAAAGCAACTCCTTTTTAGACGAACGCGCACTGTCTCTGCTGCTCTTAAGCAACTAGCTTCATGTTCTATAAGCAACCCGCGTCAGCGTCTTCTTTAACGATTCCCCACCTCACCAACTCTTCAGCTAAGTCTTTATCGCTTTTTGTGGCGTGCTTTTTGCGTGCCAACCTCATAAATTAGCGCATCCTTTCCACACCAAGTTTCCATTCCTTTGAGCTGCTTAACTTAATAAAAATATACTCCAACCATTTTATTTTTTTCTCTCTTCTTGCTTTAATTCGCACTTGCAACTTCTTTGGAGTCGTTCAAGTTGATTCTTGTGCACTTGTTCTTGTTTCCGTTTCCACATCCGATGCTTGCAGTGCCGTGGTTGTTGCTTTTTTGGTGTTGTTGCTGAAGTCAGCTCACTTACAGCTGCTGCTTTGAACTTCTTCGTGCAACATTTCTGCGAGTTTTCTTACGCCATGCCGTTTATTTGTTGTTGTTCTTATTGTTGGTGTTTTTGGTTTTGCTTGTTAAGTGCTGCGGCAAGATTTTTCGGATAAAAGTTAATTACAACTCATTGGTTTAATTTTTTGTGTAATCTTTGTTTTTCAAACTGTGCGAGCCACGAATGTGGTGGAAGAAGGAATTATATGTATGTGTGTGTGTTTATATGTTTAAGAACATTGAAACTTTTATGTAGTATTTGTAATTAGCCAAAGTGCAATTTACTTCATAATACGCGAGCTATTATGAACTCAACTTGTAAGTTTGATAGAGTTTTTAGGAAAACTTTTCGAGGATTGTTGGAAATATTTTTTAACACATATTCTGATTAATAATTTATAAATATAGTTATAACCATTATTAAAGAGAAATAGAAACACAACACCATATTTTTTTATTAACTACCAAGTTGACTAATTTGAAACAAATATAGGTTTTTTATAAAAAAAACCCTCGGCTGCGGTTATTCATAGCCAAATTTCATGAAAAAATGATATCGAAATTTTCTTAGCAATTCTCATTAACTTTGGAGTCTTCTAATTTCTGGGTCAAGGTTTTTCGGTATTAGTCTTAAACTCTGAGTTCTTTAAATTCATAAATATAGAAAAATTTCCAAGCCGAATGATATTTAAAATGAAATAATGAACATGATAGTGCCATTTATAGTGATTTCATATTTTCTTTTCTGAAATTCCGAAGTCTTTATCGGATTTTGTATAGTGTTCTAAGTATCTGAGTACCAAGCGTAAGTACCGAATTTTGACACACGGTAATCTACTATAACTACTTATGAGCCTAATATGACTTTGTACAATTCGATTTCTTTTGATCGGTATAGATAAATTCTTCCTCAGTTATTAATAAAATAAACAATATTGACATTAATGTTATTGTTTATCAAACATGTTCTAAACTATGCACCACCTTATGCAAACATTCTAGAGACAAAAAAGTATCAACACTATAATAAATCAATTTCCGTCCATTATTTATTCGTTTTGGTATTAATTAAACTATGCCATCTGGCGACGTCTTATTATTATGTCCACAACCTTTTCCACAAACAATAAGTTGTCGAGATTTTATAGAAATCAAATAAAACTTTTAACTTTTATAGAATGAGCCGGCATACATGCATATAGTATTAAACATTTTCAATCACATCTAATCGGCTACGAGGACGACATAGCATCATTGATCTCAGCCCGAGACACAGAAGAAGCTCTAAGAAAGGTCATGATTCCGACGTGAACATGGCTTGACACACATAACCTCCAGCAACCTCTCGTAATAAGCATGCACAGTACTAAGAATATTATAAGGACATAAAAAGATGTGAATTATCTAGACATAAGGCTGGACACCAGATTAATCTTCCGGGTACAAATCCAGCATGCCGCAGAAAAAACAGCGAAAATCACTTATCTTAGCAGACTAATGGCCAACATAGGAGGACCTAAACAAGAAAAAAGGAAGCTCTTAATGACAACTACCACTAGCGTCCTACTGTATGGAGCAGAAATTTGGTCAGACTTGCTAAAAAAGGATAATCTTACGTCGGTGTAGAGCTTCGCAGCCCACAGAGTTGCAGTGGTAATGTTCCCATTGACCTTCTAGCGCACGAAACGAAAAAGATGTGGGAGCTAATGAAATCAGGTGGAAATAACAAGAGTGCAATTGACCAAATAAAGAAAGGCACGACTCGCATGGCAACGAGGATGGGAGAATGAGAATCCCGGCAGATAGACAGCCAGACTTACATAAAAGAAATTTAAACTCATGGACAAGTCGCAAATTTGAAGAAGTCGATTTTTACACAACACAGCTACGGATTTGATTGGTTGAAAATTGTCAGTCAGATTGGTACTAGGCTTAGAAATTCCAAGATAATTACGCAAATTCACGTTTTTCGGTGAATAATTTACGTGATTTTCGCGCAAAACACGGTGTTTTCAGACAAAACCCATTTCTGATTTAATGACTTCCCCGACAAACAAAATTCTTGCCATTGGGGTGAGTCAAATCCACATGTGCTTCAGGAATTGTGGTATGACGGTATCATCGGAATATATTTCTTTTGAAATGAGAGAGTAAATGCGATTACCATCAATAGCGAGCGTTATAACCCGATGTTGAACGACTTTTTCGGATTTAAATGGAACCGAAGCGGACGAAGCGCTGCATCATGCTTCACATCCAAACATGGGGTACATTACTTGCAAAGTTTGGCGACTCGTTAGTTTCGTGAAATGGTCCCGTAAAATATTGTCAAAAGTCTTCGCGGCTAAGGCCATGCGATTAAACGCCTCTAGACTTTTTTTTCTCGGGTATGGTAAATCAAAGATTTAATTCAATCAAATAGTAACGCTCGAGGCACTCGAACAATCAGCGTACTAGAGCAATGGCATAAAATTATCTACATAAAAAAAACAGAACCGGTTTTAACCAATTTTGAGTATTTTATTCAAATTTAAATCATGATACTTTTTATGATAGTAGACCCTTTAAATAATTTTTTATTAGAAAAATCCTTCGAGTGCAAAAATATTTCGACACCATAAATTTCAGCACTATTTTTATGTGCTTGCTTTCAAACCCTTCACCAACCCATATTGCGGCCTCAATTCCAGGTGTAACCTCAGCATGAAGAAATATATACAAAATAACCAAAAACAAAAAAAAAAATCAAAGCGATCGAATGATTTGTCGGTTACACTTTAAAAGGCTGTTATTAATTAATAATTTTAACGGTTTTTTAATGAATGTACAGACTATGGGAAAATGCAAACTCCAAATAAATTAAATTTTTTCGAAATTTCGAATTAGTGTGCCTCTTAAGCTGTGTAGTACAGCTATAGTAAAACTTGTATGAAGCCTTACGTTTGTACATATATGTGTATATGTTAAGGCGTAAGTTCTACAGATGGGAAAATTTATACCGAAAGATTAAAATTTTTTCAAAAGAGAAGAAAATGATTTTAAATTGCTCACCATATGTACATTGCAAAACACTTTCATTTGGAAACAAAATGAAGTCGCAAGTAAAATATTACTCATACGCCATGTATCTCCTATTAAGAAAAATTGCTAAACTTTAACTATAAAAAGTTTTTAATGATATGCCATATTGATAAATAAGTAATTTTATAATTCGAGTAAATAAACTGATTTTTTTAATATTTAGACACATATTTCCTGATTAACTGTAGGAAAATAAGCTGGCAACAATGAAGTTACCAAGTAATAATAATAACAATAAGAATTCTATTAAAAGTTGTAAAAGTGTTAATAGTAAACAAGCAAAATTCGAAGTTTGTGGTGCAAAAATTTCAGACAAATAATTTATAATCTCCACAGAAGTGTCTTATAAGGTGCAAAATTCGAAGGAGTAAAAGGAAAGGAGAATGGTTGGCAAGGCGGATAGCAAAATATTTCGTAGTGTACAGTACTTTAGTACACACAGCTCATTGGCGTAGGGCGCTGATTGCGGCAATAAAAGTTTTAGAAAAAATTGCTAACAAATTGCAAAAAATGCTAGATTTGTGATGGGAAATTGTAAACATTTAAGCAGTGGCGTTGATCCCCTATACAGGCGCGAGCTACTGGGTGCTGTATAACTGACCAATTGCTGTTGTTGTTGTTAGGGTGAGACTATTTGTATTAATTTGTTTTTGTTACTTGCGGCTATTGTGTCGGGGGAAACGACTTAAAAACTTCGCAAAAGAGTAGAAACGATGAAAACGACGAAAAAAAGTGTGAATAAATGTCTTTGGAGGTATGATAGTGATAAAGAAGAAGAAGCATAAAAAGCACGTAGACAAAAACCGGCATGCCGCTATCAACTGGCCGGCTGCAGTAACAACAACAGCTTACCAAAACATAACAGCCGGCAGCCAAGCAAGCAGAGGCTATCGAGCGATTCGTGTGAATTCTTCAGCATCATTGAACGTCTTAAATCGATGCGAATGGATAGTAGGATTGGCGAGAAAATTGGCTTTATCACAGCGCCTGCATGCGGAGTGGCGAAGGCGGCAGATGTGAGCCAAGGCAAGTAAGCGATATGCAGCGGAGATAAAGAAAGCGGTAGTCGCCTTTTATTAGGCGCCTTTTTGGGTTCCATTTTATAATTTTTTTTTTGTTTTGCATTGTGTCTGCTGTGCGTTGGAGCATTCAGAGCTGCTAACAAAATTGGCACCATTTTTCTTCATTCTTTTGTAGCAACTTCTTTATTCATTGCATTTTTTGCTTTCTTCACTTGCAAAAGTTTTTAGCCAGCTAATCTGGCAACATTGAAAAAACAGCGCTGCAATGCGTAGAAAAAAAGTGGTGAAAAAATCACTGGCATATAAAATTGGCTGGGCGGCTTTTGTGGCTTTTGCACATGCAGTGTTGCTGTGTTGTTGTTGTGCTTGTGCTGCAGTTGTTGCTGCTGCTGCCGCTCACAAGCGTTCAATCAAAATCAAAGCGCGCAGCAAATGCCATTTAAAAAATGCAATTCAATCAATATTAAAAACACATGTACCTACAAATGTGCTGCACTCAAATGTGGCATGCAACAAGCCTTTAATTTTGACCGGCCAACCAGCCAACCAGTCGAGCGACCGAGCCAATCAACCAACTAAAAGCATATTTTTTTCACTTTACAACGCCGCCTGTGTTGGCATTGTTGTTTTCATTTAATTTAAAAATATTTTAACGCTACTGTAGCGGTCTATTGCCGTTTTCCCCCCGCATTTTTTCGCTGCATTTTTGCTTTTTGCTTTGATTGATTACGCTCCGGTTCGGTTTGCTGATCTCTTTTGGTGTTGATTTAACTTTGACCTCAGATATGTTTGCAATTAAATGCGATTGCCTTTGTATGTGCGCCCACACACACACATACATACATTTACACAATCGCATACACATACGAATACATGTGTGCGTGTATGTTGTGTTGAAAAATTTAGCGATTTTTTCAAACGCTTCGAATTAAATTTTTTGCATTTGCAATTCAAATTGCTTTGATATTATCTGTTATTTTGGCCAAATCGAATTTAAACACCAATTTCAATTTCGCATGAAAGTGTAAAAAACAAGGAATGCATACCAAATTTTTTAATTGAAAGTTTGCAATAAAAATCTAAGGAATTTTTCGATAAAATGTGTTATATTTACATAAGAAGAAGCGCCCCTCCATCATGTAACCCCTATGAATTTTAAAGTACTACTGCGATCAAATATTAAGGTATGATGATCATCGTGGTGAGGTGTGCTATGAATTCCTCCTGCTGGGCCAAATTATCAATAAAGAATATTATTTGAGCGACATGCGTCGTTTGTGGCAAAATATTCGTCTGAAACAGCCGGAATTATGGGTGAATAACTCTTAGTTCTTTCACCAAGATGACATACCATGTCGTACCGTGACTGGTTCAGCGCTAATTTTTCTAAAAACTCGACTCGTTGTTTCGTAACCACCGATTTTACCTGAATTGACTCTCTTTCTGGCTAAACAGCATACTCAAAAAGACAATGTTGAAACGCCGTTTTGACACGATTAAAGAGATAAAAGCGGAATAGATGAAGGTCGTGAATGTTATACCAGGCAAAAGTAATCTGAATGTTTCGAGAAAGAAAAAAAGGTTTGGCAAAAATGCGCTTTATACGATGGGAATTACTTTAAAGGGCATAAAAATTAATATGAATATAATTATAAATAAAGAATATACATTTTACAAAGAAATTCGTCGCACTTTTTATCACAGTAGGAAATTAGTAAATAGACGATATTGATATCATCGGCCTCAATACCCGCACCGTTAGTTCTACTTTCTGCAGACTGAACAAGGAAGCAACGCAAGTGGGTCTGGCAGTGAACGAGGGCAAGGCTACATATCTCCTGTCATCAAACAAACAGTCGTCGTACTCGCGACTTGACTCTAACGTCATTGTTGACAGTCATAACTTTGAAGTTGTAGATAATTTTGACTATTTAGGAACCGGTATTAACACCACCAACAATGTCAGCCTGGAAACCCAACGCAGGATTACTCTTGCCAACAGGTGCTCCTTCGGACTGAGTAGGCAATTGAGAAGTAAAGTCCTCTCTCGACGAACAAAAGCCAAACTCTATAAGTCGCTCATAATTCCCATCCTGCTATATGGTGCAGAGGCTTGGACGATGACAACAACTGATGAGTCGACGTTGCGAGTTTTCGAGAGAAAGGTTCTGCGAAAGATTTATGATCCTTTGCGCGTTGGCCACAGCGAATATCGCATTCGATGGAACGATGAGCTGTATGAGATATACGACGACATTGACATAGTTCAGCGAATTAAAAGACAGCGGTTACGCTGGCTAGGTCATGTCGTCCGAATGGACGAAAACACTCCAGCTCTGAAAGTATTCGACGCAGTACCCACCGGGGGAAGCAGAGGAAGAGGAAGACCTCCACTCCGTTGGAAAGACCAAGTGGAGAAGGACCTGGCTTCGCTTGGAATCTCCAATTGGCGCCACATAGCGAAAAGAAGAAATGACTGGCGCGCTGTTGTTAAGTCGGCTATAATCGCGTAAGCGGTGTCTACGCCAATAAAGAAGAAGAAGAACTAAATAGATAGCTACTCTCATTTGAGTAAAAAAGTGGGCATCTCGAATCCTGCCTTAAAAACTGAACGGTCGGGATAAAATGTTAGTAGGGCAACTATTTCATTGGAGGATATATTTGCCTGAACCTTTGCATTGGTCGGTATAATCTCCGAACAAATTGTCCAGACCGAGAGACTACAGCATATAGCTGCGTTAAAAACTGGCCGATCAAAGTTCTTGTAAGAAATCTTTTATATTTGTGAAGCGTATTATAGCGTTTTTTCTTGTTATAATCTTGCAACATGTTGTTCCAGAGTATAATAGTTTTGTTCGCCTAACGGTTGTATGTATTACCTAAAACTAATCGAGATATATATAAGGATATAGATATATTAATGTTCAGACATGTTGAAATCTGGGTAGGTGTCTGTCTGTAACTTGAGTAAAAACAGAGATATCTCTATGAAACTTTGTAGGTATATTCCTTAGTACAAAAAAAAATCACGAATTCGTAGAATCACTGACACACCCACAAAACGCCATGAGCACTAAAAGACGTACCTCCAAAATGGTATGAGATGGCTATAAAGAATCTGATGTAAAAACTAGAAGATATACGTGGCACCATCCACTTTTTGGTGAAATCACATATCTCGAGACTCGACCGACCAATTTCGACCAAATTTTTCAAATCGGACTAGAACCTCGCTTACTTCCCATATAAGGCAATTTTAAATTCCATTTGATTTTTTCACTTTCCAGTACATAAATCAATAGGTAATTAACAATGGGTTTTTCAATAGGGACGCTACAACGACCAACTCTTTTGCGAGTCAAAACTTACTACCGATATTCGGTGTCAGTGCCTTCAACTTTAAGAGCAGTGCGTCCAATTTATGGTCGTCATAATCGCCCTGCCAGATCAACAATTTAGCGTCTAATGGGAAAATTTGAATCCACGGGCACAGTACAAAATTTTCCCCTGCCAGTGAGACAAAGAATTGCCCGAAGTTCGAAAATATTCCTGCCACCAATGCATCAATTGAGGAAGGCCCAAATCAATCTCTCACACGTCGTTCCTAAGCGTTAGGCGTCGTTGTGGCGAATTTTGCGAAAAGATCTTGGCCTACATCCTTAAAAGATCAAACTGACGCAAAAATAGAAGCTACTTAATCACCAGAATTGTCATATATGAACTGGGTTGAGTAACAACTTGAAAATGGTCCGGATTTTTATTGAATAATCAACTTTAGCGATGAGGCTCATTTCTGGCTGAAAGGTTTCTTCAATAAGAGCTATATGCGTTAATGATCAGGCAGCAATTCACACGTACTCCATGAGCCACCATTGCATCTCGAAAAAATTTTTATGCGCTTTATGGGGCGGTGGCATCATTGGGCCGTACTTCTTCTGAGATGAACAAGCACACGATATTGTGAATTGAGCTACCGCCCAATAAAAACCGAATATTTTTGGCCCGAATTGGATGATACTCGTATGGACTTGGACTATATGTGATTCAAACAGGACGGCGCCACAAAGTGAATGTCACAATCAATTTATTGAAAGCCAAGTTTGGTAACGTATTATCTTACGAAGAGGCCCAATCGGCTGCCTCGGTCGTGCGGTTCGACGCCGTTAAACTATTTCCTATGAGGCTACGTCAGATTTATGGTCTATGCCAACAAGCCAGCGACGATTGACGAACTTCATATGAATCTCGAACGTCGAACCGATGTATGCTTGAAAACCGTCGAAAATTGGAGTTCCATACATAATGACATCAAATGTGCTTTCACAGGAATAAAGAATTTTATTGATATCCGAAACCGTTTTTTGTTTTATTAAAAAAAAAGACTTTTTTTACACTCTTATTGAAGAACACGTTACAACGGCATAAAATTTTTCACTAATAAATCTTTTAAAGTATGCCACCTTGTGTCCAAAAATTGTCCAAATTCAATATAAAAAAGTTCAAGCAGCTAAGTATCGAATATGTGGACCCCAGTATTTATAGTTGACTTTTGACTGAAAATATCTGTAGATGTATGGGGTATAAATTTAAAATACAGAGATAATCTTTTCTTGATAATAGTAACTCTGTGTACCAAAATTGGGTTGAATCGGGTCAATAACTCTTTGAGCCCCCATATAAAGGGTGATTTTTTAAGAGCTTGATAACTTTTTTTTTAAAAAAAAACGCATAAAATTTGCAAAATCTCATCGGTTCTTTATTTGAAACGTTAGATTGGTTCATGACATTTACTTTTTGAAGATAATTTCATTTAAATGTTGACCGCGGCTGCGTCTTAGGTGGTCCATTCGGAAAGTCCAATTTTGGGCAACTTTTTCGAGCATTTCGGCCGGAATAGCCCGAATTTCTTCGGAAATGTTGTCTTCCAAAGCTGGAATAGTTGCTGGCTTATTTCTGTAGACTTTAGACTTGACGTAGCCCCACAAAAAATAGTCTAAAGGCGTTAAATCGCATGATCTTGGTGGCCAACTTACGGGTCCATTTCTTGAGATGAATTGTTGTCCGAAGTTTTCCCTCAAAATGGCCATAGAATCGCGAGCTGTGTGGCATGTAGCGCCATCTTGTTGAAACCACATGTCAACCAAGTTCAGTTCTTCCATTTTTGGCAACAAAAGTTTGTTAGCATCGAACGATAGCGATCGCCATTCACCGTAACGTTGCGTCCAACAGCATCTTTGAAAAAATACGGTCCAATGATTCCACCAGCGTACAAACCACACCAAACAGTGCATTTTTCGGGATGCATGGGCAGTTCTTGAACGGCTTCTGGTTGCTCTTCACCCCAAATGCGGCAATTTTGCTTATTTACGTAGCCATTCAACCAGAAATGAGCCTCATCGCTGAACAAAACACGCGCGCGAAACACATTTCGAACCGAACACTGATTTTGGTAATAAAATTCAATGATTTGCAAGCGTTGCTCGTTAGTAAGTCTATTCATGATGAAATGTCAAAGCATACTGAGCATCACTGAGCATGTCTGAAATCCCACGTGATCTGTCAAATACTAATGCATGAAAATCCTAACCTCAAAAAAATCACCCGTTACTTAATATAAAGATATTCGAATTTTCATGTAACTTAAGGCTGGATATACCGGCCAATATTTAAGTTATTTCAATGAAAATTTTAGAACGTGTTTTACTAATTACAGATCTTTGTGCATAAATACAATTGAGTGAAAACATGGCCTAGCCCCCATATAACTCATATCAGGATTTTCAAACATCTGTGAGACTTTGTTCCATATGATTGGTGATTGTATATAAGGCACCTTAATGAAACCCAGGAAAAAATTTTTTTGTATGTGGCAGGATAATAGTTAATAGATAAAATCGCGTCGATACTACGCCAACTCCTACATACTGCATATCTGATTTTAGAATTTCTAACAAATCTTATGCCGAATATGTCGGTCAGTGTATAAGTTGTGTGTATAGAAATTCTTCAAATTCCGATCTTCTGGTTGACATTTAACGTCTGAAAGTATTTCCCTGGCTTTTATTCTTGGAAGTTGAAGTAGTATATAGTGTTCGGCTCGGTGTTGAAATAATTCATCAATTTTTAATACTGAGTTTAGGGTTAACAAAAAAATTTCCAATTTTTTATCTCAATTTTCGGATAAAAAATTTCGAATTCAATCCATTTGATATCAAAATAAGCGCAATTTGTATTTCTAATAAGAAAGTATCTCTTGTTCAGCTGAGACTGAAGCTTGCCTTTCCTTACGTTCTAACACTCTTCCAAGCATTTCGGAAATTATTGCCACCCTGTATCGGTAAACAAGAGTAGCAACAAAATCAATCGCAACACTTACGACAACAAACACACACCAGTACACCACTTTCTAACAAACCGAACTTTAATTGCAGTTAGAAGGGTTGCTGTGGGTGTCAGTGTTGGGTGTTGGCGCTTGAGCAAAGCTGGTTGAGCGTTTATTATTTGGAATTTACACATGCATAATTAATTATGATCAAAAATTTAGCACGCGCACACAACCAGAACACACTTGAAGATAACGTAACATATACATATACACCTATACATAAATATACATATGTGAGAGTACATTAGTTTGGTTGTGTGCCCGCATTTTAGGCAGACTTTGCCAGTTGTTTTCGGTTAAATATTTACAATTCGTGCCAAATTTGTATGCAAATCGCTTTTGGCTGCCACATCTCCATAAACAAAAACATCAAACAAACACATAAATATATGCACAAGTACATACATATATACAACAGAAAAGGGTGTTAAATGAAACTGAAAATACACTACTCCGAGTCCTTGCTCACCAAGGCTAATTTCCTCTCTAACACTTTGGCTATTGTGTTCATTCATATCAATGTAAGTGTGTGTTTGTTGTTCTGCAGTATATAAATCACAGCAAGGAACCAGCAACAATAGCTGAAGTGTATTATTTTGCCATATATAAGACAAATAGTTGTGTTTGCATAGAAAAGCGGAAAGGAGTAAATAGCTGTGACATGATGTCTGTCCATTGCTTCAAATGCCGAGAATTACATCGACTGTCAATTCAAGGTCTTTTGCAAGCATAAAGGGAAACAATTAATAGCGTAGGGGAGTTTGTCAATTTCAGATTTAAGGGGGCGCCACTGACAGTCAATGCCGCTGGCAATTTAATGGTATACATATATACCAATCGCTGTAAGAAACAATTCTCACATAGGAATACTCCGTGTACTAATACAAATACTAGTTCTATTTGGGGAATAAATTTAACTAGTAGGCAATGAACGTCTTAAGAGTCCTAAAAGCTAAAGGTCTTATTCTAGTTTAGAAATTTAAAAAAAGTAGTTTAAAAAATTTTGTGATACAAATAAATACTAAAAATATAATTATTCATTAGGCAACATAAAAAAGTCGAAGCTAAGCCTTCGCTGATTCTAAGCAAAAACAATTTTGTTACGCAAGAATTTCAAAAAAAAAAAAAAAAAAATCATAAAATTATTACAAGTAAACCTGCATTTTATTTATAAGATATTCACTAGTATAATGTAGGATCCAAGTTACTTAAGACTATGATTAGATTAAGTTATCGACAACGTAGGTTACTAGGGTCGCACCAAACAGTTACAGCACCGATACTTTAACGTTTCAAGAATTCCATCTTATACAATCACCAATCTCATGGAGTAAAGTCAGCCGGATGTTCAAAAATCTTTATATCAGGTATATAGTGCCTCAGTTGTTCGGAATAATCCCTATAACATTTCACGCATGCGCGATTTATCCGCTTTTTGACTCACTGTAAATCAGCTCGCTCTAATATACATACCCGTTCTTTATAAACCCAACTTAATATACATACATACATATTCAGGTATAATTGAACTTACATAACTGATCATGGGAAAATACATATATTCCGTACGTACCTGCAATTGAAATTAAAGATAAATATTAATTATATTTCTTAGATGTATATATAAAATAGGACTCTTTAGAAATATCGATATGACAAGTAAGGAAGATCTAAGTTCGGGTACAACCGAACATTGTATACTTTTGCAACTTGTAAGAATCAAAGCCAGGGAAATACCTTCAGGTATAAAACGTCAAACAGAGAATTTAATTAGTTTTATATATACATTAACTGTACTATATAACTTATACACTGACATAATTATATTTAACAAATGGAAGATGGGGTAGACACGATTTTATCTATTTTCCCCAGTCCCACATACTATTAACATGCCACATTCTAAAAAAATCAATAATATAGAGTAAAGTCAGCCAGTTGTTCGAAAATATTGATATTAGTTATATGGGGGCGAGGTCAAGTTTTCGTCCAATTTTAACTATTTTAAGCAGTAAGATACACTGTTATGAGTAAAACACACTATGCAATTTTCATTAAGATAACACAAATATTGGCCGATATATCCTCTATAAAGCCACCTCGAAGTTCGAAAATCTTTATATAAGGTATATGGGGGCTAAGGGAAGTATTAGTCCGATTCAACTCGTTTTTGACATACAGGCATACCATTATAAGAGAAGGATTATTCCTGAATTTCAATTATATATCTCATGTATTGACTGATATTTTCGATCAAAAGTCAACTATAGGTACTGGGGTCTAAATATTCGGAACCTAAGGGCTTGAACAGCTTTTGTTGAATTTAAATAATTTTTGGTCACAAGGTGACATACACTACAGAAATTATTTGTGAGATAGTGAAAGAACCATGTGAAATTTGCAATATGGGAAGTAGGCGTAGTTGCAGTCCGATTTTTTAACAGTACCAATATATGGGGAGTGAGCGGAGTTATCTTCTATACATTTTCACACCGTCGGTAGGAGTTCTTTGCTCAGCAAATTTGGTTTACTTTTTGAAAATTTTTCGCCTTAATAATTTTATATCTTAATTCAGTGCTTAAATATAGCACTTTATAAGTTTTCGGTTAATGGTGCTACTAACTCGTATTTTTTTTTGTATCAAGAAACAAAGAAACGCATACCAAGTTTCATCAAGATATATCAATTTTTACTCATGCTTACATACAGCTTGCATGGACGGACGGATAGACAGTCAATCGGATTTCAACTTTTCTCGTCATCCTGATCATTTGTATATATATAACAAACAAAACTATACTACACGGCCCGACATTCGAAGTGTAACCAATTAAAAAGGCCATAAATTCGGTTTGGAAAATTATTTTTATTTATTTTAAGGGGCTATACCAGTGTGACACTTTCAAAAAAAAAAAATTTTTATTTGGTTTTTCGATAGTCCATATTTCAAAAATATTCTGTGAAATCGGCAAGGTTGTTAATTTTTGATATTTTTCATTGTATAGGAAATATCTTTAAGTTTAATAAATATTTCAATTTGGCACCTCCGAAGACAGCCCATAACTTCGTTATTTTTCATAATTTTTGTGAAAAAAAACTTAAAATAAAGCTGAAAATATACCTTATTACGTTCAAAGAAGTACGAAATATTCAATCGCGTACTTTCTCTTACAAATCACGAAAATCGCCTAATACAAAATGTGTGAAAATAATCATAAATTCAGGACCAATTCACTTTTGCTCGATATGACCAGCTTTTGCCTTATCTATGGCCTTGAGACGATCAAAAAACGAATCACAAACTGCCCGAATGTGACTTGCCAATATTTTGGCCCACTCACGGACAACGGAATGCATCTCGGGACTGGCGTATTTTTTACTTCGGATCTTGCTCTCCGAAATGGCCAAGAGAGAATAATCAATTGGATTGGCATCTGGTGAATTCGAGAGCCCTTGTGTGGTCGTAATGAAGTTCGAAACGTTGTTTTTCAGCCATTCTTGGTTCACTCGCGCTTTGTGAGACGGTTCTGAGTCTTGTTGAAACGTCCATGATTTCCGACAGAAATGTTTGTTTGCCCACGGCTTCAAAGCAGTCTCCAGAGCACTTTCCCAATAATATGTCGCATTTACTTTGACGCCAGGCTCGATGAAAACAATCAACTGTAGAGCGCCAATCTGCGGTGACAGCGGCCCAAACCATTATTAGTGGCGGGTGCTGCATCCTGGTATGAACGGTCGGTCAAGTAAACCCTATCCTTTAGAGAGTTTGCGAATTGCTCAATTGGAAAAATTTTTTCCATTTTTTTTTTCATTTAAGACCAAAAAAACACTTATGTATGTATTTATGAAGCGATTTGAGCACTTTGTTTAGGCGGCTAATATCAATTCCAGTCGGTTCCCACAGTTCACAAAAAAGCCAAAGCTGGACTACAGTATCTGCTTTTTGAATCTATTTTATATTGTCACGTCCTGACAGTGGTTAGATCGAGATCGAGATCTAGTTATTGTCACAATAAAAAAATTGTTTAAAAACAACGAGATATTTTTCTAAAAAATTTGAATTATGCGCAAATTACTTTCTCAAATTTTAGTAAACATTCTAGATAGTAGAACACAACCTTAATTCAAAAACTTGAAATCAATAAAGAAGACCAATTAATTGAATAGCCAAGTCAAATAGTGCGAGAATATAATAATCTTCTGGCGCAATGCCATAAATCAACGCCACGCGAGTCGATCCACTTTACGCGCGGCTTACTAGCACACCAACTCAAAGCAACACCATATCGATATGTAATTATAACCTAAGCACACCGTTTCAGCAAAACATTATTCACTTCGAATCGCAACACACTGCGTATACGTAACCATATAAGTTCGTGTTAAAGCACTGCGCTGGTTAGCGTAGGGCACGGGCGTTAGGCACGGTAACGCCGGTCAGGTACCCACAAGCATAGCAATCGGATACCGATTTCTAATTGGTAGTAGTTATTGTGATAAATTTCCTTTAACTCCTTTGTTTTTTGTGCGCTACATTTTACACACAGCGATTTGATTACAGTTATATGTAGCTGTGGTTGTTGTTGTTGTTGTATTAGTCCACTCGGTTATCGCCATTGTTAGCGGCAAACGTTGGTGTTATTTTGCGGTTGTCTGCCATTGTCACTGTTATTTTTGCGGTTTACTAAACAAGCATTTACATGTGAGCGTGAGCACGTTCTCACACTTCCACACATACATACACACTAGTGTAAGTTAGGTCTGCCTTTGTTTGCTTAGGTATTGGCCGCGGCTTGTGCGGCTCAAATTACCACCATGCTCTGTTATCATTGTTTTTGTATCCGTCCATAAAAAATTCTAATGTTGTCGTTCAGCGGTAATACCGTTAGGAGGTGTATATGTAAGCGTGTTCGTAATATGATACTCAGCTCAGCTTGGAAAAAATCTTTCTTTCTTGTATAATCAGTTTGTTTCTTATAACTAATCGATTGGTTGCCTTAAATGGGTGTAAAGTTAATTAAGAGGAAGTTTCCAATTAGCGATAAAGTACAGCTTGTGCAAGAACTGAAGCCGCTCGACCTTCCCAAGCGGCAACGCTTCGCTATATGGGCTCTTGAAAAGCTCCAAAAAGATTCAACGATTCCGAGCCGAATTTTGTTGAGGCTCATTTCGGACTCAATGAGTATGTAAACAAGCAAAATTGGCGCATTTGAGGCGAAGAGCAACCCAAAGAGTTTCAAGAACTGCCATTTCATTCAGAAAGAACAACGGTTTGGTGTGGTTAGTGATCTGGTGAAATCATTGGTCCGTATTTCCGACAATTTGATGCCTGAAATTGAAGCTCGTGATCTCGGCAACATTTGGTTTCAACAAGAGGGCGTCACTTCCGACACATCGATTCTATGGATTTATTGAGAGCGCATCGGTGAGCAAATAATTTCACGTTTTGGGCCGGTCGTTTGGCCACTTTTCACTTGAGAAAAATGTTTGATATTAAATTTCCCATAGCCTCAACTGTCGAATCACAAATTTGTAAAGAAACTAAAGGTCTTGCGACAAAGTTTATTAATGTGTAACTTTGAACAGCTTGTATAGTCTGTTCAATACGCTACTCTCTAAAGCTTGGAGAAGCGACTACAGTTAATGAAATTGTATACCATCTGATAAAGTTTGATCCGGCCTTAACCCGCGAGCGTAAATCTAATACATAGATAAAAGTTTCTTTTCCGAGATTGGTACAATCATTTTTTATATTCATGTGATGTTTCATCTCCAGATGTGAATTACCTGTTTGTTTACGAAAAGTTTATCTGACGATTTTTACCTTGGAAAAAAATTAAGAAGTTTATTTTAAATTTTTTTGAATATAATCACAGCTACGGAATTTCCGAGAATAGTGTTTTCAGTAGACTCCCCTACTTTATCAAGAACACAAGTATTTAGCAACTCAAAACATTCAGTGAAGGTCATAAAGACATACAGAATCATCCATCCATCCAACTATGCTAATAACGATAACATCAAAAAATTTAAAGAAAAAGTGCTTGAATATCGTCGTTAGAAAAAGCAACAGTCGGCTAGATGGATTATGACGTCTGTGTTTTGAGATGCGCATGAAATAATTTTTGACTACTTTGAAAAAGGTAGGACCATCAACAACGACTATTATAAAGCATTGTTGGCTGTCTGAAGTACGAAATCGCAGAAAAACGGCCGCATTTGAAGAAAAAGAAAGTGCTGTTTCGTCTAAACTATGCAACGTGTCAGAAGTGGAAGTGGAAACAATGACAAAAATCCATGAATTGGACTTCGAATTACCTGTACAGGGTAGGCCATTTAAAGTTGACCCATTTGTTTCTAAAAAAAAAGAACAAAAGAAAACAATGTTTTTTTTTCATTTCAAAAATAATTTATTTTGGTCCAAGGGGATTTGTTTCAGCTAATATTTAAAAATTAGATCGCGTAAATGGGCACCTTTAGCTTTGACAGCTAAATGCACTCTTTTTTCGACATTTTCCATGACTTTGGCCAATGTTTCGGATGATATGGCGGCTGTTTCACGTCGAATGTTGGCTTTCAGTTGAGCTAAGGTCTTTGGCTTATTAGCGTATACCTTGGATTTCAAATAACCCCACAAATAAAAGTCTGGTGGCGTCAAATCTGGTGATCTCGGTGGCCAGTCAACATCACCATTTTTCGATATCAATCGCCCGGGGAAAAATGGTCGCAATAAATTGATTGTTGGTCGAGCTGTATGGCATGTAGCCCCGTCCTGTTGAAACCAGAAGTTATCCATGTCATTTTCGCGAATAATGGGTATCACAAAATCCGTTATCATGGCTCGATAACGCTCACCATTGACTGTTGTCGTGGCTCCATCATCGTCTTCGAAAAAATACGGTCCGATGATCATATTCGCGCAAACACCGCACCAAACTGTTACTTTTTGGTCGTAAAGAGGCTGTTCTTCAATTAATTGAGGATTTTCGGTGGCATAAAATCGGCAATTTTGCTTGTTTACGCCTCCATTCAACGAGAAATGTGCCTCGTCTGACATGATGAGTTTTCGCCAAAAGTCAAGTTCGTTTTCAGCCATTTCGATGGCCCATTTGCCAAAATTATGGCGTCGCGGATAATCAGCTGGGTTTAGTTTTTGTGCCATTTGAATTTTATATGGAAACATCTTCAAATCTTTATGAATTATGCGTCGGAGAGTGGTGCGAGAGATGTCTAATTCCTGAGAGCGGCGATAACTCGATGTCGATGGAGTCTCCTCAATACTGGCTCGTACAGCTTCGATATTTTCATCAGAACGTCTTGTGCGTTGTCTGGATGCATGACTGGCATTACTGAGATTACCGGTGTTCACAAATTTTGCGTATAAAGACTTAATTGTGTTCTTAACTGGAGCACTTTTCACTTTATTTTTTTGCGAAACGCACGTTGTTAACACAATTGAAAAGCTATTTTGAATATAAAGCTGAACAATTTCAGCGCGTTCTTTTGGAGTGTACTGTTCCATGGTATAAATTGTCTTCGAATGACGCTTCTAACGCGGTATGACATTAGCCGATTTGTCAGCGCTGTTAAAAGTTACAGCGTTGCCAGATGGGTCAACTTTAAATGGCCTACCCTGTACTTTCGCATAAAACATGTTCTTCAGATCTGGCCCCAGCGACTACTTCCTATTCTCATATCTCAAAAGAATGTTCGCTGTGAAGAAATTTTCGTTTAATGAAGAGGTAATCGCCGAAACTGAGGCTTAATTTGAAGTAAAGGATAAATTTACAAAAAAATTGTGTCGAAAAGTTGGAGGGTCGCTATGATAGTGTTAAAAGGAACTATGGTGAATATAAACACGAGTTCAGACAAAACAGTATGTTTTATTATGGAAAGTCGAGGACTTTTCAATTGATCTGCTATATATAGTATATAGCTGCCGCACTGGCTGACCGGTGAATATCGAGTGCTTTAAGAATCTTCTGTATTTGGGAAGAGTATATGTATTTCATCTTCAATGCAACCGCTGTTAATGGTTTTTTTGTTCAATCCAAATCAAATTTGTGTGATTTTTAGAATCGGTCATTCGGTGAGAATATTCGTTAAAGTAATGTCAAAAGTTTTACGTTCAGCTTGCTATCGTTTTGATCCTTCTATTAATCTGTATTTTAGGTTAATAAAATTACAGAATTCGCTAATAACAGAGCTAGAAATTTCCAAAAACATGTCTTGTACAAGGCAAATACTACGCTCATGAGTTTCCTAGATGGACATTCTAAGAACCACCTTGTTTAAACAACCCACACATTACTGAATGGGCAGCATCAGAAGTCATAGATAAAGAGTCTATTTTACTTTAATAAAAGCTGTAATAAAGTGCTACTTCAGAGATCTGTTAAACAATCTGTTCACATATCAGTAACCGCTACGTCTCTTAGTAACAATTGTTTTTTTAATACAATTGCGGAAAATTTTCTTATGTATTCAAAATTGTTTGAAATCAGTACATAATTAGCATATACATAGACACATATATATACGGACTTAAGTTTGCAATAAAAAATATATCAGCAGTAGGTTTAGGAAAAAATGCTGTGGCTTCATTAGGTGGCGCACAGTTTCCGAGCCACTGGTTATTTTAATCCAATCACGATGATGATATACACTAGTAAAAATAGTCGGTTTCCCCTTTTCGCCGCAATGTGAACCCCATGAAACAATAGCAACTACTTCATCATTACAAATTAATGGACCGCCTGAGTCGCCACGGCAGGCATCCGCATCCCATACACCTTGCTTGCCAGCACAAATCATCGTTTCATGAAAGTGATGCCGATAGAACATTCTACAATATTCCTGCGAGAATACCGTTAAATTGGCAACAATTGCATGTGCCGAATATGGACCACGCTATACGTTTAAAAGAAGAGTAAATTTATTAACTATTTGTATAGAAATAATGAATGTATGCGAGTACTCACAAAAAAGAGTTGACCCCAACCAAGGATTTGGCATGAGGTGCCCGGTTGCACCATTTTATTAGTCAAACCTATTATTTTAACGAAATCATTATCGTCGGGAAAATGGTGTACAAGCCGAAGGAGTGCGATATCGTGCTCTCCTTTGCGTTTAAAGTATTCGTGAGGCAAAACATCTCGCACCTTCATTTCAACGGTGGTCTGTAGTTTTTGAAAACGATTCGGTGCGCCAGCAACAACGACAAGACGATGCGGACGCGTGACGACCTTTCGACGACTAAAGCGTATAAGAGAATTGTATAAAATCAAAAAAGGGCCCAAACTCTCTCTCAACCACTCACTCAACAACACAATGCGCTGCGGTCATTATTAAATTGTCAGATATTATCGAGCCAACGCAGAAGTGATTATCGCCAAAGTAGGCAGTCGCCCGGGAGGTACGTATGGATACCACATATTTAGTAAGAGTATTCTTCAAAGGCTTGTAGCCACCAGCAATTAGCATGTGGTATTCGCCGCTGTCATACGTGATATTGGGCAGATCAGTCGGCAGCTCGAGCTCTTTGCTATGGTTGTGATAACCTCTGCCGTGTAGACCAAAGGCTTTTGGTACGCACAACAGCACCGGCAAGAGATGGTAGAAAATATGCAAAAGATCCAATAAAAGCACCATAGCCGTTTATTTTTTTAAATAACTTCCAGTTTTTTAATACAAAAATATGAATATATAATAGAAAGATTTACAAATATGCTACTTCGGAATTTTTTTTGTGTCATTAGAAAAAATAAAAGTCAAATGAATATGATGAACAGAACAGAGTGTCGTCTAGTTTTGACTGAACGAAATTTGTAGAAAAATAATTGTAAAGGCGCAATAACTCATATCATTTTTTGGTTCATTCAATTCAATGCTCGCCTCCGTATGCCGGTCTGCGCAGGCTAAAGTGACGTCACAACTGTAAGCATCTCTAAAATGGCTTCTTACGAACTTACAGTTTCCTCAAACATTTTCATTTGACTAGTTCTCGTGAGTACAAAAAGCTTGTAATGCTGTTTAGCGATAGTTTGACTTGAAAGTTCTAAATCAAACCACCAAACAAATAGTTTTAAACCCTAATAACAGACTCCCAGAGTACACTCGTAATTTGGAAGGAAACTTCATCGACACTTAAAAGACAAAAACAGTGCTGGGACGGATGATGAAGATTCCGAACCAACAATCTATTGTGATAAAGTTATCGTCCCACAACTCGTACAAGACGAGGTGAGGACAGCTCGAAGAAAACCACGAAACCCCACGGTTCGATTAATTACTGGCTGAGCCGACGACGAGGACCTTGAAAGCCATATGTTCCAGCTGCTAAGCATGATTCTGTCGTATGAATATATACCCAATGATTGGAATATATGAGTACCGTGCCGTATTCCTAAAAATGAAGACGCCGCAGTCTGCGCTAAATAACGCGAAATCAGCATTCTTACATTGTATATATGGTTCCATTCACATTGTAGTGTGGAAGACCATTGTTAATAAACTGATAGATCCTTATCAGTCAAGCTTTAGACCTGGCAAATCCACCATAGACCAGATTTTTACAAGTCAAATCCTGGAGAAGATTCCTTCGCAAACAGATCGACCTCGAGCACCACTTCTCGACGCGATGTCTAAATGGTGTCCTTGCAAATCTTATACTATTTTGCAGAATGACATCGAGCAAAACCATTAATTCCGACAAAATCGGAAAGAATGCCTCCTAGCCATTCGATACCATAAAATTTAGGCAGGGTGATTATCTCTAGTGCTTCGTCTTCAATAACTATCTATGTCTACTCTAAAAATACAATGCTACTGGAGTATTCAGATGATATTGACATGGTAGGCCTTTTTCCAGCCTATAAAAGAAAGCGAAACTTGTGGTGGTTGAGTACCTGGAGTCCACATACAAAGTTTTCTCGCATCTTTGAGTCTACGTCACTATTGGCAGCAATAAATTTAAAAAAGTGAAGGATTATAGCAACTATATAAACCTGGAGATCAAGCGCAGAAAAACTTTTCCCTAGAGGTGCTGTTTTGGGATCGGTAGAAAATTGGTTTATAAGTATTTTTTCATTCCCGTCCTATTCCCTCTTTCGACGAACAAAAATTAAGTTTTATAACGCTCTTGTCATTCCCGTTCTATTATATGGCATAGAAACTTAGATGATAACGAATCGAGATTAGAAACCACTTCTTGATGGTATCACACATGTTCCTTGGCATCCAGGGAGGGTTGGTGTTGCGGATTGGCGCAATCGGACGACAACAAAACCCTATTAATCGGTAATGACTAAGGTGTACAACAAAGTGCAAGGCTGTTAATTATTCCATTAGGGAGCGGCATCTACGGTTGAAATAATAAATAAGTGGGCATGGCACCGCCCTCAATTAATTGTAAAGATCTCCTAAACCATTTCAGATATAATAACCTAATTCGCTCAGAGCAAGTCTTTTTGGCATGCCTACCCATCTCGCGAAAATACTAAGAGAGCCCCAGATACCGAATATGTAGACCACTGTTTCTATTGGGAACTTTTTATCGAAAACAAAACGCCTATATGTGTATAGTATATGTCAAGAACGGATTGAATCGGATCAATAATTAGGCTGTATATACTAAATAGAAAGAGTTTCGAACTTCCACTTTTATACCGCATGCATCGGACAATGTGTGAATTATCTTAATACAATTGAGAGAGCGCGTTTTTCTAGTTACGGTGGTCTTTGTGCCTAAAATGCATAAACACGGGTGAAAACTTTCCCTAGACCCCACATAAGTAACAAATCTTATGCACCTGAAGGTGTTTACCTGACTTTAATTCTAGCAAGTTTCAAGAGCATGAAATATTCTTTTATTGCCGAACTTAGCCCCTTCTCACTTTTTTGGAACTGTCGCCCAACGTTTTGCTACCGATTCGTTAGTTACGTATCTAGCTTGGAGACCTTCAAAATAGTTTTCCAGCAATAAAAGCATTACTTGAGAACGAGTGAATGATTTACATGAAACGTCCATCTGGCATATGTGATATCTTCTTCAACAACTGATACAAATCAATAGTACAGCAAAACAAGAAGGGGAAAATTCGAACTTAAATATTCTACTGAGGAGTCTGTACTCGACTTTTTACTTTAAAGCCACTTTCGGATGTTTATAGGTCGAAACATTCGTAAAAAAATGTTCAATGAAGAAAATAAAATATAACATGGAACGCAGGCAAAGCAGTATGCAGCTAAGACCATAACCAGGGTGCATAGCCATGATCACCGCTTGCTATCCTGTACTCCTTAGCGTCTTCGTGCACCAACAGTACGGAAACCCCAAAAATTTACCGAGGAGTAGTATTCACTACGAATAAATCAAAAGCTTACAGCAACGTAGTAAACGGAATAAATCTTCACAGCATATAATAATTAGCCCTGAGGCCCTGAGGCTAAGTTATATAATAATTTCTATTTACAGTTGCCACATAAAGCACATAAATTTATATGAATTAATTTATTTTATTAGCAATAATATTCCCAGGAAAATTCCATACAAATTTTTTTTTTTATGTGAAGTTTAGTTAAATAGTATGTCTAATAATGTCTACATGCTCGAATCAAAAGATAAAGCTCACCCAGTTCGCACTCACATAAGCTATATATATGCATATGGATATATAGAATCATTTTAAGATATAAATGCACAGCATATATAATAACAAGTGTAGTATCTTTAGTGACTTTAATATATTTGCACAGCTTGCCCTTTTGATCCAATCACGATGATGATATACGCTAGCAAATACCGTTGGTTTCGTGTCTCTTCCACAATACGACCGCCAAGAAACAACACCGGCTATACGACCACCGCAAATCAGCGGACCACCCGCATCCCCACGACATGTGTTAACATCCCATGCGTCTGCCCTGCTGGCACACATCATTGTCTCATCAAATACATTTGGATAAAATTGATGGCAATAACTATAAGAAAACACAATCATAGCACCGTGTATAGCATCACCTGAGATGGGACCACGCTGTACCAAAAAAAAACAAACAGAAACCACAACAGAGTAGCGTTAATACTATAAACTCACAGTAATATGAATAGTATACACACATAAAACATTTGACCCCAACCAATGATCGTGCATATTGTGCCGTTTGGTATAATTCCATCGGAGAGGGGAATTACTCGAATAAAATCATTGTCGTCGCGAAAGCTGTCAGCAAGACGCAATAATGCTATATCGTGAGCACCATCTGGTACAAAGTCGTGATGTGGGATCACATCAAGTACTTTTATTTCGACTGTTCCTACGTACGGATTCAAACGATTTGGTGTACCACCAACTACCATAATACGATGACTACGCGTCACAATCTTGCGTCGACTAGAATTTTTGATGAAGAAATTTGTTAAATAACAGCAGTCGCTTATAGAGGCAAAACTCTACTCACTCGATAACACAATGCGCCGCAGTTAAAATTAGATCGTCCGATATGATTGAGCCCGCACAAATGTGATTATCTCCGAAGTATGCGGTCGCTCGGGCGGTGCGTATGGAAACGATGTTTCTTTGTAGCACAGTGTAAAACTTCCTATAGTTCTTTGGAGTATATCCATCCGAAACATCCATTTTATATTTTCTCTCCTTCTGCGATAAATACGATATGTTCATAGGTAATTTGAACTTTTTACTTGGAGGCTGATGATGGTAATAATCGTGATGGCTGCTGATGTTCTTAAGGCTGTGGACATTTTCGATGAGTAACAAATATAATGTGATACAACAGAGAATAGGCGAAAATTGCAGAGATGTCGACATTGATGCCACAAAAAAATTGATACATTGATAGACAAATAAAAAGTAAAAAAGTAAAATAGATTTGTAGATTCCATGGAACGGGTTAAAAGGTACACAGGGCATGGACGAAGTAATTGTTTATTTTAGAATTGAGTGAAGTCAGAAAAAAGAACGATAAAAAAATAAGAAAAAACGTAAACTTTGACTGCACTGGGGCTATAATATCCATCACAAGAGTATTTTTATAGCATACCAGGGTATAAAAATTTTCTCATTCTAATTTTAATTGGTCGTAATAAGCTATAGCGGTCCGATCGATATTCGGAGATTGTAGCGATACCTAGGAAAATAATCTCTGCCAAATTTGGTGAAGATAACTTTAACAAAAAAAAGAGTTATCCATACAAGGAGATGAGTTTGATCAAACAGTTGTATGACAGCTTTATGCTATAGTTGTCCGATATCGGCGGTACTGGCAAGATAGTAACTTCCTGTAAGAAAAAACGTCTTTATAGAATGATCAATCAAACTGAAGTTTTCCTAAGAGGTACTTTAATCTGTGAAGGGTTTTATAGTTTCAGAAGCTTTGTTTGATCGATCGGCCTGAGATCAAGCATGTACCATTTTCTTCAATGACTTTTTGCTACTTTAAAAGTAATTTCAAAATACCACTCTTATAGAAACCCTAGTTCCTATTACCAAGATTTTCACTAGCTTCTCTGGAGACGAATTTTTCAACAGCATAACGATTTTCTTTAAATATGAATAGGTAGCAAGCAATCTCTTGATATTAGATCCGGACTATAAGGAGGTTGCATAAAAACCTCACAACAAACCTCCTGAAGTTTCTGCCGAATCCTTTCTGACAATCAATTCTGACTAGATCCACTACATCCAGCACCAGAACGGAATTGTCGAAACCAAAATTGTGAGTATGTGATTATTACAGTATCAGAATCGTGATTTCGCCTTAATCGAAGAAGAATTGTAAAGTTTTTCTATTTTCTGATATCCATCTTTGGTGCTTGCTCGGGCAATATTTAGTCAAAGCAATTACAAAATTCTTTGAAAACTTTTTTTAGATACGAAATGACACCTTTCCAACACTATAAACATCGAGATTACTAAAGTATATATTGTATTCCTAAAGTATATACTGGAAACAAAACAAGAGAGAGGCCAAAATGTATGACCACGAAGAGCTTGCTAAGCTGGCCGACAGGGGTAATGCTCGAAAACTCTACGAAAAAATGCGGCGACTAACAGAAGGTTTCAAGACCGGAGCATATTCTCGTAGAACTCCCAGAGGTGATCTAGTGACTGATGCCCAGAGCATACTAAAATTATGGAGAGAACAATTCTCCAGCCTTCTGAATGGCAGTGAAAGCATAACACCAGGAGATGGCGAATCCAATTCCCCAATCGATGACGATGGAGCAGACGTTCCACTACCCGGCCATGAAGAAGTTCGAATAGCAATTACCCGCCTGAAGAACAACAAAGAGGCGGGGGCCGATGGATTGCCGGCCGAGCTATTCAAACAGGCCGGTGAAGAACTGATAAGGAGCATGCATCAGCTTCTTTGTAAAATATGATCGAACGAAAGCATGCCCAACGATTGGAATTTAAGTGTGCTCTGCCCAATCCATAAAAAGGGAGACTCCACAATCTGCGCCAATTACCGTGGGATAAGCCTCCTCAACGTCGCATATAAGGTTCTATCGAGCGTATTGTGTGAAAGATTAAAGCCCACCGTCAACAAACTGATTGGACCTTATCAGTGTGGCTTTAGACCTGGCAAATCAACAACCGACCAGATATTCACCATGCGCTAAATCTTGGAAAAGACCCGTGAAAGAAGAATCGACACACACCATCTCTTCGTCGATTTCAAAGCTGCTTTTGACAGCACGAAAAGGAGCTGCCTTTATGCGGCGATGTCTGAATTTGGTATCCCCGAAAAACTAATACGGCTGTGTAAACTGACGTTGAGCAGCACCAAAAGCTCCGCCAGGATCGGGAAGAACCTCTCCGAACCGTGCGATATCAAGGTTTCAGACAAAGCGACTTTCTATTTTGCAACGTTTTCAATCTACTGTTGGAGAAAATAATTCGAGCTTCAGCTCTACAGCACGAGAAGGCGCAATCTTTTATACATAAGAGTGTACAGTTGCTGGCGTACGTCGATGATGTCGATATCATTGGCCTCAACACCCACCCCGATAGTTCTACTTTTTCCAGAATGGAGAAGGCAACGTCACTGTTGACAGTCATAACTTCAAAGTCGTAGATAAATTCTTCTATCTTGCAACCGGCATTAACACCAACAACCTTAAAATTCAACGCAGAATAACTCTTGCCAACAAGTGCTACTTCGGACTGAATAGGCAATTGAGAAGTAAAGTCCTTTCTCGACCCAAACTCTATAACTAGGTCATTATTCCCGTCCTGCGTCCACGGAGAATACCGCATCCGATGGAACGATAAGCTCTATTAGATGTACGACGGCATTGACATAGTTCAGCGAAATAAAAAAAAAACGGCTTCGCCTGCTAGGTTATGTTGTCCAAATGGACGAAAATGCTCCAGCTCTGAAAGTATTCGCCGCAGTACAAGCGGGGGGAAGCAAATGAAGAGGAATACCTCTACTCCGTTGGAAAGACAAGGTGGAGAAGGACCTAGCTTCGTTTGCAGTCTCCAATTGGCGCCACCTTGGGAAAAGATGAAACGACTGGCGCGCTGTTGTTAACTCGGCTATAACTGCCTAAGGGTGTGTACGCCAGTAAAGAAGAAGATAACGGGTGGGCCATCTAACGTTTTAAATTTGAATTATCTATATTTCGACATTGGAAACGTCAAATACCATTCGGAAAGTGACAGATATTCAGTAAAAAGTCTAAAATTTACGAAATGGGTCGCTATTCACTATTCTACAGTTCGCAGATTGGGCAGAAGATCGTTTGACCGAGGATGGTCAATTTTACAGGAAAATCATCTTTTCGGACGAGGCTCATTTCCACCTCGATGGTTACGTTAACAAGCAGAATTGTCGCATTTGGGGCACAGAAAACCCGCACGTAATCGTCGGGAAGCCAATACACCCAGCACGAATCACTCCATCATCATCCGTACCATAGGATTTTGGACTGGTGAAATCATCGGCCTATTTTTCTTCGAAAATTAAGAAGGAACCGCCGTAACCATCAATGTGAGCGATATCGCGCAATGTTAACCGAATTTTTCTTCAAGCAAATTGAAGACGAAGACTTGGACAACATTTGGTTTCAGCAAGACGGCGCTACGTGCCATACAGCAAACGCTACACTCAATCATTTACGCCCTATCTTCGAAATTTGAAGTTTTATATGGCCCTATATATTGGAAAAATAATGGATTTATTTTTATTAGATCTTGGATTAACAGTCTAACCCCGTTACCTCCTTAAATTCCAAACCATGACCACTAATATACTACATATATACCACATAAATAAAGCAACCTTGTTATTTCGCATGGATTTAATAAGCTCTTATGAAGAATACAACAATACAAAATATATTAATATTAAAATTTTGAGTTCTTTCAACACTGATAAACGGCTTTGCCCTGCCATTACCGATTTAATCCATTTCAAATTGTAATATATATCCGTGTATAAACTTGGGGTTTCCTTCCGACCACAGCCAAGAGTCCAGGAAACAACAGCTACGAATTTGCCCCTACAAACAAGAGGTCCACCAGCATCGCCGGTGCATGGATCATGATCGAAACGACCTTGATAGCTAGCGCATAAATCACCCGGTGAGTAACGGGGATGAGCCTTTTTACAATGCTCCTCGGTAAAAAGCTGCAACCCAACGTGTGACACGCTACCCGCATACGGTCCACCCTGCAACAAACAAGCAATAGACGATGAGTAGAAATAAATCAAACAAACCGATACGAGTATATGGGCATCAACTTACGTAGTAAATTCTACCCCAACCGAGAACTATACAAACCTCACCATATGGCGGTGGACCTGTGGGTAGCGGCATAATTTGTACGCGCGCATTGAGTGTAATACGCGACTTCAATCGAAGCAATCCGATATCGTGAGTGCTGTGCAATGTGAAATTCCGATTTACAACAACTCTATCGACGGCCATAAGACGCGTAGTGTTACTATGCATTATGCGATTCGCCGTGCCAATCACAACAATTATTGTACGCGGACGTCGCGGAATTTTTGAAGGACTACTCACAAAAAAGTAAATAATCAAATTCTATAAAATATTTGTAGATTTTAAACAAAAATATACATACTAGACCATACACTGCGCCGCAGTGACTATCCAACGGTAACTGATAATGACGCCGGCACAATAATGATTATCACCAAAGTATTTGGTGGCGGTGCGTTGGCGCAGTGAGACCATGAAGCGGGTATAGTTTTGCACGCCCGGGGTGCGTTGGCCTCCGGCTACCAGAAATTTGTAATCTCCATCCGATGTTGAATTTACAATAAAGGCCTTAGATAACGGTGATGATTGCAGTAACACGAACACGTATAAATATATATTCACGCTAAACATTACGCGAAATATTGTATAAAATTTTTTAACAGATATAAGTAGAATGTAAATATTAGAAGAAATTTACACATGTCACGTGCCCTACACAGGGTGTACTGCATATTTTTTTTTATCGTTTATGATGAGTCTTAAATTTTTTTATTTTATTTTGAGTAATATAGTTTTTAACTTAAAACTTTCAATTGTGGTAGCGGAAAAAATCAACCAGCATTCGTTTGACTAATATGAGAGATAACTTTATAAACAGCGATTACAACAACAAAATATTTGAGTAGAAACAAGAGTAAGAACGCCTCTGCTGAGCTTCTTCTCAATTTAGAGAGGGGTGGCTAGAGGTGGCTTTGGTCCAGGAATGTGGTCGTGGGTAACGGGGTCGCTGCGCTGAAGTAACAATTAGCAGTGTAAGATCTGCGTTATTGGTGAAGAAAAGTATATTTTCCCACCTTGAATTCAGTCTTTCCACAGATGATCTGACGGTTGTGACAGTGAAGAGTGCCAATGATGAGTCTTTCCACTTGCATTATGCTATATGCCACACGGTTGAGAGGCACCAACGGGAGACCTAGAAAACTGTAGGGTGCTAAGCACACCGTCAATCTCTGACCATAAGTGCATCTACTTCTCCATTAGATCGGAGATTAGGATTAACCCAGGAATACAAACTGGGATCTCTACAGGCAGATACTATGAGCTATGATACTTAGAACTTGCAGGACTACAAGAAGTTGCAGGTTTTGTGTACTTTTGATAAAAAAAAATAAATAGTTCAAATATCAAATCATTGTCCTATCAATTGGCACAAAATGGTCGAAATTCGGATCTCTAGACTAAAATGCACCCTTAAATCGATTACCAAACATAATGTTATCGTTTTATTGTTATTAACATTATTAAAACCACATAAACAACAATGTCATGGTCGATATATCTGCAAAGCACACCTGAGAGCCAACACATTTTACTCACATATACATAGATACATATTTAGTATGAGTGTAGTAGATGCTTTTATGCAGTTTCTTGTCCAAAAACGATTCAGCAAAACTTCATAATTGCTTCAACACTCTGCTGGGCAAAACTGCTTGACGGTGTCCTTGCAACATGAGAGCAAGTACATTATTCAAATAGGTGTCTGTGTGCATGTGTGCGTTTTTGTAGAGCTACATTTTCTGACAGTTTATGCAAAATTCGCCCCCAAAATGGCAATTTGCAAATTTAATGGTGTAAACAAATTCAATCAATGCATGTAAACAATGACAGGCACCAGCAAAAACAACTGCCACTGCAGCGTTGCCAGCAATAACGTCAACAATAAACAACAACATGGCAATACGAGTAAGTGAGCGAAGGAGTAACCAGCAATAAAAACGAAACGGAAACGGAAGTGCAAGTGCAAGGCAAGAAACCGCAACGATGCAAGTATGACCGTTATACACACACCCACATACAAATACACAGATTACACAAAGTGTTCTCTGTGGCGTACACAGTGTGCGACATGTACTTAGCCACATTTGATAATATAAAATATTTATAGATTTCGTGTCCTACAGAGGATATATTAAGTTCACCGCGAGTCCTTCAAAACCTTCTTATACCATCTCGAACTTTTACTCAAGTTACCCAGACGAACAGACGGTCGGAGGAACAGACAGAGACTCACCCGTCTCGTCATCTCAACCATTAACATGTACATACAAGGTGTATTCCAAAGTAAACAGCATTAAAAAAAAAACACAGAACAAATGGTTTTTTCTGCAAATCAATTTATTTGATTCAAAATAGTCTAAAAAAGTTGCGTCTCTCATCTGAAAAATGTTACAAGTATTAGAACTCTGATGATTGGAAAAAGTTTATAGGTCTAGGATCAAAAGGTCGCGAGTGAACTTGGAAAAGTAAGAACATGAAGTTACGGTCGCACCTCGTTAAGCCTACATAGAAATTTTGAGGCGGTTTAAATATGGTGTGGGCTGTATCATCATACCGTTAGTGATATCCAGAAATTGAGGATAGAATGACGGACACTCTTACATTGACATTCTGGGTAATCATTTAGTTCCCTTTGTGGAAGATGTAGGTGCAGGTGTTTCGGACATCGTTTTCCAGCAGGACAATTATCCGAAGCACATCGCCCGGAAAACTAAAAACTGGTTTCAAAATAATGGATTTACAACGCCCAGTTGTCCACCGCAGTTTCCCGACTTTAACCCAACTGACCTGTTGTGGGGAGTACTAAAGAGATCGATTGCGGGTGAAACTGTCGCTCTTAATGAATTATGGGACAAGGTACAAAATACGTGGACTTCTATTTCTTCAGAAATCTGTAAAGCAATAGTTGATAAGACCGAGATTGACCGAGAAGAATAAAAGCCTTCATTGGTGCCAAAGGAGACTATACAAAATATTAATATCACTTTCTAAGGAAATATTTGCTAAGTCGCCAAATTTATCACAACAAATGATTTTTTCCCCCTTAATATAGATGAGGCCATATAGTACGGCCTTATCAGTCGTCCATAAGGGAAACCTAGAATTATAACTTTGAAGTTATTCTCGCGAGTAGTCAAAACTTTATAAAGGGTGGGCCATCTAACGTTTTAAATTAGAATTATCTATATTTCGGCATTGGACACATCAAATACCATTCGAAAAGTAACAGATATTCAGTAAAAAGTCTAAAATTTACGAAATGGGTCGCTATTCACCAGAAAAAAGCCGTCTACAGTTCGCAGATTGCGCAGAAGATCGTTTGACCGAGGATGGTCAATTTTACCGAAAAATCATGTTTTCGAACGAGGCCCATTTCCACCTCTATGGCTACGTTAACAAGCAGAATTGTCGCATTTGGGGCACGGAAAACCCGCACGTAATCGTCGAGAAGCCAATGCACCCAGCATAAATCACTATATGGTGCAGATTTTGGACTGGTGAAATCATCGGCCCATTTTTCTTCGAAAATGAAGAAGGAACCGCCGTAACTATCAATGGTGAGCGATATCGCGCAATGTTAACCGAATTTTTCTTCAAGCAAATGCAAGAGGAAGATTTGGACAACATTTGGTTTCAGCAGGACGGCGCTACGTGCCATACTGCAAACGCTACACTCAATCTTTTACGCCCTATCTTTAAATTTAAAATTTTATGGGGCCCACCCTATATATTGTTTACCCACTAAAAACAATACCAACCTCGGTATCCAATTTGGAATCAATTTTCCAATAGGAAATGAATTCATTGTCAACTTATCTGGAGATTAAGTGACCTCTCGATGAACAAAACTACCAAAAAGTCCGATTGGAAACCTAATTAATATAAAGACAAAGCTTGGAGAGTGGTAAATCGAACAAACAAATTATAAAAACAGGTAAGGAAGGGCTAAGTTCGAGATCATTAAGTGATCTCTCGAAGAACGAAACTACCAAAAAGTCCGATTGGAAACCTAATTAATATAAAGACAAAGCTTGGAGAGTGGTAAATCGAACAAACAAATTATAAAAACAAGTAAGAAAGGGCTAAGTTCGGGTGTCACCGAACATTTTATACTCTCGCATGATAAAGTGATAATCGAGATTTCATTATCCGTCATTTACATATTTTTTTTATTTTGCTGTAAAATTAATTAGAATTAAATTCTGAGAGATTTACCGATATTTTCGGTGAAAAATTAGGGTAGGTTAGGCATTGAGTTCTTCGTGTTCGATATCAGGGACCTTGAAAAGTTATAGTCCGATCACAACAATTTTTCCACAGGGGATACCTCAGCTCAGATATCGTCTTTGTGTAGAGTTTTATTCCGCTATCATCATTAGTTCCTAATGTATATATTATACAGAGAAGGCATCAGATGGAATTCAAAATAGCGTTATATTGGAAGAAGGCGTGGTTGTGAACCGATTTCACCCATATTTCGTACATGTCATTAGGGTGTTAAGAAAATATTATGTACCGAATTTCATTGAAATCGGTCGAGTAGTTCCTGAGGTATGGTTTTTGGTTCATAAGTGTGCGTGGCCACGCCCAATTTCAATTTTTAAAAAAAGCCTGGGTGCAGCTTCCTTCTGCCATTTCTTCCGTAAAATTTAGTGTTTCCGACGTTTTTTGTTAGTTGGTTAACGCACTTTTAGTGATTTTCAACATAACCTTTTTTTGGGTGGTGGGCGTGGTTATTATCCTATTTATTCCTTTTTTGAACTGTATATGGTGTTTTCTTAAGGAAACGACTCTATAGAGTTTGGTTGACATAGCTATAATAGTTTCCGAGATATGTACAAAAAACTTACTAGGGGCGGGGCTTCGCCCACTTTTCCAAAAAAATTACGTCCAAATATGCCCTTCCCTAATGCGATCCCTTCTGCCAAATTTCACTTTAATATCTTTATTTATGGCTTAGTTATGACACTTTATAGGTTTTCGGTTTCCACCATTTTGTGGGCGTGGCAGTGGGCCGATTTTGCCCATCTTCGAACTTAACCTTCTTATGGAGCCAAGAAATACGTGTACCAAGTTTCATCATGATATCTCAATTTTTACTCAAGTTACAGCTTGCAGGGACGGACGGACGGACGGACAGACATCCGGATTTCAACTCTACTCGTCACCCTGATCACTTTGGTATATATAACCCTATATCTAACTCTTTTAGTTTTAGGACTTACAAACAACCGTTATGTGAACAAAACTATAATACTCTCCTTAGCAACTTTGTTGCGAGAGTATAAAAAACAATTTCCTGCAAAATCAGTGAAGAGTCAATAACGTTGTTGTCGCTTTCAAAAAACCACAGAGAAAAGTTTAATCGAAATGAACAGAGAGTTGTGAACCAAAAACGATTTAAATATCAGAAAAACAGCAAAAGACTGAAAAATAAAGAGATCTAAAAAAAGATAAAAGAAAATTCGATTTATTGGCATTCACAATACAATATTTGGATAATATTGTTCCAAGGAGAGAATCGTTTAGGCACTGGATATAAAAATGTAATACTAATACCATAATCAGCGAATAAACTGGTCTAAACAAGTGTCGCAAACTGTATAATTCCTGTACAAATATCAATATTAATACTTAAATGCTACATATAACGGTGCATATGCATTCGAGCAATCTGCAAAACCTTTACCCCTGCAAACACCACGCCAATATAGTTAGTGGTATGGTGCCACAATCAGTGTTGTGGCATCAGTCTGGGTTGCAATAGTTAAATGGTCGATCAATCGTTATTGTTATTCACCTAGACCCTCCACCCGCTCACCCTCTGATTCGCATTGCATGTGAAAGTGTCCAGCTGCTGGTTGGGCTTTATTTTCTTGCTGTTGATTGTTTATCTGTTTGGGCCGAGACAAACCGATTTGCGCAGCACAAGTGGTGCAGCAGTGGAGAAGGATTGCAAGAGTAGTGCACTGAAGTTCATATATGTATATAGGTATATGTATATATGATTTCATGTGTTCCGAATACTTAACGCGTTGAGACTTTCATGCAAATGCAGTGAAATCGTACAAGTATGCGCTCATATATATTAGCACACATATTTATATAGGAGCCGGCAAGTAAGTGCATATGCTATAAAAGCATAAAAGTGTATAAGTGTGTTATTCTTTCACTGTGCCTCATATTCTTATTTACCAAAGTCGTTTAAAGCATTTCGCAATTTATGAATTCGTTGGAAAGAAAAAAAACACTGGGTCGATGGGTATAGATTTTCTTCAAAAATAATTACTGTTTTGAAAGAGAAAATCGGTGAATGCCGTCACTGAAGCAAATTAGATTAAGCAAAACATTTCCACTCAATTTTATGGGGATATAACTATGACATTTTGGAGAATGGAGTCATGTGTAGACTCACGACCTTCAGTCTTAGACCAAATATCCTCTGGATAGCCAAAGAACATCTGTTGGAAAGCGAGCTAAAGTGAAAAGGCGAGCTAATCCCTCCCCAGTGTTGTGTGCTGCGTTTGGGGCCCGCCAAGTAAAAAAAAGCCCCTATTGAAAAGAAAACAAAAACCTTGGACGAAATACCACCCTTTTGATTATGACCTTGGCAAACGTATTAAGGATTACCATTTAAAGGCATACACCTGGAATGTCCGATCCCTTAATTAAGACGGTGCCGTTGACCAGCTGGTTAATGTCCTCATTAGAGTAAAGGCTGACATCACCGCCGTCTAAGAAATGCGGTGGACGGGACAAGGACTGAGGCGAGTAGGTCTTGTAGCATTTACTACAGTGGCCACATAGGGGAGCGCAAATGTAGTGTGGAATTCGTGCTGGGAGAGAGAATCCACCACGACTCACAGAGTCCTGTCGTTTACCCCGGTGGATGAATGTTTAGCCACATTCCGTATCTTTAACATATTTCCCACGCACCGACACATGAGAAGGACGATGTAACTAAAGATGTATTCTATGAGCGCTTGCAGCGCACCTATGAGAGCTGTCCCCGCCTCGATGTCAACATTGTTCTTGGTGATGCCAGGGTGGATAAAGAAGGTAACTTTGGTCGTTAAATTCAGCCTTCATGATGAAACCTCCTCCAATGGGTTGAGGCTCATCGACTTCGCCGGGGCCCGAAATATGGTTATCTGTAGTACTAGATTCCAGCATCGAATAATTCATTAAGCTACCCGGCTGTCTCTGGTTAGATTCGGCCAGCAATCAGGTCGAACATATTGTGATAGACGGAAGACACGTCTCCAGTATTTTAAACGTGCGTACGTTCCCGAGTCCTAGCTTCTTACGTTCACGTTTATGAATAGAAAAGATTCAATATATAGAAGGTCACAAAAATATGACTTCATCACCACCACATAAAGTGTCAAAGTAAAAAATTATATTAAATAAAGTAAGCATAAATTTTGCTTAACAAATTGCATTCCCACTACTCAAAAGTAATAAAAGAAATTTGCGCCCACACATAGCAACACATATGAGTCACAACAACACGGCTGCCATGTGCACATTTGGTACCTCTACAACGTCTTAGAATGTAAAAAATCCAACAAGAAAACAAAATGAAAGAAAAAATTCACTCGCCAGTGTCTGCACTTGCAGTGATCAGCGATATGAAGCATGAAAAAGTTTAGGTCATAAATAATGTCGACGTCTGGAAGCAGGTCACACTTAGTATAACTTAACCAACTCAGCAGCACCTGTTTTGGCGTTTCGAAATGTCACTTCTGTTGTTTTTTTTTTGTGTGCTCCACCTCCCGCTGATGGTATCTCAAGCTGTCTTTAATTTGCTGCATATGAGTACTTCAGCAAGTACTGGTACATACACACATACCATAAGAACATAAGAGCATAAGAGCATGAATATTCCGTTACTTGAATACAAATATGTTTAGAAGGGTTGGAGAAGGAAAATATTAGTGTACACTGGGCGAAAATGATAAGTACGCCAAACTCTCTTAACTAGTCGTATGAAATAACGGGTGATTTTTTTGAGGTTAGGATTTTCATGCATTAGTATTTGACAGATCACGTGGGATTTCAGACATGGTGTCAAAGAGAAAGATGCTCAGTATGCTTTGACATTTCATCATGAATAGACTTACTAACGAGCAACGCTTGCAAATCATTGAATTTTATTACCAAAATCAGTGTTCGGTTCGAAATGTGTTTCGCGCTTTACGTCCGACAAATTTTGTTCAGCGATGAGGCTCATTTCTGGTTGAATGGCTACGTAAATAAGCAAAATTGCCGCATTTGGGGTGAAGAGCAACCAGAAGCCGTTCAAGAACTGCCCATGCATCCCGAAAAATGCACTGTTTGGTGTGGTTTGTACGCTGGTGGAATCATTGGACCGTATTTTTTCAAAGATGCTGTTGGACGCAACGTTACGGTGAATGGCGATCGCTATCGTTCGATGCTAACAAACTTTTTGTTGCCAAAAATGGAAGAACTGAACTTGGTTGACATGTGGTTTCAACAAGATGGCGCTACATGCCACACAGCTCGCGATTCTATGGCCATTTTGAGGGAAAACTTCGGACAACAATTCATCTCAAGAAATGGACCCGTAAGTTGGCCACCAAGATCATGCGATTTAACGCCTTTAGACTATTTTTTGTGGGGCTACGTCAAGTCTAAAGTCTACAGAAATAAGCCAGCAACTATTCCAGCTTTGGAAGACAACATTTCCGAAGAAATTCGGGCTATTCCGGCCGAAATGCTCGAAAAAGTTGCCCAAAATTGGACTTTCCGAATGGACCACCTAAGACGCAGCCGCGGTCAACATTTAAATGAAATTATCTTCAAAAAGTAAATGTCATGAACCAATCTAACGTTTCAAATAAAGAACCGATGAGATTTTGCAAATTTTATGCGTTTTTTTTTTTTTAAAAAGTTATCAAGCTCTTAAAAAATCACCCTTTATTAATGCGATAGAGAGTTTTCAGATTTCGAGAAATTCTCAAAAAGATAGCTGTCAAAGTAACCGTCGCTGTGTGTTTGACATTTTTGACACTTAAAAATTAATGTTACTCCAAAATAAAACCCTTTATTATTAAATTAAAATATTAAAAAAAACAACGATTTAAGAGTCTTCACAAAATTTTAGATTTTTTTAAAACTTTAAATTTTAATTTAATTTATTTATCTCACTTCAATGTCCCTCCCTAATGTGACAGTGCAGTCTCAGCCGTTTACGCCCAAACTACTTAAGTAAACTGCAGCAATCACCGCACCAGCACTCATTTTATAAGCGCCTATTTTTGGCCTCTGTTTTTAGGCTTGACGACACACATGGACCATTCAGTTATTTGAAGACATTTTTGTTGCCAAAGACTCGCATAAGTAGCATAGAGCTTTCAATATAACCAACATGTTGCCAACAAAAACCGAAAAAGAAGAGAAAATAAGAACAAAATTAAGTAGTTTCACTGATATCAGTGGCTTGCAACATGAGACTCAAGGAGCAACGTTGCGACTCATGCTTGTAATGCGTTTTGTCTACGCGTGTATGTGTGTGTGTGTTGTGCGAGCGCAGATTTATTTTCTTTTTATCAGCGCCATGCAGGCTGGACCTTGTAGTCACAGAGTATGCGGACGTAAGTAGACTTCTAAGAGATTTTTGTAGTTGCATGTGTGCATGTTTAGATAACTAAATAGCAACTGCATGTTTCAGTTGGAAAACATCTCTGTAATGTGTACATATAAGGACATTAATATCTCTTTAAGATGTACGTTTGGGATGGTAGTGTTTTTGATTTGACAAAACAATGTTCTATTCAACTATCAAATGAAATCCGATTCTATTGCTTTATAAAAAGTTCTTGTCTTTAAAGGAATACAAAAAATCGAAAATTTATACTATTTTTTGTCCTGCGGAACATTAAGTTATTCGAACCAAAGACTTGTAGGCAAAGATGCAAAAATTCCAATCCTTTTATAGAGAATTTAGTTTAACTTTTGTAATGGTCTGAATATTTCCAACATTGTACCAAGGCAGGATGGTTCTAAGAATGACTATTTTTAGAAAAACAGTTGGAATATTATCTCATTGCTTACCGGATATGCCTTCTTTATTTCAAAGTTCTGCTTGTGTAAGTAGAACCCTTACCTTATTTACCTATTTTTGACATTACATAACTTTTTCGGACTCATTCATATAAATTACGCCCAAACCGAATCGATAAAAACTATTTTCTAGATTGAAATAATCTTTTTTTATGTAAAGTTTGATCGCCATTGAACAATTAGAATGTGTTTGGCAGTTTTTCTTTGTACACGACGCGAAAAGTTTGTCTGGCAATTTTTTCCATGCAAAGTAGTGGAATTTTTGAAAATTATAAGTGAAATTATTTTGTATGAGAATATATGAGTATTTATGAACATAACTATGAAAATAGGTAGTAAAATCTAAATGAATTTAAACACGTGAACATTTGATTAAATCCAATAGAACCCGCTATTAGTCACCACACAAACGCTTTGGGGACGTTTGAGGTAAGATTAAACCTTATTTTGTTCAGATTCAAAAAGATCTTCAGAGTTACTCTGGGCAGCAAGACGGAGTGGAGCGATTCCACGCTGGAAATGCTGCTGGAAGACAGTACCATCCAGTGGTACACTGACGGCTCAAAAACACTGGAATGTATTGGGGCAGGTATTGCGGGACCGCGTACTAAGCTGTCCATACCAATGGGATGCTTTCCAAGTATCTTTCAGGCTGAAGTTTTTGCTATATGTCAGTGCGCAGAAGTCAACTTCTGCCGCAACTATCGCAACCAGCGCATAGCCATTCTCAGCGATAGTCAAGCGGCACTAAAAGCGATCTCATCATATGAGACCAAATCGCTTTTAGTTGAGGAATGCATTAAAAGGCTAAACCGTCTATCCTTATGCAACCGGATGCACCTAATCTGGGTGCCAGGGCATAAAGGAATAGAAGGAAATGAGAGGGCCAACGAACTGGCCCGCGCTGCGGCAGCATCCAAGATGATGGGACCAGAACCATGCATAGCGGTAGGATCCCACACTTAAGGAGCTGCTCCGCACGGAGGAGAGAATGGAGAGAGAACGGCATTGGCAGCAGGCAGCAAGTATGCGCAACGCGAAGCTGCTTCTAACTTCAGAACTAATTCACCTCCCCCGTGACAAATTCCGCCTCCTCGTCGCGATCTACATAGGACACTGCAAGCTCAGGAAGCACTTGTCCAACATGGGCATAGTCTCCTGTTCTGCGACCTGAAACAGGAAACACCAGCACACCTAATCCTGGATTGTGCACCAATCTGCGCAAGAAGGCTTAAGGCCCTGGATTCCATTTACATTAGCAGGGATCACATCACCTCAGTAGCGCCCGGCAAACTCCTGGAACTATTCAGGCTGCTTGAACTTTGGGAAGACATGTGATATAGGAGAGGGCACAATAGACCTTAAGTTGCGGTGCATTACCTCATTAATAATCTATCTATCTATTATTTTTTAACTTAATAAAAAGATCCATATTATCTGTGACCATTCAATAAAGACGTCTAAGTGTCATCACACAATATAATTAACATTTTTTTATCACTTGCATTACATGAATTGCACTTTCGCTTATTTTCAACACAATTTTTTTATGACTTCTTTGTTTTTCATACACAAAACGAAATCGGTCTCTTAACTAAAAGTAACCAAGCTATTTACATAAGTAGTCGGCTTTTTATGGCCAACGCGACCTTTTCAGGCCCGACAACTTTTAAGCCCAATCTGTTACACTTATCCGCATTTCATTTCTATTTGTTTGTATTATATAACTTTAAGTGTTTTGTGCTCGGCGTTTGAGTGTTTGTATACTCAGCCTCACCACCGCCAGCTCCAGCCCTACAGCCAAAGTCTAACCCACTGTCAACGCGTCGCATATTAATGGCTTAAACATGCATAAACTCTACTTAAGCCGCCGCGCACCATTGCGCCTTACAACAACAACAGCAGTAACAATAACATGAACTACCAAGAAGCTGCCACCCATTCCTTCTTTTCGCCGTATTCTGCATGCTCTGGCAACTTTTTGACAAAAAAAATACTGTATAAAAAAGTTACACGCAAAGAAAAATAAAGCGAGTGCGAGTGGGAATAAGCGAAGAAAAATTGAAATTATTTGTCCTGCGGGATTTTTTGCGGCTGCTACACTTGTTTGCATCCATACAACCCACACCAAGCCACGTGGAAATAAAGAAGGCAGAAACACTTGATGAGCCTGGCAGTAGCGCATGGATGTGAAGCGCAGCGAGGAACGTGTGGACGAACAAGTTGACTTTTTAACGCCACTCATTCGCATTTGCTGGTATTTATTTTTCGAATGTACTGCGCTGTGGTTGTATGCGTGTGTGTGTTTGCATGTATTTTTAACCGCCATTTATTCGGTTGGTTGGCTAACTGTGAATTTTTTGTTTTTGGTGTTCGGCCGGTTGACTGTTCCCTGGTTTACCGCGTTATTTGTCGCTTTGTCAAGCCATTTGGGAGTTGAGCAAAAGAAAAAACTTGCGAAAAAAATATGCAAAATAAACTCCCAAAATAATAAAAAAACACTTTTCATATTTTTCACGCCCGCTGACGGCGTATATTATTTTAACTCTATTAAAATAATATATATTATGACACTTTTACACAATTCAACGGGTATGCGTGTATATATAATAGTACCAAGTATGTTATGTATGAAGGTTGTATGTTTAAATTTATTGTTTGGAATACATTATGGTTAATTTTTCGAGTTCTTGGCAGGAGCAGGGTATTAAGCATTAATCTGTTAAGTTTTTGTATCTCTCACATGTTGCAAGTAGTAAAGTATAATATAGTAATTGTTGCTTTTTTTGTACTCTAACTTCATTGCTGTAATTGTTATAAGCTTAAGAGCGAACTTTAGTCTAGAAGAATAATAAGTAAATTTTCATAAAGTCCTTAAAAATATAGTGAAAAAATATATAGCATCTTCATCATAATGATTTCTACCCTGGAGGTCATTTGAAAAATGAATCAATAACGGATTATTGCTTACCACAAATATCACATATAAGAAACCACAAAAAAGCAGCTCCTCAAAAATAAGAGTCGGTTTCTTCACTATCGTCCGAGCCGATTTACACCCAAGATAACACAAGAGAGCTATAAAGTATTAAATTTCACCGCTCACATTTAAGTGAAAATCTATATCTTGGGACATACTGGATCGATTTCAAACAAATTCTGTATGTAATATTATCCTGACATTTCTATATTACAGTGTGAAAATTCTCCAAAAAACAAAAACCACGCATACTTTCCATACAACACAATTTTAAATTGATCCTTTCGCTTTTCAGTATACCAATGGTGCTCTCAAAATATTACATCCTACTTCCAAATACCACCGAAATCGGACAACAAGTTTTCAAGAACCCAGTATCTACATATGTATGTGGACGCGGAATGTATTTCTGACTTTCTCCCGAAAATAACGGTCAATATTGCATATTATTAAGATTTGGGGAAAATGTTCTTTGATAATTATATTTTCCTTTTGTCAAAAATGGGTTTATCGCATTAATACATAATTTCAAGCTTCTTACGTACAGCTGCCAACGAAATCAATAGTAGTCGGAAAGGCCGAAAGAACAGCTGGTACGATGAAGCCTGTCGTGTCGTAGTGGACAGAAACCAGACAATGTTGCGGTCGGAAAAGAGAAGCAAGACACGAAAAAAGCCTCATTCTACGAAAAGATGCGGCAACTAACGGAAAGTTTCACGACCGGAGTATACTTTTGTAGGACCCAATGTTGTGATCTAGTGGCTGATGTTCTAAGCAAGTTGAAGTTATGAGGCGAACACTTCTCAAGCCTGCTGAACGCCTGTGAAAGTGTAACATCTGGACGAGCTCTAAAAAGCTCACCGTGAACAAACTGATTGGACCTTATCAACGTGGCTTTAGACCGGGAAAATCCACTATCTACATGATTTTCATCATACGCCAAATCTTGGAAAATACCGATGAATGACAGAGAGACACACTTCAGCCGTCTTTGACAGCCCGAAAAGGAACTGTCTCTGTGCCGCTATGTCTGAATTTGGTATCCCAAAACTAATACGGATATGTAAGCTGGCATTGAGCAACGCCAAAAACTGCGTTAAGATCCGGAAGGACTTCTCCGAGCTCCGATCGTGTGACTTCTCCAATCTCTTGCTGAAGAAAATGATACGAGTTGCAGAACTAAATAAAGAATGTGCAATCTTCTATAAGAGTATACAGCTTCTGACGTATGTCTATGATATTGATATCATTGGCCTCAACATCCGAGCCGTTATTTCTGCTTTCTCCAGACTGGATATGGAAGCGAAGTAAATGGGTCTGGTAGTAAATGAGGACAAGACGAAATATCTCTTGTCATCAAACAAATAGTCCTCGCATTCGCGATTTGACTCACCCGTCTCTGTTGATAGTCAAAACCTTTGAAGGCTACCTTGAAATCAGCATCAGCGCCAAAAACAATATCAGCTTTGCAATCCAACTCAGAATCACTTTTTTTGGCCTGAGTAAGCAATTGAAAAGATAAGTCCTTTCTCGACCTGTTATACCCATTCTGCCGTATGGTACAGAGGCATGGACGATGACATCATCTGATGAGTCGGCGGAGTGTTCGAGAGAAAGTTTTTTGGAAGAATTATGGTACTTTGGACATTGACAACAGCGAATACCGCATTGGATGGAACGATGAGCTGATCGAGATGTACGGCGATATTGACATAATTCAGCGAATCAAGAGGCTGCGTCGGCTGAGTCACGTTGTCCGGATGGAAGAGAACACTACACTCAAATCTTCATGCAATAATTCGTTTAAAAATTACAAATTCTTCTAAACTGTTACTTTATCTAACAGTAGGTTTCGTCAATAGTTAAAATCGGAAGAATGCCCACAAATACATACTTATTTTAATAATAAGAATTAGGTGATGTGATTGTAAAGGCTCTGTTTCAAGCACTCTTAATTGTGGAATATAGTATATAGTAACTAAGAAAGAAAAAATCGCTTTCATCTTTAGAGAAAATATAAACCTTTAGTTCACAATAAAATTAGACTATACTTATGTCATATATATCTTAAAAATATTAATAATGCTATAATTTGTTTCTTTTTCAAACAGAAAATCCACAGATGTTCTTCTGCGCTCAATGCAAATATTAACTGAAATAATATTCATACCCAAACATAACATTTGCATTCAGTTTCAGCATTTTCAATAAAGCAATTTACAACAGCTTTCCAAAGCTTAAATCACAGCGGCAAGAACAACAGCAGCAGCAACATTTATTGAAATACGAAACAAGTGGCTGTTGCGAGGTCAGCAAAACAATATTACCATTGACCTTCGATTGTGCCGATTGTAATGATTGCTCGCTTTGCTTCGACGAAACCGAAATGTGTAAACGCCATTTCACAGGCAAGAGCTGAGGAAAACTTTTATCATAAATTTCGAAACAGCTGCCAAAAAAGGTGTCTGTTCGCGCCGAAGTAAAAGTGTGAAAGCGCCAGCACATATTTTTTCATAATTTCTTTTGTGGAGGGCTACAAGCTTTGCTCGTGGTTAAGGTCACCCATGTTGATAGCAACAGATATTCATATGAAAAGGATGTACTCGAGTTATGGCAAAAAAAGCAAATACCAATTTGGACAATCGAATTGCGTTATTGCACAGTTGAATGCGTAGTAATTTCACTTTTCTCGGTGGTAAAGAAAAGTTCAGGAAAATATTTGTAAAGTGTAATGTGTTTTTTTGGTTATTTGGTGGCGTCGTTCAAGCAATTTACTGCAGATGTTGGCTATGTAGACAATAAAGCTTTTCATAAGAGTGAAAGAGTGAGGTTGGAATTTCGGAATCAATACTTTAAGCATTGATCTTGGAATGTGGAAATATTTTACGACTTCATATTCATTAATATCCTTTGAAGTTTAAAAGACGAATAATTACCTCACAGGGTTTAAAAGCATAATTAACCTTCTGAAGGACAAATTCCGGTTACGTGTGGCATTTTACACCACACACACATTTCAGCAAAGGTAAACAACACTCTTAAGGACATAGACTAACATTATAATTGCCACTTAAGTGTTGGAAAAGAGGAAATATTTACAAAGACACTAATGAGAGTGAGTATGAACGATCCATAAAATTTTTAATTTATTCTAGAAAGGGCATAAACCTAATTTAGTTCGGTTTAATGACTAATTAAATGATGCTAAGGATGATAGGCCAATTTAGTTTCGATGCCAATCGAATATGAAAGCACAGAATTTACATGCTTATTTAATTTTTTCTCAATAACATAATTTATAAACTTTCATTTTAACCTAACACAATCCAAAATCCAAATTATTCCAAAACTTTGTACAGTCATGTTTCTGTTCGCAAAATGCAGATTTGCATGTCCGTTGAGTTAACTGAGGAAGAGTGGAGGCATTCCTTTTACGTGATGTTTTCCCACGATTGAGCTACATATTTGATTCAAAGTCACGTTTTATCAAAGCATACAATCGCACAATCGAAATTTATGCATCGATAAGGTGGTCCAAAAACTATTTGAAAATATTATTATTAAGAACGAAATGAAAATAACATTGAGATAAAGTTAACAAAATTTTAGAATATTAGGAGGTTTATAAATATGTTTTTACTCGTAAATAGAAAATGAAAACACAGCCGCTTAATAGGTATGATCTAATATATGGCAAACTTAAAAATCTGGAATCAGAATCACACAGTTTTAATTGGAAAATCATTCTATATAGGATCATTTACTGCTCCGGCAATACTGGCCTGAAGCTCTTGCGCCTGCATAACTCAAGAAAAGTTTTACCTCTTAATCAGTGGTATCAAGCTGGTTTGTTATCCGGCTTGCTTGAGAGGCTCGTAACAGAATCTTCCCTTAATTTTATTAGATTGGAAAAAGAGTCTGTACTCCGCTGTCCTCTTCCTAAAATGACCTTGGCAAGTTTTAGTCAACAATAGAAACTTGTGCGGTAGCAAGGGCCTTCTTCAAATGCCGTAAGGCTATAGTACAAGTACGAGTATACTAATATATATCTTTCGGACGCAAATTGCCAAAGCTATGTGGAAGAATCGGAGATAACATTATCTATAATAATCTTTAAGTGTTTAGCTTTTGCCATATTAGGGTTTCTTGATAGAGACACCTTAGGAGTACCTGGCGGAGTGGCTGGGATTGATATTCACCGCCTTAAAAAATGTTTGTAAGAGTCTGATGATCCATATCGGGGCATTTTGGGAATCAAAAAGCATCATTAGTTCGTTTTCTGATAAATAATCACAAAACTTTTTGTCCTTTCGTATCTGTGAAAAGCTTATTTACGAGCTTTGGCACCACCATACGGTATAAAATTTATAAGTATGTATACATATACATTAATTTGTGGTTAGGAAAATCGATATCTCCGGGTATTTAACATTTTGCATATTATACTAATATTTTCATTTCCCAAAAGATTATTATCTTCCAAATGGCGTATAAAGAAGTCCGTAAATTATTGGGAAGACCTTTATTTCAAGTAAGTATGAATTGTGTAACTTCAAACTTAAGTACTTAAGCTAAATACTTGAACAAACTGTGAGATGTGCATTGCGTCAATTTGTACTGAAATCCACAGAAATGATACGGAAAAAATATATTTTGAAAGTAAGCTTAAACTAAAACCTTAAACCTTACTCACCAGAAGATTAATCTTAAATCTAAACAATTGCAGAAACAAAAACGTAAGAAGAAACATGTTCTCTTCAGCCAAATCAAAATATTAATTAACCCTGACTTGAACTTTATCAATTCTATATCTTAATAACATATCTAACAAACTATTTAAAACCTGTCACAATACATTACAAGTAAACACTACAATGTTGAGACTTGATATCCTCATAGAAAAGCTCATGCCGTTATCGAGATACCACAGACTAGAGTACAATTCTCAGTTGTAATTAAAATTGCAATCATATTGCAGCGAGTAATAACAGAAAATATAAACTAAATGACTAAAAGTAAAAGAAAACATAGCATAATAACGACAGCCATGCACTCGAGCATTTCTTTCCGCAATTATTTTCCTAGTCCGCCTTCCTATTACTTTGTTCTCGAAATAACCTTATTATCATCAGCGGTTTCGCGATTATTCTCATTACATTTATCTACGTATGCCAAGTGGAAAAGTAATTTTCTCTGCGACAAAGTGGACAAATGACAGAAGGCAATGGAAAAGAGGCAAAAAATAATCGTAATGACTTGCTGTGATGAGCGTCTACGTGAATGTGAATACAAAGACTTTTTCAGCTAATAGATCAAACATAAAGCTAGAATATATACATATATATACATTAGGGTTGTTAGTGCGTATTTTTCATACAATAACAGTTTAACCTTTCAAGACTATACCCTTAAGAGAATTCGTCAAAAATTTAGTTATTTTAGAGGTATAGCTATTTTAGTGACACGACATCCAAAGCGGCACATTCAATCCGACATTTAGCTTTTGTTTTTATTTCTTGAGTTCTACTTAACTGATTTACTCCAAACTTGGTATAAGTCTACTCTGCAGCTGAGTATATTTTGTCTTTATCGAGTTTCCTGGCAGTCTGAGGAGATTGACATATGGACGCATCAGGTCATTGCAACGCTCATAATATAACGGCCTACTGAGCGTACTATTCGCAACACCATCACCCATCTTGAGGCCTAAAGCTCATTATTGGATAATATTCGAGCAAATAAACCACATCCAGTACACAGTGAAGAAAATATAGCAGTCGTAGCTGAGCGTCCATTCGAAGCTACATCGCTTTGCTGTATGGTCTCTTGAAACGGTCCAACAAGATCCGAGGTTTTCGAGCCAAATTTTGTTCAGCGCTGAGGTCCATTTCTGGCTCAATGGATATGTAAACAAGCAAACTTGCCACATTTGGGACGAAAAGAGATTCCAGAGCTGCCATTTCATCCAGAAAAAACAACGGTTTGGTGTGGTTTGCGGGCCGGTGGAATAATCGACCCATATTTCTTCAAAAATGATGCCGGTGAGAAGGTGACCATCATTATCGAACGTCATTGCGCCATGATAACCGTCAATTCGAGGCATGAAAATTAAGCTCGTGATCTCGATGACATTTCGTTTCAACAAGACGACGCCACTTTCCACATATCGCATCAATCAATGGGTTTATTGAGAGAACTCTGCGGTGAGCATATAATTTCACGTTTTGAGTCGGTCGATTGGCCAACATGAATGTGTTATTTCACACCGTTAGTCTTTCTGTGGGGATATATAATACTCGTATAAAGTCTTTGGAGAATCGATTCGATTCCGACCTTGGTGCGAAACATCCAGTTACCAGTCGAAATGCTTGAATGAGTCATCGAAAATTGGACTCAACGGATGGATCATCGGGATGTAGCCACGGCTGGCATTTGAAAAATTCTTCAAATAATAAATCACAGAAATGTTCTTTCAAATGATATTGAGAGTTCCCCATCAAATTAAGAGTTTCTGTTTTTTTTTCTTTAAAACAGTAGAAAACCTCGAAATAGATCACTCTTTATATAGAGGACATATGTAGTTTGAAAGTTTTACATAAGTGGGTGTGGTCCTGCCCTCCAGCAAGTTTAAAGTACATACCTTACGAACCACTGACGCTATATCGACCCTCATATTGAGTGAAAATTTATCATAACCACGCCCACTATACATAAAAGGGTTATGTTGTGAACTACTAAAAGTACGATAACTCGATATAAAAGTTGATATTCGGTATGCAACGATTATTTCTTGGTCAAATTTGGTTTTGCAATACATAAATGAAGACATCGGCAACCAAAATTGCAAAAATATTGCCTCTTACACAAATATTGCTGGATTATAAATTTGCGTAGGCCCTATGTTCCACCTAAGAACCACGGGAAAAATATACATATATATATAAATTTGTGAGTGCCCTGGTACCGAATATGTGACTTCGGTACCCGTGTGTATCGATCAATATGTGTGATATATTCATGATATTCAGAGAACTTACTTTCCTGGTAACAACATCTAAATCGGGCCAATACCTGCCCTAGCCCTATATATCTAATAAAAGAATTTTAAACTATCGTTAACGGGTTAGCAAAATTTAGTAACGAACTGCCTTTTTCGAAAATACATATTTATAACACGTTTTCAGGGTACTGCGGCTTTCGTATATTTTTTCAAACTTTACCTATGTATAATATTGCTCGCAAGACTTTTCTAAAGAATTTCATCAAGTTTTTCAATTTCAATATCAATCGTTTATTTTGATTTCAAGAATTTTTTTTACCCTCTATGTACAATTCAATCTGTTCCAAAAAATCGACAAATCGATTCTACGAAATTTGTTTTTGTTCTTGGCTGAATAACATCAAATAGAAATAGTTTCTGGCATCGATGTCGACTATATTACTACAACTCTCGCCAATTCTCTGTTGTACTACATTATTTTTGCTACTCGCACAAAATGTTCACAGCCTTAGGAACGTCTGCCTTTATAACAACCATAATATCACTCAATCAAATAGGCCGAACTTGAATTTTCCATTGTTAAACGGAACTGAGAGGTTCAAAAGACTTCAACTTTTCAAGCACATCGTATCTATACGTACCTCCCGAGCGACCGCATTCTTCGGAGACAATCACATTTGTACTGGCTCAATCATATCCAGCAATTTAATATTAACCTCGGCGCATTGTGTTATTGAGTGAGTAGAGTGTTACCTGTACCAGTGAGTGCTCATATTATTGTAGCTCATTTCATTTATATAAAATCTCTACCACAAACTCTAGTCGTCGTAAAATTATTACGCGAACACATCGTCTTGTCGTGGTTGCAGGGGCGCCAAATCGTTTAGTTAGGTCAAAGAGAACGCTTGAAATGAAAGTACTCCAAGTGATGCCTCACAAAGAATTTATACCAGCAGGTGCTCACGATATAGCATTATTGCGTATCGCTAAAAGTTTTCCTGACGACAATGACTTCATCAAGGTAATACCCCTCAATGATGAGATTATACCAAATGGAACAAAGTGCAGCATCCTTGGTTGGGGTCAACTATTTTATGTGTGTACTTACTTTTTTTCTGAATCGTACCCAAATGTATGGAAATATTATTGATTAAATTTTATTCCTACAGCGCGGTCCCTACGCAGCTGCAACAGTAAATGCTGTTTTAACGGTATTTTCGTATGATTATTGTCAAAAATTTTATCCCGATGTATTTGATGAGACGATGATGTGTGCCGGCAAGACAGACCCATGGGATTTGAACGCCTGTCGTGGAGACGCGGGGGGTCCACTAATTTGTGGTGATTTTGTGGCGGCTGTTGTTTCTTGGAGTTCATACTGTGGTGAAATTCGCAAACCAACTCTTTTTACCAGTGTACATCATCATCTCGCTTGGATCCGAAAGACGGGAGCAGGCGGTGCAACAATAGTAAAAGCAATTAAATCGGTGGATTTGTTTTTATACACACTATCCATACATATCTATTTTTGAGAATCGCTTTTGACACCTATGTTTGGTTCTGGGAGTTGTAGAAGTTTTATAAATTACTGTAAAACAGTTGATAATACTTTATGTAAAGAGTTAGCTTATTTTTGTTGTCTATAGACATTTGATGGTTTCTATAAAACGGTTAAAGTCTCAATAAAACTTATATTTATGAGGGAGTTCCGATAAGTTTTAAACTCACCGCCCAACGCCGTCACTATCACAAAGGATATTCGTGGTTACTGTCTGAAAGCGAAATTTTCGTCAGTTTTCAAACAAATAGAAAAGTGGAATATAAGTGGAAGACTCGTTTCGTGCTTTTGGAAAAAATGGTGTAAAAACGACCGTCAAAAACTTGTGATTTTCAAAGGGGTACTAGTCGGTTTTTGATGAGCCAAACCCGTGTACTGGGGATACGCTATTAGGAAATCTATTTTGCAAAACTCCACAGAAATCATTTTTCTGTCCGGTTGGAGCATCGCATGGTCATGTCTGCGTTGTTAAAAGGAAAATATATTGGCATATAAATCATCATACTTTTTTAAATCATTTATCTTTTGTAGCGTACTCTGTACATTTGTTCACGAAGGAAAGAATCGAGGGACACCAAAACAGCGCAACAAGCTGAGCTTTGTTCACCAAGTATCAATTTCTCTTCCCACAATTTCTAAACCAGTTATACAAAATTGTAGGACGGTCTTCTTTCGAGCTCTTGAATTCAACAGTCTTCTTGTACAATAGACGGTTGAATTTCGTTGGAAAACATCACCTATTACTAATTTTCAAAGCACATTCAGAAGGAAACCGATTAAATGTTCTTCCAGAATCGTCAGTTCAACGAATCTATTCAGAATATTACAAGTTTAAGCAGTGTTAACTAACAGCAAACTGACAGACTATATCAGCATATCGAAAAGTAGCTATCAGAGTGTCATTCAACATGAAAGTTTTCTCTACTAGAGTTCATACAAGAACTTGATTTTGGTCGGTAAGTTCGTACGGCAGTTACACTCCCATGCTATAATGATACGATCTGCAATTTTTTTGGATTATTGTAGCCTTTCTTTGGCCCATGAAATAAAACAGTTTTCCTTATAAATTTGATCGATCGGTATGTATGGCAGCTATATTACTATAGTGGTCCGATATTGGCGATACCCACAGATGATCAGCTGCTTGGGGAGAAAAAGACGTATGCAAAATTTAGGTCGATATCATAAAAACTGAGGGAGTAATACACATTCAATTAAGGATTATATATTAGAATTATTCATAGTGCTCGATAGACGAACATGGCTAAATCAACTCAGCTCACTATGCTGGTCATACTTAACTTATGACCTGAAAAAAAATTTCGCATTAAAAATTTATCAACTGATTCTAGTTAATTTGGGCACGCTGAATTCAAATCTGTAATGAGTTTGTCTCGATCAGCTCTAGTTTTCATGATATAGCTTTTTTATTTTTTTTTTCAGGTCATAAGTGGAGGGTATAAAAAAGCTATATCATGAAAACTAGAGCAGAAGAAACAAATAAATAAGGGCTCAAATTGGGTGCAAACGAATATTTTATACGCTTGCAACTTGCAAGGACCAAAGCCGAAGAAATACCTTCAGGTGTTGGCATGTAGGTAATATAAACTCTACTATAAGGCAAAAGTGAATATATTGAGTTTATGTGGAATTATCATTATATTAGCGATGTGAGGTTTAGATCAAGGTCTAAACCAACTCCATTCGTATCCACCTGTCCATTAACATAATTTTATAATACAAGGAGCGTTCCAAAGTAAACAGGACTTAAAAAAAAACAGAAGAAATGGTTTTTTCGGCTTTTTGCACGGTCCAAAATCATGTCGAACGAGTGTTTTAGCTTGTCGGCTGGTAGAGCCGCCAGTATGCCGGTGCAAGCCTTTTGAATGGCCTCTAAGTCTGCATAACGCTTTCCTTTCATGGGCAAATGCATTTTCCCGAAAAGGAAGAAGTCGCACGGCGCCATAACAGGTGAATACGGGGAGGGGTTATTTGTTAAAATGTGATTTTTGGTCAAATAATCGTCCTTCGAGTGTTGGATTCTGAGCAATTTTTGGTCGTCAGTCAATTTGAACATAATAAACGATATATATGTATGGGCATATAATATATGTAAAGGCAACAAGATCGAAAATCTCATATTATGTACATATATGGGAGATGAGTGAAATATTGGCCCGATTTTATCTATTTCTGAAATCACTAGATATTATTAACAGAAAAAGATGCTTTCCGAATTTAATTAAGAATCCTTACATTCCATCACTAATATTACAAGTAAATTGAAAAGTTCCGTCCTGAGGCATAGATAGTGCTAACCAATAAATCCATTTTTTTGTATTTTTTTTTTTATTTTTAGTTAGCCCTAACCTTCATAAGGCGCATGCTTTAGTTTAACAGCTGTCAGATCAGTAGTTTGTGAATTATATCATTTTGAGTGAAGTCTCTTTTGTTATTGTGAAAAAAATTGATCAAAAGGAATTTCGTCTAGTAATAAAACATTGCTTTTTTGGGAGAAAAAATTATGTTGAAGCCAAGTTTGGATTGATCAACATTATTTGAACTCCTCCCAGTGGTTTGCTAAAATGATCATCAAAGACGATGAAAGTAGAGGACGTATATAAGAGGTTTTTATCACAAAATAATTTCGTATGACTGTAAAGTGAAGTTGTTCGAGATAGCAAGCACTCTAAAGATATCAACACAGCGTGGAAATCATATCATTCAGAAATATTTTAGTTCGAAAAATCTGTGTCGCGAGATCTCACATTAGACCAAAAACAACGACGAGTTGATGCTTCGGAGCAGTATTTGGAGATTTTCAGCATAATGAAACCGATCTTTTGCATCGATATATGACAATGGGTGAAACATGTCTCCATCATTTCAAGATAGTTTACCGCGTCATAAGTCATAAATCACTTCCGTATCCACCGTATTCTCCAGATCTAGCATCAAGCGACTAATTCCTGTTCTTAGAAATTTTCGTCGAAATAAGAGCTGAAACTGTGGCCAATTGTGAAACAAAGGACAAATCATATCAGAAAAATGGTATAGTAAAGTTAAAGAGTTGCTTTAACGAGTTTTACCACAAAAAATTAGTTTTATTATGGTAGACCGAGTTCCTGATATTAGTTAAATGGGTCTGTGGCAAATTGTTACCCGATTTTATCGACTTATCAGCAAAAAGCGCTTACTTCATTTTATTAAGATAACTCACATATTCGCCGATGTATGAGGTAAAAAGTCAGTCATAGGCACGGGGATCCATATATTCGTTTTCTGGGGGCTGGCACATTTAAAATTCAGTTTTGACAATTTTTAGACTTCAGATAGCATACCTTAAAGACACTTCTCGATATATTCATTGGGACTTATTTTGCATACTGGAAAGGTGAAGAATCAGAAGGAGTTTTATATGGGAAGTAGGCGTGGCTTTATCTCGATTTCTTCCATTTTCGCACAGTAAGATATGATAGAAAAGTCAAGTAGATCGGGCCATATATGATTTCACTTAAATTTGAGCGGTAACATGGCCGTTACCCTGGACAAAAAATTTTATGAGTCTGACTCATTTGCTTCTTGATTTATGGTATTTTTGATAATGTTTAGCAAAATCGTTATATGGAGAGTGGGCGCGGTTATAAGCTTATTTCACTTATTTTTCCAATGTTGTAAGTAGTCTCACAAAGAGTTTGAAAATTCCGATACCCGCTTACGAAATGCGATTTGATTGTTATGCGCTTATCAACCAAAACGCTTCAAAATAAACGACATAATTTAAAAAACAATAACAAAATTTATCTCTTTGGTGCAATTGAGTAAATATTTGTGCTTATAAATAGTAAGTATATATGTATGCTTGCATGTAAGTATATATGCATGTATTTAAGTACACTTAACTCATTCGCTCATTAATCGAATAAACAACAAGCAAATCTGTGTGTATGTATGCCGCTGCTTCATTCTGTTTGTTTACAAGTAATTCAGCACGCATTGACAGTCAATTAAAAATCAGTTAATCAAATTAAGTCTATCGCCGAGCATAGTGTACTTCACAATAACTCGCACACAATGAGTGCACTTGTTGCCTTATCGAACTCTTCAAAATGTTGGCACTTCACCGCTTAATGGCTGATCTGTAAATGCATATTTAATCGGATTTTTTAAATCATTTAAATTGTTGTTTGCCCTTTCGCAAACACTCTGCTGGCGCATTGTTAAGTATTTTTTAATTGAGGCAAGTAATTTTTTTTTTCAAAATTTCATTTACTACTGCATAATAATGTTTATGCAAGCGTGCACTTAACTATGTGCGTGTGCATTTGTTGGTGGGTAGGCAAATTGTTTGTGGCACACCCGCAAAATGATTGCCAATAAATATTGAATAATGCAAAATTGATATGTGCAGCACGCCTCGCGTGGCGACCTTTTTGCCTTGTAATTAGCAAAAAATCACTCAAAGTGATTGACATTAAATGTTTCAAAAAACCGCAAATATTCGCCGTGCAACAATTTGCGAAATCAAATGTTTACAATTGTGAGTAAAAACATTTAAATAGGAAAATATTGTTGCAATATAAATTTTGATTGTTGATTTAATGTTAAGTATGTTTGCCTTTAATTAAAAAATTAACTATATTTATTAGTATCGTTGACTTGTTATTTCGGAAATTTAAAACATAATTTAATTATATGATTAACACATATGATTCATCTATAATTATCAGTATTAAAGTTGAGAATAAAATTTCACCAAAATCAGACGAAATAGAATGATAAACACACCCACAGATAGGTCGAATAGGAGAACGTATCAAGATTGGGCTGGTGGTGTTGCACCGGCTGCCTCACGATGAGATACTATAACAAAGAAACTGCTCTACCATGTTCAACTAAATATGGTGCATAACATTATCTTGACTGATTTTTATGTTAAAATGTTAAAATTAAATTATATCCTGCCACAACCACATAAATTTCTCATATATCAATACTGAAAATTTCCTTTGATTATTTTACTTTACAGAGCATACATCAAGCACCATTAAAATTATCCGAACATAATTTCACACAAACAGCGCTTTTTAGATACAAAATCCCACATCTATAAATTGTCGCATAATATAAGCCTTCAAATACCGTTAGGTCTTTACTGAAAATATTGGTCAGTCTATGATATATATGTATTTGAAATCAGAGAACCTCTTTTCATCATGGTAATGAAGGTTTTGGATATTTGTCGAGTAATGAAAAAGTCGAACAGGTCGAGTAATTTTCTTATGACGAAAGGCCAGTAAGTCGGCTTGCCAGCAGATATGAAATCGCCTCGAGTAGCCACAGTTGTTTTAAGGAGCCAAGACCTTCATTACCACGGAAAATTGATTGGACTTAAATTCGGACCACTCGCCAGGATATCTATTCCTAAATATCCACCTAAAAAAAATCGACATACCGATTGGGATTGGGAGTATTTTACGTTTGACCATTTTGTGTGATATCTAACCAAACCAACCAACAAATAAAGTATTGGAAAATATCATTCAAACTATATTTATACCAAAAAGACTCCGGCTTTGACTTGATGTACTAAAAAATCTAACGCGAAAGGCATTATCAGAGCTTACGACGATAATAAACGCTTGCTTAAATCTCAGATACGTCCCATTGTCATGGAAGGTAATTGCAATCAT